>NW_024499427.1:0-1541 GCF_017590055.1 Onychostruthus taczanowskii | reverse complement strand
GGAGATTTTGGGGGGTTTGGGAGGTTTAGGGAGGGATTTGGGGGGGTCCTGAGGGGATTTTGGGAAAATCGGAATTTTGGGGGATTTTGGGGCGTTTTTTGAGAGTTTTTGGTGGGTTTGGGGTGGTTTTGGGTTTGGGGTTTATTTTGGGGGGTTTTTGTGGTTTTGGGGTGTTTGTAATTTTGGGGTTTTTTGGATGGTTTTGGTGGTTTTTTTGGTGGTTTTGGGTTTTTTTTTTGTGATTTTCGGGTGTTTATTTGTGGTTTTGGTTTTTTTTTGTGATTTTGGGGTGTTTATTTGTGATTTTCGGCTGTTTGTAATTTTGTGGTGTTTTTTGTGATTTTCGGGTGTTTTTTTGTGTTTTTCGGGTGTTTATTTGTAATTTTGGGGGTTTTTTGGTGGCTTTGGCGTTTTATTTTTGTGGTTTTGGGGGTTTTTTGTGGTTTTGGGGTGTTTATTTCTGGTTTTGGGATTTATTTGTGATTTTGGCGTTTTATTTTTGTGGTTTTGGGGTTTTTTTGTGGTTTTGGGTTTTTTTGTGGTTTTTTGTGGTTTTTTTTCCGATTTTTTTGTGTTTTTTTTGGTGTTTTTGGGGTCCCTCCCCCCGGGTTCTGGGGTCCCTCCCCTCGGCGGGGTCCCGGCCGGGTTTTGGGGCGATTTGCGGGGTTTTGGGGTCCCGGACCTGTCCTTGTGGGTGCTCAGCGCCCCCAGGAGGCGCCCGTAGCGCTCGGAGCGCGGCGTGGCCGAGAGCTGCGGCATTGGGGCAAAAAAACCCGGGTTAGGGAAAAAAATAACATCGAAACTGGGGGGAAAAACCCGGGTTAGGGCAAAAATAACACTGAAATTGGGGGGAAAAACCCGGGTTAGGGCAAAAATAACTCTGAAAAATATAACCCGGGAAAAACCCGGGTTAGGGCAAAAATATAACTCTGAAATTGGGGGGAAAACAGAAATTGGGGGGAAAAACCCGGGTTAGGGAAAAATATAACATCGAAACTGGGGGGAAAAACCCGGGTTAGGGAAAAATAGAACTCTGAAATTGGGGGGAAAACCCGGGTTAGGGAAAAAAATACAACTCTGAAAAATATAACCCGGGAAAAACCCGGGTTAGGGAAAAATATAACACCGAAATTGGGGGGAAAAACCCGGGTTAGGGAAAAATAGAACTGAAAAATATAACCCGGGAAAAACCCGGGTTAGGGCAAAAAACAGAAACTGGGGGAAAAACAGAAATTGGGGGGAAAAACAGAAATTGGGGGGAAAACCGAAATTGGGGGGAAAAGCACGGGTTAGGGCAAAAATAACACCAGAATTGGGGGAAAACACAGAAATTGGGGGAAAAATCCAAACTGGGGGGAAAAACCGAAAAAACGCGAGAGAGAGCAAAAATAAACAAATGAAATTGGGGGGAAAACCGAAATTGGGGGGAAAAGCACGGGTTAGGGCAAAAATAACACCAGAATTGGGGGAAAACACAGAAATTGGGGGAAAAATCCAAACTGGGGGGAAAAACCGAAATTGGGGGGAAAACCGAAATTGGG
>NW_024499426.1:0-1541 GCF_017590055.1 Onychostruthus taczanowskii | reverse complement strand
AGGCGGCGGAGGAGGAGGCGGAGGAGGCGGCAGAGCCGCGAAAGGGAAAGCGGCGGCGGCCATGGGGGCGCGCGGGGCGGCGGGGCCGGGAGCGGGACCGGGCTGGGCCGCGCTCGCCCCGGTCGCCATAGAACGGCCCCCGCGCGGCCTTCGCGAACCTTCCACGCCGCCGCGCCGCGCGCGCCGCGCTGATTGGCCGCGCCGCGCGTCGATCAACGCAATAGCACGTCGCGATTGGTTGAAGGAGCTGTCTGTCAGGGCGGCTGCCGCGGGGATTGGCCAGCAGGCGGACGGGGGGGCGAAGGTGGACGCTGAGGCGATGGCGGCGGGGATTGGTCGGCGGGGCTGTCACTCAGGCCCAGTGCGGGGGAGGGGGGGCCAGAACGGCGAGCAGTGATTGGGTGGCGCGGCGGAGGGCGGGACCCGCCGAGGAGGCTCCACCACCATTGGCTGCACTACGCTCCGCCCCGCGCCCCCGGACGGGGACGGCGGGAGACCCCGTGCCGGACATGAGTGACGTTCGCAGCAGACTTTGGCCGAGCGCAGCTGATTGGCTGCCTCATCTGTCACTCAGGGAAGACGCGCGCTGATTGGTGGAAACGGGGGTGGGGGGGCGGCTGGGAGAGCGGCCCGCCAAAACCTCACGCGAAGCATGGCGGGAGCTCGCCCGCGCGCGGAGGATCATGGGAGCCGCCCCCTCATGAGGGTCCGCGCCCCCCAAAAACGCAGAAGGAGGCGCTTGGTGAAAGCAGCGGCACTTTTATTTTATTCTCCGTCATCTCATGGCCTCCCCCTCACCCGGGCCCTCGGAATCCCCCCGCAGTTCCCCCAAATCCGGGACCCCCCAAAGGCCTCGTGTTGTGCCCCCCAAAACTGAGCCGTGCCCCCCCCAAAATGCTCTGCCTGAGCCCCTACCCCTGGGGGGATTTTGGGTGTCCCTATTACCATTTTTGGGGGGATTTTGGGTGTCCCTAGGACCATTTTGGGGGGATTTTGGGGGTCCCTAGGACCCTTTGCGGGGTCTCTTGAGGAAGGGCAGCGGGGGCACTGGGACTTTGGGGATTTGAGGGATTTTTTGGGGGGTCCCTATGACCATTGTGGGGGGATTTTGGGTGTCCCTATGACCATTTTGGGGGGGATTTGGGGGTCCCTAGGACCCTTTCCGGGGTCTCTTGAGGAAGGGCAGCGGGGGCACTGGGACTTTGGGGATTTGAGGGATTTTTTGGGGGGTCCCTATGACCATTGTGGGGGGATTTTGGGTGTCCCTATGACCATTTTGGGGGGGATTTGGGGGTCCCTAGGACCCTTTCCGGGGTCTCTTGAGGAAGGGCAGCGGGTAGGCGCCCGGGGGGGCGCGGGGGCGGCGCGGCTGCACCTGGGACTGCGCCGTGAGCTGCAGTTTGATGGCGCTCGAGTTGACCTTGGCGGCGCGCAGCAGCTCCTTCATCCCGCGCATCTTCTGCGAGCGGAACCGCAGCACCGGGCCCGGCGGCGGCGCGGGGGGCGCGGGGGTCGCGGGGGGAGGAGGAGGAGGAGGAGGA
>NW_024499425.1:941-1545 GCF_017590055.1 Onychostruthus taczanowskii | reverse complement strand
ACCCCCAAAGGGGGGACGGGGGCTGGGAGGCACCAAGTGCTGCTCCCCCACATTGAAACCCCCAAAAATGGGGGATCGGGGTGGGGGCTGCACCCCGGAGGTGGGGGGGAGTCCTGGGGGGATCTTTGGGAGGGGTCCCAGAGGGTCCTGGGGTATTTCGGGGGGTGCTGGCAGCCCGGGGGGGGCTGTCAAATTTTGGGGGGTAGCATGTTTGGGGGTGTGTCTGTCCCACGTTTGGGGGTGTCAGTTCCACATTTGAGGGGGGTCTCCCCGGTTTGGGAAGGCCCACAGTGGGAATGTCCCCCATGGGGGGGTTATCTCACGTTTGGGGTGGCCCCAGACTGGGGGTGTTCCCCATGTGGGGTTGGCTCCCCCTGCCCAGGGGGGGCTCCCCGGTGTCCCCCTGACCCCCCCTGCTCCCCCAGGCTCTGCCTTTGCCCAGTTCGAGACCCCCGAGGGGGCCCAGAAATGCATCGAGGCTGCCCAGGAGGGGCCCGAGGTGAGGGGGGCCTGGGGGGCAGCGGGGACCCCGGAGTGACAGAGACCCCCGGGGATGGGGACACCAGGGGGGTGTCAGGGCTCCTGGGGAGGTTTGGGGGGTTTG
>NW_024499425.1:0-912 GCF_017590055.1 Onychostruthus taczanowskii | reverse complement strand
CTGACCCCCCCGTGCCCCCCAGTTCGAGGAGCTGAAGCGGCGGCGGCTGCAGGACCCCCACGTGGCGGTGTCGCGCACGCGGCTGTGCCTGCACAACCTGCCCAAGGCGCTGCACTCGGCCGCGCTGCGCCGGCTGCTGCACCGCCTGCTGCGCCCCGCGCCGCGCCTCACCGAGGTGGGTGCCCCCGGGACCCCTGGGTGCCCCCCGGTGCCCCTGGGTGCTCCTGTGTCACCCTGGGTGCCTCTGTGTCCCTCTGGGGGCCCCTGGGTCCCTTTATGTCCCCCTGTGTCACCCTGTATCACCCCGGGTGCCCCTGGGTCACCCTGTGTCACCCTGGGTGCCTCTGTGTCCCCCTGTGTCACCCTGGGTGCCCCTGGGTCACTTTATGTCCCCCTGTGTCCCCCTGTGTCACCCTGGGTGCCCCTGGGTGCCTCTGTGTCACCCTGGGTGCTCCTGGGTGCCCCTGTATCACCCTGGGTGCTCCTGGGTCCCCCTGTGTCCCCCTGGGTGCCCCTGTGTCCCCCTGTGTCACCCTGGGTGCTCCTGTGTCCCCCTGTGTCACCCAGGGTGCCCCTGGGTCCCTTTATGTCCCTTCTGTACCCCCCTGGGTCCTTCTGTGCCCCCCCATATCCCTCTGTATGCCCCTGGGTCCCTCTGTGTCCCCCCCTGCCCCTCTGTGTCCCTTCATGTCCCTCTGTGTCCCCCTGGGTCCCTCTGTACCCTGGGTCCCTCTGTGTCCCCCTGGGTGCCTCTGTGTCCCCCCGTGTCCCCCTTGTGTCCCCCCATGTCCCCCTGTTCCTCTGTGTCCCCCTTGTGTCCCTCTGTGTCCCTTCTTGTCCCCCCCATGTCCCCCCGTGTCCCCCCATGCTCTGTGTCCTCTCTGTCAGTGGAGGCCATTTGGGGGGGATTTG
>NW_024499424.1:1030-1545 GCF_017590055.1 Onychostruthus taczanowskii | reverse complement strand
AAAAATCCCCCCAAAACCCCCCCAAATGCCCTGAACTGCCCCCAACCCCGGCCCCGCCCAGGGCGTGACCCTGACGGAGCTGAGGGCGGCGGAGCAGGGGATTGGCCGAGCCAGCGAGGGGCGTGGCCAGCAGCAGCCAATCAGGGACCAGGGCGGGCGGGAGCCGGCCGTGAGTGTTCGCGGGAATTTGGGAAAATTTGGGGATTTTGGGGGAGAATTTTGGGGATTTCGGGCAATTGGGGAAGAATTCAGGCAGAATTTGGGGGGATTTTGGGGAATTTGGAGAAATTTGGGGATTTTGGGGGAGATTTTTGGGGAATTTTGGGGTTTCTGGGGGGATTTTTGGGGACGATTTTGGGAAATTTTGGGGGATTTGGGGGATTTTGGGGGATTTTAGGAAGTTTTTGGGGAGATTTTGGGGTTTTTTGGGCGTCTGGAGGGGATTTCGAGGGGATTTTGGGGAGAATTTTGGGGATTCTTGGAGTCGATTTTGGGGGTTTTTGGGGGGGGTTCGG
>NW_024499424.1:0-811 GCF_017590055.1 Onychostruthus taczanowskii | reverse complement strand
TGTGGGGGGTTTTGTGGGGGTATTTTGGGTAGTCTGGGGGGATTTGGAGAAATTTGGGAGATTTTGGGGGGACTTTGGGACATTTTGGGGGATTTTTGGGGGGATATGGGAGGAACTTTGGGGAAATTTTGGGATATTTTGGGAAATTTCGGGTTTTTTGGGGGTATTTTGGGGTTTTTTTTTGATATTTTGGGTTTTTTTGGGTTTTTTTGGGGTTTTTTTTGGGATATTTTGGGGAATTTTGGGTTTTTTTTGGAGGGGATTTGGGGTTTTTTGGGATTTTTTTGGGTTTTTTGGGATATTTTTGAGGGGTCTCTGGGGGATTTTTTGGGTTTTTTTTTTGGTTTTTTGGGGTTTTTGGGGTTTTTTGGGGTTTTTTTTGGGATATTTTGGGGTTTTTTCGGGGTCTCGATGTTTTTGGGTCCCTCACCACCTGACGCAGTCGCTGTGGCGCAGGGAGGGGCGCCGGGCACAGGGCAGTACGGGGGGTGTACAGGGGCTGTGCAGGGCTGTACAGGGCTGTTTCTAACGGGGTTTTTTGGGGTGTTTTGGGGGATTTAGGATGTTTTGGGGCTATTTTGGGTTTTTTGGGTCCCTCACCACCTGACGCAGTCGCTGTGGCGCAGGCAGGGGCGCTGGGCACAGGGCAGTACGGGGGGTGTACAGGGGCTGTGCAGGGCTGTACAGGGCTGTTTCTAACGGGGTTTTTTGGGGTGTTTTTGGGGGATTTTTTGGGTTTTCTTGGGGTTTTTTGGGATATGTTGGGGATATTTGGGGGGTCTCTGGTTTTTTTGGGGTATTTTTGGGGTTT
>NW_024499423.1:0-1438 GCF_017590055.1 Onychostruthus taczanowskii | reverse complement strand
TTTTTTTCATTGATTTTTGGGTGTTTTTTCAGGGATTTTTCGTTGATTTTTTAATGATTTTTTGGTGATTTTTTTCAGATTGTGAAGTATTTTTTATGGTTTGTTTTGAGAATTTTTGGGTCATTTTTCATTGATTTTTTGGTGATTTTTGGGGGAATTTTAAAATGGGGTTTTAGGGATTTTCTGGGATTTTTGGGGATTTGGATTTGGGGGGGTTGCTAATTGGGGTTTGGGGAATTTTTTGGGATTTTTTGAGGCTTTTTAAAGGATTTTTGGAGGCGATTTTTAGGGAATTTTATGAGATTTTGGGGGGAGAATTTTATGGGATTTTTTGGGATGGATTTTTGGGAGATTTTTTTAGACTATTTGGACTATTTTCGGGGTGGGGGTTTGATGTTTTGGTAATTTTTGGGGATTATTTTTGGATTTTTAGGGGGTTAGGGGTTTTTTGGGTGGATATTTGGGATTTTTTTGGTTTATTTTAATGCTTCTGGGGGATTTTTACTGGTTTTGGGGGGGTTAGTGTCTTTTTGGAGCGTTTTTTGGGGGATTTTGGGGATTTTTTTGGGGGTTTCTCAGAGATTATTTTAGGAATTTATAGAGATTTTTGAGTGGAATTTTTTGGGGTTTTTTAAGGTGATTTTTTGGCATTTTTGGGTGGGAGTTTTTGGGACTTTTTTCTGTGGTTTTTTTTTGGCAGGGTTTTTTGGGGATTTCAGGAAAATTTTTTGGGATTTTAGGGAATTCTCTAGAAATTTTTTTTTGTGAATTTTTGGGATTTTTCGGGGGGAGTTTTGAGGTTTTTTTCACCATTTGGGAATTCCCTGGAAGGACCCCACGGAAAAAGAGAAACTCCCCGGCAAAATTCCCAAGGAAAATTCTGGAAATTCAGCAAATCCCAACCCTGGGAATCCCAAAATTCCCCCGGGATGAGTTGAAATCCCAAATTCCTGAGATTTCCCCGCATTTGTCGACCTCGGGACGCCCCGAAATTTGGGGAAATTTGGGGAAATTTGGGATTTTTCCGGACCTTTTTCATGAAGACGGAATCCTGGCGGGAACACTTCTCCACCTTCAGCTTCAGCACCGAGACGTCAGCGATGG
Organism: Onychostruthus taczanowskii; assembly: GCF_017590055.1. NCBI lineage: Eukaryota > Metazoa > Chordata > Aves > Passeriformes > Passeridae > Onychostruthus > Onychostruthus taczanowskii. Next base: position 334 of record NW_024499423.1, on the reverse strand, counting down.
AACTGCGGAAAAATCCCCCAAAATTCCGGAAAAAATCAGGAATCTCCCACCCCAAATCCCAGATTTTTTTCCCCCCAAACCTGATCCCAGCTGGGAAAATCCAGAGAAAAATCCAGACCAAAAAAAAAAAAAAATCAGTAAAAAAATTATGGGAAAATTATGCTAAAAAAATCTGGGGAAATTTCATTAAAAATTCCAGAAAATTTGGAAAATTCAGTAATTCCAGGTTCTGGATGGGATCAATCCCAAAGAATCCAATGGAAAAAACTCTTGGAAAACCCACCCCAAATCCCAAATATTCCGGATTTCCCCATCCTAAATTCCAGATTTTTTT
>NW_024499422.1:0-1546 GCF_017590055.1 Onychostruthus taczanowskii | reverse complement strand
GCCCCAAAATCTGGGGGTGTGTCCCCCAAAATTGGGAGTTTTTAACCCAAAATCGGGGGATTTTACCCCAAAATGGGCGAATTTCACCCCAAATTTGGGAGGTTTTTACCCAAAATTTGGGACTTTAACCCCAATCCTGGGGATTTCATCCAAACCAGAGATTTCACCCCAAAATTTGGAGTTTTTTATCCCAAAATTTGGAGGTTTTTATCCCAAAATTTGGAGTTTTTGACCACATTACCCCAAACCCAGAGAATTCACCCCAAAATTGGGAGTTGTTGACCTAAACCCAGGAGTTTTTACCCCAAACCTGGGCAATTTCATCCCAAAATTTCAGAGTTTTTACCCCAAAAATTGGGATTTCACCCCAAAATTGGGAGGTTTTGACCCCAAAATTGGGACTTTTAACCCCAAACCTGGAGTTTTTCCCCCTAAAATTGGGAGGTTTAACCCAAATTCCGGGGATTTAACCCCAAATTTGGGATTTTAAACCCAAACCCGGGGATTTCTCCCCAAATTTGAAAGTTTTTAACCCCAAAATTTGGAATTTTTAACCCCAAACTGGGGCATTTCACCCCAAAATTGGGAGGTTTCACCCCACACCAGAATTTTTAATCCCAAAATTGGGATTTCACCCCAAAATTGGGAGGTTTTGACCCCAAAATTGGGATTTTTAACCCCAAACCTGGAGTTTTTCACCCTAAAATTGGGAGGTTTTAACCCCAAACCTGGGGAATTCATCCCAAAATCCAAGATTTCACCCAAAATTTGGGAGTTTTTAACCCCAAAATTGGGATTTCACCCCAAAAAAGTGAGATTTTGCCCCCAAAATTGGGATTTTTAACCCCAAAATCAAGGGATTTCACCCCAAAATTGGGAATTTTTAACCCCAAAATTGGGAGTTTTAACCCCAAAATTGGGAGTTTTAGCCCCAAACCCAGCGATTTCCCCCCAAGCCCGAGTTTTTAAACCCCAAAATTGGGATTTTTAACCCCAAACCTGAGCATTTCACCCCAAAATTGGAAGTTTTTAACTCCAAAATTGGGAATTTTTACCCCAAACCTGGAGTTTTTCAACCCAAAATTGGGAATTTTTGACTCCAAAACTGGGAGTTTTTACCCCAAACCCGGGGATTTCACCCCAAAACCTGAGATTTCACTCCAAAATTGGGATTTTCACCCCAAACTGGGGCATTTCACCCCAAAATTGGGAATTTTTAACCCCAAACCCGGGGATTTCACCCCAAATTCGGGAGTCAAAATTGGGAGATTTTGACCCCAAAATTGGGAATTTTTACCCCAAACCCGGGGATTTCACCCCAAAATTCGGAGTTTTTACCCCCAAAATTGGGATTTTTAACCCCAAAATTCAGATTTTTTAACCTCAAAATTGGGGATTTCACCCCAAAATTGGGAATTTTTAACCCCAAACCCGGGGATTTCACCCCAAAATTGGGAGTTTTTACCCCCAAAATCGGGATTTTTAACCCCAAAATTGGGAGTTTTTAACCCCAAAATTTGGATTTTTAACCCCAAAATTGGGAATT
>NW_024499421.1:0-1547 GCF_017590055.1 Onychostruthus taczanowskii | reverse complement strand
CCCCAAATTTTCACCAAAAATCCCCGATTTTTTCCCAAAAATGCCCAAATTTCCCCCAACGCAGGGTGAATGACAGCATCCTGTTTGTGAACGAGGCCGACGTGCGGGAGGTGCCCAAAAAACCTCCCCAAATCCCCCCCAAACTGCCCCAAAATGGCCCAAAACCTCCTGAAATCCCCAAATTTTCACCAAAAATCCCGGAATTTTTCCCAAAAATGCCCGAATTTCCCCCAACCCAGGGTCAATGACAGCATCCTGTTTGTGAACGAGGCCGACGTGCGGGAGGTGCCCAAAAAACCTCCTGGAACCGCCCCAAAATCACCCAAAACTGCCCCAAATCCTCTCCAAACCTCCTAAAATCCCCAAATTTTCACCAAAAATCCCGGAATTTTTCCCAAAACGCCCCGAATTTCCCCCAACCCACGGTCAATGACAGCATCCTGTTTGTGAACGAGGCCGACGTGCGGGAGGTGCCCAAAAAACCTCCCCAAATCCCCCCCAAACTGCCCCAAAATGGCCCAAAACCTCCTGAAATCCCCAAATTTTCACCAAAAATCCCGGAATTTTTCCCAAAAATGCCCGAATTTCCCCCAACCCAGGGTCAATGACAGCATCCTGTTTGTGAACGAGGCCGACGTGCGGGAGGTGCCCAAATACCCTCCTGGAACCGCCCCAAAATCACCCAAAACTGCCCCAAATCCTCTCCAAACCTCCTAAAATCCCCAAATTTTCACCAAAAATCCCGGAATTTTTCCCAAAACGCCCCGAATTTGCCCCAACCCAGGGTCAATGACAGCATCCTGTTTGTGAACGAGGCCGACGTGCGGGAGGTGCCGCACTCGGCGGCCGTGGAGGCGCTCAAGGAGGCCGGGGCCGTGGTGCGGCTCTACGTCATGAGGAGGAAGGTCCCGGCCGAGAGGGTGGTGGAGGTCAAGCTCATCAAAGGGCCCAAAGGTACCCCAAAAACCCCAAAATCGCCCCAAAATTCCTGAGATCCCCAAAATCCAGCTCGAGATCCCCAAATTCCAGCTCAAAATGCAGCCCAAAATCCCTAAAATCCAGCCCAAAATCCACGAAATGCAGCCCAAAAATCATCCTGGGAACGTCAGAATCCCTGAATTCCACCCCAAAATCCACCCCAAAATCCACCCCAAATCCAGCTCAAAATCCCCAAAATCCCTGAAATCCACCCCAAAATGCCCCTGGGGGGAGGAGGAGGAGGAGGAGGAAGGTCCCGGCCGAGAGGGTGGTGGAGGTCAAGCTCATCAAAGGGCCCAAAATCACCCCAAAAACCCCAAAATCACCCCAAAATCACCCCAAAAAACCCCCAAATCACCCCAAAATTCCTGAGATCCCCAAATTCCAGCTCGAAATCCCCAAAATCCAGCACGAAATCAAGACCAAAATTCCCAAAATCCAGCCCAAAAACCATCCTGGGAGCCTCAAAATCCCCGAAATTTGCCCCAAAATCCACCTTGGAAACCCCAAAATTGTCCTCAGGGAGCCAAAATTCCCCCAAAATCCCCCCCAGGAGCCCCAAAATCCCC
>NW_024499420.1:0-1548 GCF_017590055.1 Onychostruthus taczanowskii | reverse complement strand
AAATTGGGGAAAATTGGGGAGAAATTGGGATAAAATTGGGAAAAAATTGGGGGAAAATTGGGGGGAAATTGGGGAAAAATTTGGAAAAAATCGGGGAAAAATCAGGAGAAAATTTGGAAAAAATAGGGAAAAATCGGGGGAAAACTGGGGGGAAATTGGGAAAAAATTGGAGAAAATTGGGGGGAAATTGGAGAAAAATTGGGGGAAAATCGGGGAAAAATTGGGAAAAAATTGGAGGAAAATTGGGGGGAAATTGGGGGGAAATCGGGAAAAATTGGGAGATATTAGGAGAAATACGGTAAGGATTTGGGCGGGATATTAGGGGAAAAAGTGGAGAAAAATTGGGAGAAATTGGGGAAAATTGAGGGGAAGTTGGGGAAAAATAGGAGGAAAGTGGGGAAAAAATGAGAGAAGAATTGGGGGAGAATTGGCAAAAAATTGGAGGAAATGGAGGAAAAATAGGAGAGAAATTGTGTGAGAAGGAGAGAAAAAATTGGGGAAAAAATCAAGAAAAATGGGAAAAAATGGTGAAAGAATGGCGAAAAATTGGGGAAAAAATGGGAAAAAATTGGGGGGAAATGGAGGGAAAAAAGGGAAAAAATGCTTGAAAATTGGGGAAAATTGGGAAGAAATTTGAGGGGAAATAGGGGAAAAATTGTGTGAAAAGTAGAGGAAAAATAGGGAAAATTTGAGGGAAAATTTGGAAAAAAATGGAGGAAAAAGTGGAGAAAAATTTGGAATAAAATGGGGAAAATAGGAGAAAAATTGTGTGAAAAGTAGAGGAAAAAATGGGGAAAATTGGTAAAGAAAATGGGTAAAAATGGGGGAAAATTAGGAAAAAATGGGAAAAAATTTGGAAAAATTGAGAGAAAACTTGTAGAAATATCAGGAAAACATTTGGACAGAAATTGAGAAAAAATTGGGGAAAAATTGGGGGAATATTAGGAGAAAATTTTTTAAAAATTGGGGAAAATAGGGAAAAATCGGGGGGAAATTGGAGGAAAAAATTGGGGGAATATTAGGAGAAATAGGTAAAATGCTGGCAGAAATATGGGTGGAAATTGGGAGAAAATTGGGAAAAAAGTGGAGAAAAAATGGGTGAAAATTGGGGAAAATTGAAGGAAAGTTGGGGGAAAATAGAAGAAAAATAGGGAGAAAATAAGAGAAGAATTGGGGGAAAATTGGAGAACAATGGGAGAAAATATGGGGAAAATGGAGGAAAAGTGAAGAAAAATTGGGAGAAAATTGGGGAAAATTGAGGAAGAAATGGGAGAAAATAGGAGAAGAATGATATTAAAAGGAGAGAAAAATTGGGGGAAAAATGGGAAAAGTAGAGAGAAAATGTGGGAAAAATTGAGGAAAAATAGGAGAAAAATGGAGGAAAAATAGGAGAAAAATTGGGGTAAAATGGAGAAAAAGTGGAGAAAAATTGGGGGAAAATTGGGGAAAATTGAGGAAAACCCTGAGGAAAATAGGCGAAAAATAATTTGAAAGGAGAGAAAAATTTGGGAAGAATTGGGGAAAATAAGGAGAAAATGTGGAAAAAAT
>NW_024499419.1:0-1548 GCF_017590055.1 Onychostruthus taczanowskii | reverse complement strand
TGGTCACTCAGGGGTCAGTGGTGGTCATTGGTCACTCAGTGGTCAGTTGTCAGTCAGTGGTCACTCAGTGGTCACTCAGTGGTCAGTACCCACCCGAGTCCTCTCGGTCAGCAGGACCGTGCAGGAGCTGCTCAGTGCTGGTCAGTGATGGTCAGTGGTCACTCACGGTCAGTGATGGTCAGTGATGGTCACTCAGTGATGGTCAGTGGTCACTCAGTGGTCACTCAGTGGTCACTCAGTGGTCAGTACCCACCCGAGTCCTCTCGGTCAGCAGGGCCGCGCGCGAGCTCCGCCCCAGGAGATCTTCGGCCGCGTCCTTGTCCGGCTCCTCCTCGTCCTCGTCCTCGTTCTGGGCACGGAAACGGCCATTTCGGGCAAAACCCCAAATTCCCCAAAATCCCAAATTCCCCAAAATCCCCAAATCCCAAAATTCCAAATTCCCAATTCCCCAAATTCCCCAAGCCCCAAATTCCCAATTCCCCAAAAATCCCAAATCCCAAATTCCCAATTCCCAAAATCCCAAATTCCCAATAAATCCCAAATTCCCAAAATCCCAAATTCCCAATCCCCCAAAATCCCCAAATCCCCAAATCCCAAATTCCCAATAAATCCCAAATTCCCAAAATCCCAAATTCCCAATTCCCCAAAATCCCGAATCCCCAAAATCCCAAATTCCCAATTCCCCAAAACCCCAAATTCCAAAAAGCAGATTTTGGGTCAGTGGTGGTCATTGGTCACTCAGTGGTCAGTTGTCAGTCAGTGGTCACTCAGTGGTCACTCAGTGGTCAGTACCCACCCGAGTCCTCTCGGTCAGCAGGGCCGCGCGCGAGCTCCGCCCCAGGAGATCTTCGGCCGCGTCCTTGTCCGGCTCCTCCTCGTCCTCGTCCTCGTTCTGGGCACGGAAACGGCCATTTCGGGCAAAACCCCAAATTCCCCAAAATCCCAAATTCCCCAAAATCCCCAAATCCCAAAATTCCAAATTCCCAATTCCCCAAATTCCCCAAGCCCCAAATTCCCAATTCCCCAAAAATCCCAAATCCCAAATTCCCAATTCCCAAAATCCCAAATTCCCAATAAATCCCAAATTCCCAAAATCCCAAATTCCCAATCCCCCAAAATCCCCAAATCCCCAAATCCCAAATTCCCAATAAATCCCAAATTCCCAAAATCCCAAATTCCCAATTCCCCAAAATCCCGAATTCCCAAAATTCCAAATTCCCAAAACCCCAAATTCCCCAAATCCCAAATTCCCAATTCCCCAAAATCCCGAATTCCCAAAATTCCCAAAACCCCAAATTCCCAATTCCCCAAAAATCCCGAATTCCCAAAACCCCGAATTCCCAATTCCCCAAAATCCCCAAAGGGCCTCAAATTCCCCAAATCCCAAATTCCCAATTCCCCAAATTCCCAAAACCCCAAATTCCCAATTCCCCAAAATCCCGAATTCCCAATTCCCCAAAATCCCAAAGGGGACCCAAATCCCCAAAATCCCAAAATCTCAATCCCCCAAAATCCCAAAACCCCGAATTCCCCAAATCCCAAATTCCC
>NW_024499418.1:103127-304616 GCF_017590055.1 Onychostruthus taczanowskii | reverse complement strand
TTCGGCGGGTGTTTGCTCTGATAGCCCGGGCTGTTTTCGCGGGCCGGGCTCGGCGGGAGCGCTCTGCTGGCGGCGCGCAGGGAGCCGCTGTTTCGGGACGAGCGCGGGACGTGCCGCAGCCAATGGCGGCCTGCGCGCGCTTTTGGAATGGCGCGGGCGCCGAAGGCTCCCTGGGCAGGGCCCGCGCTCCCGCGGGCAAAGGAGCGGAGAGGCTCCCCCAGAGCGCCGCTGCTGCGGGCGGTTCTGCAGCTGCCTTTGAGCCACGGGCGGGAAGTTGGGAAAGGAAACGCTGCGGCCCATGGTCGTGGAGAACTTGGGCATATCGCAGTTTACTCTCATGGGTAATTACACCCAAGCGTCTTGCCGTGTGTAGGTTGTGTTTTATTCCTCCCCAAAAAGCCAATCCAGCTGGCCCGCCGCATCCGCGGGGAGCGCGCCTAAGCCTTGTCCCAGCCTTGCACCTGTTTGAAAAAGTATTCCAATCAACACAAAGGCTCTTTTAAGAGCCACTAAATGCACAACAAAAGGGGCTGTAGCACTGTTAGCTTTGCAATAAGTTTTACAGACCTTAACAAAAAACCACTGAATTTACACAATTATAGAGTGAATGGCGGTTCTGTTACAATTTATTTAAATTTTGAGATATAAACGGGAGGATTATTTTCCGATGCGGGGAAGGGTATGACATTTCATAAGCTCCAAAGGAGTATTGAAACGGTGTTAAAATCGGGCGACATCGCGGGGAAAAAAACCCACCGTGGAACAAAGGGAAATTCAACTGCCGATCTCCGTGCGTGTCCCCTGCGTACCCCTTTTCCCCCCTCACGGAGACCGCCGCAGAGTCTTTGTTTACTCTTTATTTCCTCGGCTCGCCCCCCCCCACCCCCCCCAGTCCGCAGTGTGAGGCCGGCTGCTTTCCAAGAATCCTAAATGTCGGGGAAGAGCGAGCACGGTGCGGGCCGGGGCAGCGCGGCCGGTCCGGGCGGGAGCGGGAGCGGCGGCTGCCGTGGGAGGGGCCGCGAGCCGAGCCGAGCCCGGCGCGGCTCCTCATTGGTCGCATGGAGAGCGCGGGCAGAGGCTGTCGGCGCTGCGGCCGTCGCGATTGGTCATCGTTGGATCCGCCGCGCCATTGGGCCGCGCGTGGGCCGCAAGGGAGCCTCGGCCTATGAGGAAGCGGCGTCCGCGCGCAGGGAGGGGATATAAAGGCGGCGGGCTCAGGGCGGCGGTGTCGGCGGCGCTGCTTGTGTGTGTCTTTTGGGGTTTGTTGGCAGAGCCCCAGCCCCTGGCTCCCCCGAGCCGCTTTTCCCTGCCTCGTCCCTGCAGGCGGTGTCGGCTCCGGAGCTGTGTGTGGAGTCTGAGCAGCTCCCCGCCGTGGTGTCCATCTGGGCTCGGCGTGCCCAGTCTCGGGTTCCCGGGATGGCTGCAGCCCTTGCGCTGGAGCTCGGCCTGCCCCTCCGGCCCCGCCAACCTTCAGCGGGCGCTGGCGCTGCCCTCTCCCGGTGCCGCGTTTCCAAAAAGCGAACAGCGTCAGGAGCCGCTTTCCCGATCTTCGCCCTCTTCTCTCTTGCCACCTGCTGCACAGCATGTAATTTCCCTCTTACATTGCCACATCACTTTTTCTACCTGATGGCGTAACAGAAACATATATTTGTCTTTCTGTGGTTGCTCTCTTTGAGATTTACAACGAATATTTTCTACCTTACTGTGCTTTTTTACCTACGGCACAACTTTTTTTTTTTTTTTTTCCTCTCTGATTTGGGTATAAATAACCTACCTTTTGGGAGTACTTATTTTTTCCAAGCATTGGGGCAGATATTATAATGTGATTTTGTTTTGTTTCCTTTAGTGAGTTGCACTAAATCCTCTAAATATCTTGTTGTTCTTATACTGTGTGCTGTATACTGGAACTTAATTTGACAATACTTTATAAAGACACTTAACCAAGTACAGCTTACAGTAAAAATATTTGCCAGAAATGTGTATGTCCACTTCATTAGTCTTTCTCCTGTTTTTGGCATGTGTTTTGGGCCTAAATATACCCTGAAACCCTCTTAAGCATCGCTTCATGTGAATATAGATATATATATACATATACACTAGAAAATAATGAATGGCTTAATAATTAATAAAGCCACCGGCTAGCCATGGCAAGTATTGTGTTAATTAATCACAAAAATTCTGAAAGAATTTCCAATAGTTATTCTGAACTTATTCCTCCCATTTAAGTTTTCCTAGATGGGGTTCACTGTGGGCTTTGTTATGTTTTTTCTCAGGGATTTGGTGGTGTTTGGTTTTCTGCTTGGTTTGTTTGGGTTTTGGGTTTTTTTTTGTTTTTTTTTTTGGGGGTTTTTTTTTTTTTTTTTGTGTTTTTTTTTTTTTCCAGAAAATCAGCACAGAACTATTATTTTCTGTAGAAGATATTTTGATTTGTATGTTACGAACATTGAGTTGACTTCTCTATATTTCACCAGTGAGGACCAGCACTCAATACCTGAAATGTGAGCATGTCAGCTGTGAACTGAATGTCAAAATTACTTCCAGCCACAGCAAACAGCAGAAATTGCTGTGAAATGGCTGCCGTGGGCTTTATATGCCTCCAGATGTTTACATACATGCAGAGCCTTACAAAACAAGCTTTCTCCATCCCTGTATTTTTATGTAGCACTTTTTTGAATAATATTTTCACCCACTTATGAGTAATCTGGTTATCTTCCCCTCTTTTATCTTTTAGAATGCATGCAGAAGAATCCACCCAATAATCTCCTTTTATATGCAAGAGTTAAAATCTGCACAAAACTGCAAAGCAGCAGGGACACACTTTTCCCTGAATTTTGGTTGTTTACTCAAAATTCCAAGGGCCGAAGATTAGATGAAAGTTCTCTTGGAATCTTTTCTTCATTCATCTGCAATTTACAGCATTAGGTTAGAAATAAATCTTCCTCTTCTATAAATGCTCAGTAAAGAGATTTTGATGCAGTAGTATTAAGACAAGAGAAACATCAAAAAAGGATGAATGTCTCTTTTTTTCTTTTTTTAGAAGAAAGTAAAATTTTAAGTTATTTCAACAGAAACTGAAAGGGAAAAAAACATGCTGTAATGTTACAATGCAAGATGTATTTTTCTTAAAACTACAACATCGATTTAGTAAGTTTTGAAACTTACAGGCAGGCCGACTTTCCATTGAATGCAGGAAGACCTGGAGTGTGTTCTGCAGTAACCACCGGAGCCTGGCCTGTTACACAGTAAGAGCAATTCAGTTACCTGGTATCAGTGCAGTTGGACAACTCCATGAACTGATTTTTTTTATATGAAGGAAAAGAAAAAAAAAATCCACCTAGGTTAGAAATCTTTGTTGTCCCTCACTGCACTGTATAAAACCTTTATGTGCTTGTGCCATATCTGGAGTTTCCAAAGGGCAATTCCTGTTCCTTAGTTGTAGATGAGAAGGCATCACTCCCCTCCTACCACTACAATTCTGGGAAGAACTCTAACATGCTTCCTGGAAAACCACTGTAGGTCACAACATTCTTCAATCAGCTTTGGGAATCTGACCTGGAAAATGGCTCTTTCTAGTCTATACTTATTATCAGATCTGTGCTGTTGACTGAACATAAAAATGACCCTTCTCATAATTCACATCTTTGTGCCAGCTCCAGCAGCAGATTTAGGTCTAATGCTGTGCCAGAAACTCCTTGTGTGCCACCTAAGAAGGAAAAAAAAATTACAGTCCATTTGTGTTTCTGCATGCTGGGCGAGAGGATTTCTGTCTTCTCAATGATATTTGTGGACGAAGACTGAAAGACAGCAATACAGTTTCCATCTGTATTTGAATAGTGTGAATTTTAATCTCTGTGATTTAAAAATTGTTTCATTTCCTGAAAATGAGGCATGCTCTATTGCATGAGAAAAAAAAAAAAAGAAAAAGAAAAATAAATAAAAAGTTTATGTCTTTCAAATGTGGAATACAGACTTTTTGACATTCTGAATTGCGTATCTCACCTTAGTCCTTGGCCTATACCCAGAAATTATCAGATAGATAAAATAAGATTACTGTAGAACCCAGCCAGAAGCCTCACTATTGTGGAAGCCACAACATTTGGTGAAGAATTGGATGCTGTTCATTTATGCATGGGGTAATGAAAATACTAAATCTATGTTTGTTATAGGACATTTTGACTTTACTAGTCATTCAGGAAAATGTCAGTGGGCACAGAGAAAAATAATGGCAGCCTTCCACTTATTTAAGCAGAAGTAGCAAAGCTTCATTGTTTATTTTGCATTAGAACACCCATGCTAGGCATCACCTTTAAAATTTGGCATTAAAGCACAGAAAAACAATAATTTCTTACTATCTACCGCATTAGAACACCCATGCTAGGCATCACCTTTAAAATTTGGCACAGAAAAACAGTAATTTCTTACTATCTACGCTATTCATTCTTGGAACAGGAGCAAGGTTAGATGTCCAATTTCGATAAGCGATCTGCATAAAGTGTAATTAATTTACAAATGTGTGGGATTTTGATGCAGAATATGAACGCACTTGGCAATGGTTATTTTTTCCCCTTCCCCCTCTATTAACCTTCTAAAAAAGCTCTGGGTAGAATCTCTGTACAGGCCTGTGCTAGTTCATAAACATGTTTATTCCCTGGAAGGAAAGCAGCAATAGTTTACTAAAATATTTCAAAGTTTCTGTTGACATTTGCTGATTTTAAAACTATGGGGAAGGTGAATGGAGTGATGATAACCAAACTCAGCTTCTAGGTGAGGAAATGATGGAGTATCAAAACCTTGGGAAGCCTCCGTGATACACATATGCAAATGTATCAACTTGCTGTGTTGAACACATGTTCCCTTTTTTGTGTTTTTCAGTAGTGGCTGAAAAAATAAATTCTAGTCTACAGTGGCTGAGAAATTAAAGCTCACTGAATTACAACACAAGTACTTGGATGATTCTAAGCTGTTATGCCTGAATATCCAAAAGCAAAACACGGCTGAAGGAAAAAGTCAAGCAAATTACCTCTGACTTGCTTGAACACTCAGGTCTGCCCTTCCTGTCTTATGCTCACCTCTGTTTTGTTCTCCACCGAACAGGAGTTCACAATGGTTCCTTTCCTGCCAGCATCCACTGCCCCACGCTACCAAATCTGCCTTTTCTTGGACTCTCACAGTGGGTAGAGATTATCTCCAAGGCTCAGTGACACCTTACATGAAGGAAAGATGAGTTTGAGAGAGCAGAATCACAACTGTAAACACTTTCCAATTCCTAAATAAATCAATATACAACCATGACAATTAAAATAACGAAAGATACTAATTGTTCTGTTTATATTCCCAGGAATTTCTGAATTCTTTTCTGCCATAAAGAAATACGAATAAATGAAAGGATTACTGAGTCTTTCAAGGGTTGATCAAGTTTATAACATTTCCTGTAGAAGCCCAGAAAGTGGAGAGATAGCTGCCAATAAATGTGAATATCTTGACACAAATAAACCACTTATATACAAATATCAAGGGACTAGAGAACTACAGATCTTAGCACTAGTGCCTCTGGGAGATTTTGAACCGTTCTTGGTTAAGGGGTTACTATTACTAGTTTGAAAAAAAGAAAATTCAGCATTCTGCTAGTGTTCAGTAGTGTCACAGAACACCTTAATTCTCCCCCACTATAGGAAATAAGTATTAGATTAAGTGGGCATTAAATTTGTTTACCCTTTTCTGCAAGGAGCAATGCAATATTCTGCAGGGATACACCACGGTTTTGTTATGCGTGTTATCATCATCCAAATCGTGCATTTACCTTTGTTTTAGAGGTTTACTAAGGGAGACCTCACTAAGCTCTATTTTTTTTCATTATTTACCTTCAAGCAGGGGAAAGCAGATATTTGAAACTACCAGAATAAATCCAGTATTTCCTCTGACTATAGCAGTTTGGATTTTTCAATTAAACATGGGTAATAAGAAAAGAACAGAACAATTCTCAAATTACTGAGGTCACTGATCTTCTTTATTTTCACACTCTCAAACAGCGGGGACTCCAGGTTTCACCGACATTTCATTCATCCTTTCGCACCTCCTTTTAGCTCTGAATTCAGCTGCTCGCAGGGTTTTAGGAGCTGATGATACCTCCGGATATGGAGGGTACAGAAGACAATACTGTTGCAGGCAGACCCTTAACTGCTTGGTGTTTGAAATAAAGAAACATTGCATTGAAAAGTAAGAAAAAGAAAGGGAAAAAAAAAAAAAGAGAGAGAGAGAGAGAAAGAGAATCCATCCATTGTTTGTAATACCGAGCTGCCACTTCCCGGGGCAGGAATCCTCTTGCTAAGGTGTAGGTTCTTCTGTAAGTAAATAAGTGGTGAATCACCAGATGGTGTTATCAAAGATACAAGCTTACACAATCAACATTCTTTCATTAAAACCGAGAAACCAGTCTTGCTTTAAGTGTCCTAGCTACTCAAAACACCCTCAAAAGTTGAATTTTCAGGTTTAACTCCCCGTACAATTCAAAATTCAGTACACTTCAGATTCTGCTTCCCAATAAATTTTAATGATGGGGCAAAGGAGAATAATTACTGCACGTATTAACAGTAAAAGCAGATAAACTGTAATTGCAGATATTTCTGGATTTAACAAACGAAAGCTACTTTGTCAAGGTTATATGGAAAATGCAGCGACAGGAGCATCCGTGTACAGAGCGGGCGCGTCGGTGCTTTGCCCCACTGGAATGCCCAAGCACAAGGAAAGTAACATGGGCTTTCAGACACGCTGCCAGAGGACAAACATCTGCCCAAAAGGCACTGGCTGGGACGCCGCGATCCCTGCAGGGGCTGAGCGCGGTGATTTCGGAGGGAAGCGGCTCGGCCGAGGGAGCCCGCTCTGCAGCAGCCTCTGGGACCGTGGGGCAAAACTGTGTTACTTCCTCGCATTAAACGTCCATTTACTCTGACACCAACCGCTCAAACCACTCCGGTTTTTTCCTGATCCGTAGAGAACCTTCTAAAGAACGAGATTTTGTGCCAGTTGTGCCCATTTAGCTCACGGTAAAATTTTAACTTAAAATATAAACCGAAGGTTTCTCCCTGCCGAGGTCTCTGCAGCTGCCCGCCGCTAAGTTTCAGCGGTCGCGTTTCCCTCATTTCTGCTCCTTCTACGGGGAAACTCCACTAGCTCGTAGCACAGACTCCCCCCTTCCCTCCCGGCAAGAAACGGGGTGCAGAAGCGGCAAATTTCGTGAAGAAAAAGTGCTTTTTGGACCTTGAAGAAACACAGCGGGCGCGGCGGCGGGCGGCCGAGCGGCACGGCGCGCACCAATCAGCGCGCGGGCGCCGCTATAAAAGGGGCGGCGGCGGCGGCACCTCCATTGTTCGCCCGGACCGCGCCGCAGCCGCCATGGCCGAGACCGCTCCCGTCGCCGCCCCCGATGTCGCCGCCGCCGCCCCGGCCCCGGCCAAAGCTCCCGCCGCCAAAAAGCCGAAGAAGGCGGCGAGCGGCTCCAAAGCCCGCAAGCCCGCGGGGCCCAGCGTCACCGAGCTGATCACCAAGGCCGTGTCCGCCTCCAAGGAGCGCAAGGGGCTCTCGCTCGCCGCGCTCAAGAAGGCGCTGGCCGCCGGCGGCTACGATGTGGAGAAAAGTAACAGCCGCATCAAATTGGGCATTAAGAGCCTCGTCAGCAAGGGTGTTCTGGTGCAGACCAAGGGCACCGGCGCCTCTGGCTCTTTCCGCCTCAGCAAGAAACCCGGAGAGGGGAAGGAAAAGGCTCCGAAGAAGAAAGCTGCTGCAGCCAAGCCCAAGAAGCCGGCGGCGAAGAAACCCGCCAGCGCCGCCAAGAAGCCCAAGAAGCCGGTGACCGCTAAAAAGAGCCCCAAGAAAGCCAAGAAGCCGGCGGCTGCAGCGGCCAAGAAAGCAGCGAAGAGCCCCAAGAAGGCGACAAAGGCTGCCAAGCCCAAAAAAGCGGCGGCAGCAGCGAAGAGCCCGGCTAAGGCGAAAGCGGTGAAGCCCAAAGCAGCCAAGCCCAAGGCGGCCAAGCCCAAAGCAGCCAAGGCAAAGAAGGCAGCACCCAAGAAAAAATAAATGGTACGAAAAAAGCCCCATCTGCCTTGCAGATAAACCCAACGGCTCTTTTAAGAGCCACCCAATTTTTCACAAAAAGAGCTGGAACTCTTTATTTTTTGTTAACTCTTCTCGTCTTAACCCGTGCGCAATTAAAACTTTTTAGTTTGTTCGTTTGTTTTTCCATTGCTGTCTCTTCTAGGTGGACCCGATAATTTCCTTGCGCTCTCTTTCTTCGCCGATGCGGTGCACATTGATTCAAATAAAAAATCGCCGAGCGGCGCTGCAAATTCATTCCCGCTCTGTGCAGGAAATCGGGGCGAACCGGAGCTCCTCGGGCTGGCGAGAGGCACCGCTCAGGGCGCCTCGGCTCCTGGGCGGGGGGATGGGGATGGGGATGCTGCGGCTCCCCGTGGATCATTGCTCTCGGCCGGGAGGCGGAGAGCGGCGCAGGGAAGAGCCTCGCACCGCCCCCGGAGCCCGGCAGGTTTCGAAAAGCCCGCGCTCCACAAACATTGGCCGTCGCTCTCGGGCTTTTCTAGTGCCCAGCCATTTGCGGGTTTTTTAAAAAGGCGCTCCCCCTTTCTCTTCACGTTCACTTGGCGGAAGAGGCTTACGAATCCCCTGGTGGGTTTGTACCGCCTCTCCCACCTCCCTCATCCCTTCGGCCTTTTTCACTCCCTCTCCGGTTTTGTGCCCGCTTGGGGAGCCGTGGTGCCAGCGGGGTCCGAGGAGTTGAAGTTTCGAGCTGCCCGGTGCACTCCTGCGCTTCGGCGCTCAGACTCGCTCCTTGGAGCTGCCGCGCTCAGCTCTTTACGGGGTGTTCGTTCTGGCCCGCTTGGAAGCATAAAAAACTTGGTATTTTCAGCACACGTAACAGCCTATAGCTCTGATCACTGGCAATTCTCCTGTCTCGGTTTAAAGGATGCAGTGCACGCTTGGGTTTACTTTTTGCTTCCTCTGTGAGGAAGTGGCTCACTGGGAGTACAAGACAATCATACCCTGTGGGCCAAGATTTACTTTGTTAATGAGCACAGAGCTCGAGCAAAGCTGATCTTTCACCCATGAGATGACTCAAATATTGTAAGAAATTGTTCCACACAGCAATAAAGGGTGTATGTGTGCAGGAGCACTGAATGCACTGCCTATATGAGCTCCAGTGGTTATACTATCCATTACAGGAACAAAATTACCCTTAAATCAAAAATTCCTCTTAAACTTGTGAAGCTGGGTTGGGCAGCATGGATACCTGGTGGGAAAAGGGAGTGCAGCAGCAAAGAGCAAGAGTGGCCTGAGAAAACTCGTACTGCAGGGATAAGTGTAATGTCATGTTTATGCCAATTGCACCACGGGCATATCAGTCAGTAACCCAAATTCATCATTTCTCATCCACTTTTCCCCTCAGCTTGGGCACTGCTGGCCCTGCAGATGCTGTCTGAGCTCAGCTGTGGGAGAGCTGTGCACAGCTCCAGACTGATTCTCCCTCAGAAACTGAGCTGGTGTTAAATCACTGACACGGTGTGTGATCCCTGTCTGTCCCTCAGGACCCACACCACCTTCAGCAGGCTTCTCTAGCTAATAAGCAGATTCCTATTCCAGACACAAGAAAAGCTGATATCCTAAGAAAAACTCAGGGGTTACTGTTTTGCTATCGTGGCTCTAATTCCTTGCTAACCTACTGGACTGAGGTTCAGTTTTGTGATTTATGATTGCAGTGAAGATGGAACGCATCTCACTCTTCTACGCTACATTTTTTTGGACATATGGTCATTAATTTTTTTCATTAAACATGTTAAGATGCCTCATGATACTAGCAAAAGAGAGAAAATATATGAGCTCTGCTCAGTATTTTCTAAGATGTGCTGATGTTTAGTGTCTGTTCATACTTCAACAAAAACCAAAAGGACATACT
Source organism: Onychostruthus taczanowskii (assembly GCF_017590055.1). Classification (NCBI taxonomy): domain Eukaryota; kingdom Metazoa; phylum Chordata; class Aves; order Passeriformes; family Passeridae; genus Onychostruthus; species Onychostruthus taczanowskii. The sequence continues at coordinate 294,652 of NW_024499418.1, read as the reverse complement.
TTATGATTAGATGCTCAGCCTCAAAATTAGAAAGAAGGTAACAAACAAACAAGGGTTCAGTATTGCAATTTATTACAAGGCAGACTTTGTTTCATTTCTTTTTCTCTTCCATAGAGTCAGCTCTTTATTTCACAGTTGTGCTTACTTAACAAATGTCAATATTAAAAGTCTGTGATGTTCCAATAATGAAAAATGAACCACTGAATTAGATAAAGGCCTACATACAGCAGAACAGACATAGGAACCTGCCAAGTATTCTGTTTAAGTTACCCCCTCCCCCCCAGAATAACAAATTATTTTCTACTGATGAACACTTTTTTATTATGAGGTTACAGAATTTTTCATCAGCATTAGTCATCATCACAAAGCCCAATGGTCTGCCAGATTACCACAAAACCAGGTAATTGGTAATTTTCAAATATATGTTTCTCCATGTGTTCATTCTCTCTTAGTGGGTTATGTTATTCCTGTACTTGTGTATATCTATATCTTTTATGGTAGTTGTTGTCAGGTGAAAGAGTTTATTCTGCTGGTCTCATCATGTCTTTGAAAAACAATAAAAAAGTCTCCCTTAAGGGCTCAATTCTTAAAAATATCAAACGTGGAGTTTTATTGCTAGTGAAACTATTCCACTAATTTATTGAGAGATCTTCTGTGTTTGGTAGGGAAATTAGAAGCTAGACTTCCATAAAAAGCAAACGGTGTTAGTTCAGGCACACAGATGTTTAAAATTTGTGCTGGAAACAGTGTTGATAAGACAGGGATGTTTTAGTTATTGCTGAGCAGAGCTTACACAGATCCAAGGCCTTTTCTGCTTCTCACACCACCTCACCCATGAGGAGTGCACCAGGAGGTGGGAGGGCACACAGGCAGGACAGCTGATCCCAACTGCCCAAAGGGATATTCCAAATACGCAGTTTCATGGACAGCAGATAAAGTTGTGGGGAAGAAGAAGGGAGGAGAGTATTCCAGGGATGGCTTTCATGTTCCCATCAGGCATGAGAGAGCCCTGCTCTCCTGGAGGCGCCTGTACCCCTGCCTGCCCATGGCAAGAATGAATTAATTCCTTGTTTTCCTTTGTTTGCATGCATGACTTTTGGTTCACCAATTAAACTGTCTTGATATCAAGGCACAAAGTTTTTTTCACTTTTCTGATTTTCTCCCCCATCTCTGGAAATCAGTGAGGGAGCAGCTGCATCGTGCTGACTTGCTGGCCGGGTTTAAACCATGACAGTTGAATAAAGCAGAGAAAAAGTTCTTCCTATTATCCTGGGCTAAATAAATTGTAAAATGTAAGTTATGTACATTTGAAGATTAAGTTTACAGGTTCTCTAAAGGAAGGAGCTGTTTTCAGTTGTGAAACACCTGCACTGTGTGGGCAGGAAGCTGGGAACAGCCAGATGTGGAGTCTGGAATAGTGCAACATAAATAGCATTAATACCAGACCTGGTCTCTGCTGCTTGCATGTCAGTAGTACAGATTTGAACCAGCTTGAATTTGGGTACAGAACCACTTTTCAACTAGACACCTTTCACATAGTAAGATTACAGAACAGAGTTTTCCTTCCACAAGTTTATTTTTTACTATCTAGATCACAATGCACCCAGTGTTCTGCTGGACACAGGGTAATCAAATATTCTTCTGTGGGAATTTGAGATCTCTCCTCTACATAACGTGTTTTCAAAGCATAATGAAGGCCTTGGTGTGAAGGATCCTGGGATCCCCATTCACTCTCCACACTCAATTTTGGACAATTATTTCTAGGCTTGGAGTTATGTTGCATTCTGACTTTCATTTTGCACATAGTTTTGTTGATCTCTTTGCACTTCCATTCCCACATGAGTTGTGTTCATCAGTCCTGCACGAACAGCTGAGACATCAGTGAAACCTCAGTGACTGCAGGATTCATTTTTCAATAATTTCAGGATTGGGCTGTCTGCAGCTATGGAAGAATTGAAATGTAAAAAAAATATTAATGGGATTATAGCTTACATCATTGAAACTTGATCTAGCAAAAGAAGTTTGTGCTTGCAGCACAGAGGTGTGAGATGACAACCAAGGGCCAAGGCAAGGGCTGTAGCTCACTGCCTGTGGCCTGCACTGCACCTCCTGTTACCTGTGCACATCAGGACATTCATTCTTGATGTCAAGAGAGAATGACTGGGCTGAAGGGGAACTCTTGTGGAGACACTTTGGGTCTGAGGAACAGCACAATTGGAACAAAGTCATGATCTGAACTTTGAAGGACACATGGCCAAAATAGGATTTTTGCCTGATCAAGTCAGTTGTACATTAAATTGCACACTAGTGTGTATGCTAATAACTTTTATGAAGTATGTACTACCACATATATGACTATATTACTCAATGCTCCACCTAGATCATGCCACACGTAAGTGGGAGAGTGGGATAAGATTATGTTTTAGATAAGGAGAGTAGAAATTTAACCTGTTTGGGAGGAAGACAAGGCCTTGGAGGACAGTCAACAGGCTACTCTCCTCTCCCTCCTCCCAGATGGGCAGGCCTTTTTGGTAAACTTCATAACATAACAATAATAATAATAATAATAATAATAATAATAATAATAATAATAATGTCTGGGTTAAGACAACATTATTGTTCTTTTGGAGCTCTGTCGTAGTGCATTTAGTGCTGGCAATGCTGAATTTATTTTTCAGTTTCTTCAATAAACTGCTCTGTTCTCCAGTCTGTGATTACAGAAGTTCTTCAATACAACTAGATCTATAGAGCTGAAATGTTAAACTGCACTATTTGTGAATATTGTTTCTTATTTTACTCTACCAGGCTTACAGTGCTGCATTTGCAGGAATCAAAACTTAAGGTCAGCTGCAGTCAGCCCCTCTGATGTGTGAGGACAAGCTGGAATGCAAGGGTGCTCATTTTCTGTCAAGTTTCTGTACTCTTAATGCAACACAGAGGTTAGTCTGCATGATCTTTGAATGTCTCTTCCATAGGAAATGATTCAATGGATCTTAAGTTACTGTTTCATTTCATCAGACTTCACAGAACAGATGATATTTGATTTGTAATTGAGAATCAGTGGTGAGTGAAGAAGAGCAGGAACTCAGCCCAAAACTTGCATTTCCAAATGGTTTCTGATCTTTTGCAAAGCAACCAGACAGCAAGAGACAGAGGAAAATGTTATATGTAGTCACAGATCCTTGGGCAGAAGCAGCTCATTATGGAGCAGAATTTATGTTATGAGATTGTACCTTCATTTATTCCTTTGGGGAAAAAAGAAAAAAAATAAAAAAAGCTCAGCTTTACAGAGCTGTACAGCTTTACAGTGCTGTACAATATATCACAAGCTGCTTAGGTATGTGATTTGCCCAGGATTTTGCAATAGCCTCATGTCAGGTATTTGCAAGTGGCAACAGTTCCTAGGGAGGACCTGTGATAGAGTCAGAGTCCCTGAGGTCTGCTTGAACAGACTGAAGGTCTGGAGTTTCATAGCAGAGTAAGTTCAGGGAGTTCTGCAGCAGGGAGTGCTAAACTGCCCTGTTGGTAACACCCTGGGGACTCGCCTGTGTACTCAGAGAGTGACAAACCTGCTGCAAGCGGGACACCAAGTGTACTCTTACCAGTGCAGGACATACCCACCTTACTCCCAAAATGTGACAGAAGAGCTGAGTGCAGAGTGCCAGTTTGTCCTGATAGCCTGGTCTCCCTCAGAACTCCATGGTTCCTGAAATTCCCTCCCTGAAAGGAGCAAACAGGCCTTAGGGAAGATAGCACCATCACCTGAGCCGTGGGACCCCGACTGCATTCCAAAAGTATCTCCAGAGGCCAGAGGAGAATGCTGTCAATCCCTTGTGGCACAGAGCCTTTGTCAGAGGTTTGAAATTTTAGGATGTCTCTTTCAGAGTTTTGGTATTGCCTTGGCCCGTTTGGGTTTCCTTTGGGCCCGTGCTGAAGAGATGGTGCATGAACACGTGACAGATGCCATTACTTTCATTTATCAGTGAGAGAGGGGCCAGTGAACAGTGATTTCTCTGCTAACAGATGCAACACCTCTGTCTGTGGTCTTTGGGAAGAGAGATTGATTATTGCTCAATCTTTTATGGTATCCTCATGAAGGCACACATTACATAAAGCTGCTCAGCCAGTAAGAAAGGAAGACCACTATCAAGCAAAGAAAAAATATCTGGGAGAGGACAGCAAACACCCAATACAGGAAACTTTTTTTATCCTCCCTGATAATTTTCAGCTCAAAAACAATCTATTGAATAATTTTTTGCTAAATACAGCTTGGTTTCAACAGCAAAATCTCAGAACATTTTCCTCCACTATAGAGACCAAACCCAGAATTAATAAATACCCAAGAAAAACAAAACCACCCTTCTTTTTTCAGTATTTATTTTTTCAATCACTGTAAAAATAGACATGCTCTTGTTTATGGCACCACCACACTGGAAAATACTGTAAAAATATTCTTCCAAAATAATTCCTTGAAAAATTAAACTGAAACATGTAAAGTCTGGGTTAGCATACTTGTAATGGTAAATTCGCCTTGAGATAACATTCAGAGATGGCAGGAAATGAAAATGTGAAAAAAAAAAAAAAAAGCGAGGATGGGTAGAATTTCTCAGAAATATGATTGGAGAGAATTTACTGCAAGATTATCCTTCTCAACCAGGTCGGACCGAACCCCATAAAAGCCGCGGCGCTGACCGAGGCGCTGCACACCGACCGTTTGGGCGGCAGCGGCAGCAGCAGTCGAGGCACTGCCCTTTTCTGCAGTCCTCAACCAGGTCGGACCGAACCCCATAAAAGCCGCTGCGCTGACAGAGCTGCTTCACACTGATCGTTTGGGTGGCAGCGGCAGCAGCAGTAGAGGAGCTATCGTCATGTCTGGTCGGGGCAAGGGCGGCAAGGGGCTCGGCAAGGGCGGCGCCAAGCGGCACCGCAAGGTGCTGCGCGACAACATCCAGGGCATCACCAAGCCGGCCATCCGCCGCCTGGCTCGGCGCGGCGGCGTCAAGCGCATCTCGGGGCTCATCTACGAGGAGACGCGCGGCGTGCTGAAGGTGTTCCTGGAGAACGTCATCCGCGACGCCGTCACCTACACGGAGCACGCCAAGAGGAAGACGGTCACGGCCATGGACGTGGTCTACGCCCTCAAGCGCCAGGGTCGCACCCTCTACGGCTTCGGCGGCTAAACTCAATTTTCTACTGCGCCACTGCTACAAAAACCCCAAAGGCTCTTTTAAGAGCCACCCACTTATTCCTTTAAAGGAGCTGTATTACGATGTTACAGAGACCGGAAGAAAAGGATGATACTATTTTCAAGTCTTTCCAGAACTGTTAATGCAATTCTTCCAGTCTTTGAGACTTCTCAAATGTATAAATTCACTGTTAACGGGAATTTCTCTTTGCCATATGAGGTGGTTCTTTTGTGTTCCAAATTCTCTTACAAAAAAGCATTAGGAAATTTGAACGGACATTTCTGCTAGAGAAAAATCGTTAAGCTGCCCTGCGGTGAATGTCTTGTGGTATATCTATTCCCCTCCCTTGTCTATGATATATTTGCTTCTAAAATAAAGGAGTGAATCTAATCCTGTGGTTCTAGTGATCCTTTGGGGCGTGATGGGGCGCGGTGAGGGAGAGAGGAGGGGGAAAGGAAAGGGATGGGAGGGGACTGGGCAATAAAACCAAATTATGAACCTAGAAACATTTTAATATATCAGAAGATGCTTTGTTTTTTTTGTTTTTTTGTGGAGGAGGTATTTTCAATAAGTTTGTTTGTTTTTTTTTTAATTATGGATTTAAAATGTATGTATTCTTGCCCTAATGAGAGTAAATGTATTTGTCTTTTACCTTGCATTTCTTCAGTAGTGATCACCATATATGATGAATGCTGAGCTGTCATTCCTGCAGCCTTCTTCGTCATTCCTTCAGCATTCTCAGTGAGTTCCTGGAAGGACAGATATTTACACCCGCAGTTTTCAGCCTTCTAAGGACCCACCTTTGTTCAAATTCTTACAATGAGGCAAGGTCAGTCTAACAAGGGTCTGAGGATCAAAAGGAGGAGTTAAAAAATAAACCTCAGATTCATTAGTGGCTGATGTTTCTCCAGTTATTTTTGGAATCATCTCCCTTTCTTCTGCAGGGAGAAGTTACCAGATCTGCAAAAATTCACACCTGCTACTTGGGATGCCACAGCCTTGAGGACTGGAAGCACCTGAAGGCTGCTGTTAGAAGCCAGGGTGGCCCCTGCTGTGTTTAGAGGCTTCTGGGCACGATTTGCCTGCTTAGAAAAGCTGCACTACAGACCCCATCTGCCAGAGACAGCGCCTGGGGAACTGGGAAAAGAAAGCAGAAAGACTTGCTGAGTTTGCCAATCAGATAGAATAAAGATTTATTTGGGGGGTTCTGCCTTTTATCCCTTTTTTATTTTCTCCCTTCTTTTTTTCTTCCTCCCACAGAAAGCTCCCTGAATGAATTTATTGCTCATCATGACCCAGTTTTTGGAACAAGGTTGGAATGGAAGGAGAGTTGTATAGTATAGCATGATTACAATTTCTCCTTATTTTTATTAAGCAGCATGATGTTATAAGAAATGTTAACTAACACCCTGGGGAGAGAAAGAAATATTTCAGTAGGCCATAAAAGTTCCATGTTCTCTTAAAAGTCAGAGAAAATAAGAAACAAAAGAATAATCTCAGCCTTTCTTTCTTCCTTCTTCTTCAGTAGTAACAGAGTATATGAACACTCACTAGGAAAAATAAATAAATAAATAAATAAATAAACTCTATTATTTCTAACAAGCAGCACCACGTCAATGCTGTAAGATCCTACCCAGTCCCTTTTAGCAATTTTACTGGAGATCACTGACACAGAGCCTGAGAACACGGAGAAGATGTCCCTGATCACTGCAGGGGTGTTGGGATAAATGACCTCCCAAGGTCCCTTCCGACCCAAGCTATGTGTTATTCTATAGGATTGGAGACTAAAAAATGCTTAAAGTAGAAATAAATAAATAAAAAGATGTTTTTTGGGGTTTTTTTGTTTTTTTTGTTTTTTTTTTTTTTTTTTTTCTGCTATTATTAACACCATTAGGATTGTGCCAGTTCTTCTCACAAGTACCAGACAGGGAGAAACCCCAAGGCTGTCCCAGTCCCTGTCTAAATTCCAATCAACTTACCAGTCATAATGAATAATTTCCTCATTTACTTTTGAGAGCTGTTCCCACAGACTGGTACCAGGGAAGGCTCTTTATAGAGCTTGGCTGTGCACTATAAGGAACCACCAGTGACCCCTGCCTCTTTATTTACAATTGCAACCCTTCTAAGGCTTTAGTCCTTTTCACCTTTACTAACCTCACGTTTGGGCCTAGTCACGAAGTCTGAGTCAGTTATAAATTGCAAGTGTGTAGCAACAAGGAGTGTCAGGATGGAGGCTACTGAAGTCTTAGAGAGTAGGCAGATATATTGTAAATTTTAATATTATAATAATGGAGCTCCTCTTAAATTACACTTAGGCACAGTCTCTGTACTTTTCTAGCAGGAGCACTGCCATGTATAAATTCTCACCCCACTCTGCAAGTGGTGATGGACAAAGAAAAGAATAAAAGACAATAGAACAATTTCAACTAAAAGAGACTTAGAGTGACCATCTAGTACCAGCTGTGAAACAGTTTCTGTTGTTTAATACATCATATAATATTGGAACTGCAGGAAAACATGCCAGATGGTGCTGAGGCAGAGGGGAGTGAGAAAGAGACAGATAGATCTGAAATTTATGAATGGAAGAAGAGAATATGAAGGTGTGTGTTCAGGTATATAACATTTACATAGATATGTTTATATTAACTTTCATGCCTACATTACTATGCTATGAGTATTTCTTGTATATACCATGTTTACCTTGTGTGTATTGTTTCAGAAAAATACTATATGAATCCTCTTACAGGATTCCCCACATGCTATACTCTAATATTTGAATTTTGATTTCAAAACAGTTTGGCTGGTGACATTTACAGAAGGGTCTGGAGAGGCTGGAGTCCATTGTCAAGGACAGAGGAAAAGATGTGGCAGCAAAGAAACAAAAATCAACACAAATCCCAGTGCTTTATTTGTGAATTTGTAGAAAAGTTGACCTCTCTAAAATACTAGAACAGTGACAGTCTGTAAGACATGGAACAACCAGAAATTGAACTAAAGGCCAACTGTAATTTCCTGACTACAAAGTTTTATTGAATCAACTGAATTCTGCTAAGTTTTGGCCTTTGATCTCCCCGTGCATGTTCCTCTACTGACTCAGTTTTCTGGTCATCAAATACAAACCACTTGTCTTTAACTCCCAAAGCTGTTTAAGCCTATTTCCTGCAGGTGTCCCGTTGGCTAAATCTGCCAAGCCTTGACAGCCGCTTTCTTTTCCTCAGCTGATGTGGTCCCAAACAGGAGCCACAAAACTTTCTGTGCCAGGGCTCTCTGTGTTTTGGGAGAAGAGAGGAGACTTGTCTGAAACAACCAACCACGGGATTCTCTTTGCCTTTCCAGGCATTCACTGGCCTTCTTCTCCAGCCTGTCCTCAGTCGTAGCACACATAAACCAACCCACCCACTGACCCCCACCGCTCCCACCCCCCACAAAAAAACAAAAACACAAAAAAAAAAAAAAAAAAAAAAAAAAAAAAAAAAAAAAAAAAAGCAAAAAAAAAAAAAGCAAGCAGACTAAATTATTGAATTTCTCAATTTTTAATCCTATCATCAAGCCTATAATCTTAGCACTCCTGTTTTAGTTGTGGGATACAGGTAGAGCTGAGATATCCAGTTAAATATCAAAAGTATGCCACAGTAAAAGCAATGATAGAGTGTAATAGTTAATAAAAAGCTGTTTGAAACTTGATGTTTTCTTCCAATGCTGACTCAGGTTATACCTTCCACTATGCTTTAAAGTAAACCTGGACTATTCCAAATAGATTATTTTACAGAATGTATCAAGTTGGGGGTGGGGGGAAGGAAAAGAGGCAGGGAAAAGTAAGTGTGAGCTGTCTGACCTAGTATATTTTCCATTTGCTGTATTTGAACACTCATCTGCTTTGTGAAATTTACTTATTCAGTACAGGTGAATGGGCATTAGGAAGGACCTCACTAAAACAGCATGCAACACTGCCCAAAACGGGAAAGCAACTTGAGTACTTAAAAGTTACTGACATGCTTACATTGGAATTGCAATTACCTTTAAGAACATCAGAATCATTGCCTGTTAAGTAAGGAAATTTAAAAAAAAAAAAATAAAAAAAAAAAAAAAAAAAAAAAGGGGGGGTTTCGGTGTTTCAACTCTCTTGTGCAATGTAGTGGCTCTTAAAAGAGCCTTTAGGGTGTGGAGAAAAGTCAGGATCACACTGAGTGCACCCGGGCAGGAGGGGACTTAGGCGCGCTCCCCGCGGATGCGGCGGGCCAGCTGGATGTCCTTGGGCATGATGGTGACGCGCTTGGCGTGGATGGCGCACAGGTTGGTGTCCTCGAAGAGCCCCACCAGGTAGGCCTCGCTGGCCTCCTGCAGCGCCATGACGGCCGAGCTCTGGAAGCGCAGGTCGGTCTTGAAGTCCTGCGCGATCTCGCGCACCAGGCGCTGGAAGGGCAGCTTGCGGATCAGCAGCTCCGTGGACTTCTGGTAGCGCCGGATCTCGCGCAGCGCCACCGTGCCGGGCCGGTAGCGGTGCGGCTTCTTGACGCCGCCCGTGGCCGGCGCGCTCTTGCGGGCAGCCTTGGTGGCCAGCTGCTTGCGGGGCGCCTTGCCGCCCGTCGACTTCCGCGCCGTCTGCTTCGTGCGCGCCATGGCTCAGGGAAACGCAGCGAGCCGCGGAGAACGAAGAGAAAAGCTGAAATGACAGCAGCGCGCTGCCGCCGCCGCTTTTATAGACTGTACCGCTCTCTGATTGGCTGCCGGGAATTCGCCGCTCCTATTGGGTGCTTTCAATTTTCGAAAAGCCCGCCCGGAGCGCGCGCGCCTTCTCCAACGGCCGCCCGCGCTCGGCCACCCCCCCGTTCCCGGCGCCGCCGCTTCTGCTCCCAGGGTGGTCCCTGCTTTAGCGCCGTTTTTACAGTCCCCCTCAAAAACGAGACCTTTATGTTCAAAAGGAACATGAGAAATCGCAAATTACGCTTCTCTGAATGCATAGAAAATTCATGGGGTTTGTTTCTTAACTGACTTTTTAAACGGTATTTTGGGGCTTGGATTCCCGTTACTCTGGGGCGCGAGGGGTTGGGTATTGTGAGGGAGTTTTGGTGGGGGAGAGGTTGGGTTCCGCTTCGTGTAACTTTCATCAGGCACGGTAAATATTTTGGGACCAAAATTAATTTTAAATTCCAGTTGTCTAATCCAAGGGAGAGTGCTTTCAAATGACTCAGTCTTTCAGCATGGAAAGAATCCTTGGGCTGTTGGCGAGGCACAGTGAGGCGTAAGGTGACTTTTCCTTTTTCCTCGTTGTAGATGTGGGGAAATATTGCACACACCACATTCAGAGGACAAAGGGGACTTTTTTTATCATTGAGAAGGGACTTAGGGAGCTGATACCTCTCATGTTGCATTACAATCGACATTAACTTTATTTAAATATGAAAAGGTGTACACTTCTGTTTACGCAATGAGGGGGAAAATCGCCCCCCCCGCCCCCAATGAGATGCCTGCAGGGAGACACTCCTGTATCTTTCAGCCGTCAGCACGGATCAGGCGGCTACGCGTTTGTACTGTTCATTTACTTTTCTTAAATAGCAAGTACACTGTCCTACACATAAGACATAACTAAGGCAGTCTTCTATTGGCGGAGAGATTACTCTTTTGACAAACATGTAAAATAAGCATCTCTCATTATATCAAGAAATAGTTACTAATTTTAAGTTTTAAAGTGAATACACCACTTTTAAAGCAACACAGCTCTTTTTCAGATTAAGTGTGCGGCTCTTAAAAGAGCCTTTAGGATCTTGGGGCGGTGGCGCTGTAGGAAAGTGAGGCTTTAGCCACCGAAGCCGTAGAGGGTGCGACCCTGGCGCTTGAGGGCGTAGACCACGTCCATGGCCGTGACCGTCTTCCTCTTGGCGTGCTCCGTGTAGGTGACGGCGTCGCGGATGACGTTCTCCAGGAACACCTTCAGCACGCCGCGCGTCTCCTCGTAGATGAGCCCCGAGATGCGCTTGACGCCGCCGCGCCGAGCCAGGCGGCGGATGGCCGGCTTGGTGATGCCCTGGATGTTGTCGCGCAGCACCTTGCGGTGCCGCTTGGCGCCGCCCTTGCCGAGCCCCTTGCCGCCTTTACCCCGACCAGACATGATGATAGCCCTCCTGCTCCTGCTGCCCACACCGCCGGTGTGAAGCAATTCTGTCAGCGCCGCGGCTTTTATGGGGTTCGGTCCGACCTGGTTGAGGACTGCAAAGGGGAGGGGCGGGGTTCCCGCCATTTCCCTGCCGCGTCACCGATGGTGGCATGCCGCTCGCTGTTGGCGGTTTCGGGGGCTGTAACATCTGGCAAGTGAAGCAAAGAACAAATCTCCTCCAGGAAAAAAATTCCGGCGATGTGCGTGTTCATACAGTTGGAAGGTTCCCCCCCGCCCCCCAGATTTGTATAAACCATTTGCATTTGTGCACGTATTATATCTTGCACTGGCAGGGCTTGGTGTGAATGACTTCAAATTTTCATTATTTTCATGCTGTTGTTCATTAATACATCTCGTAAATTTTTATTCAAAGTGCTATAAACCTTGTTTCAGGATTTTTAATGATCTGTGATCGCTTAACAGCTTTAAATAATTTTTCAAAGTAATATTTAATTTTATTAGTTTCTTTATTTTGATCTTCACCTCCCATTTCTTAACTATTCCAATTTTACATCAGCAAGGTTTTGTCTGCAATTGCATATTAACCAGAACCTGAAATACAATCTTTTATATTTTTAAAGTTATATTAGTTTATGACTTCTGCTATTTTGCTCATTTTGAGCTACTGCAGTGGGGTAATTCTATGGGTTTAAATTTTTTGGAAAATTACGTTTACTATAATTATAGACTGAAATTTCTGTTCCTTGATTAGTAAAAAAATCATGCAGCTTTTTACTATAGACTAGGCTTTTGTCAATCTTTACCTTTTTTCTTTTGTGTGTGTGCGTGTGTGTATCTATATCAATACTGGAAACAAAAGACATTCTGAATTACCTTCTGTGGAAATCAGGAGTGGTCTTAGGACATTCCAGATGTCATAATGTAAAAACATCCTGAGCTGGTACAGCTGAAAAACTGATCTCAAAATAATCTTGTTCTTCTCTTGTCCTTTTATGTAGAGATGGCAAACATAATTTCTATGTACTCCTTCAGAGTGTTAAATTTTAAAAAATCATTCATTGTATATTACTTTGCATTTAGGTCAACATCAGTAAAAAAAAAAAAAAAATATTGCCAGACGTTATATTTTAAGAATATATATGAATAAAATTCTGGAAATATGTTTGTACTTTCAAACTAATAGTTTTGCATTTAGGGTAAGTATCATATAATTTTTTGTATTCCTTATTTTCCACCCACTGCCAGCTGGTGCTTCCTTCCCCCTTCGAAATGTTCTGTGTCACTCTCAAAGGAAGAGTGGAAAAGCACCAAGCCCTGTGCCAATGAGCCAGGCTTTGCACTGCCTTCATGCCCTTGTCATCTGCCATGCTGGAAACACAGATCTCATCTGGAGGAACAAATAAATCCTTCCCTTCACTGCAAACCTGAGCACTTTTGACAGAGCAGCACATTGCCACAAGAGAGGAGAGCTCAGAGGAGAAAGGCAGAGCCACCACGAGCTGGAGGAATAAGGCACTGAAAAGAAAACTGCATTTATATCAACATCAGGGAGACGGAGGGGTTACCATGGTTTTACACAAGAGAGCTGCACCAGTGAATCATCAGATTTCCTCAGATGATCAACAAGGATAACTTCTTCCTCAGCAAGCCAGATGAAAATGAGGGGTGGGGAGGACGGGCCGTGTACACGTGAATCAGCCCAATGTAACTGGTAAAAACTGGAGAACAAATAGAAATTTTGGAGATAGCAACAGGCTCGAGGTGATTTCAACCAGCCTATCCCCTCCCAGGGACTGGGCAGGGGGGCAGCATTGATACTGAGCACATAGAGACCAGTAATGAGAATTTTGTTTCTACTGTGATTCAACTGTCCTTTGCAAAACTTTGTTATGCTTGGCTGCAATTTCAGTACAGTATCCTTCTGCTAATTAAAAATACAATCAAACATCAAAGCTGCTCATTAGAAAATTTAAAATTAAGCATCAAACCCTCCTCATGTAATATCTGAAAGAACCTGGATGGAGAGTACTCAACTCCTAGAGCATGGAGATGGGATCAGCCGGGACCTGCCTTCACAAAGAACTGTAAACTGCACAAGATCTCACTTCTTTGGCAGTCCTTCAGCTACTGAATCTACCCCAGTGGTCTTTGTTCTCTGCATCCCTGTGCCCACACAGCACACCTTCAGTTCAGCCATGTAGAAAGCCATGCTTACTGAAATAGACCAGCCCACGTCACTTTGGTAAGAAATTTTTTAGGCGCAGAAAGCTCTGATTTTGAGACTGAGGCACAAAATTCAATATTTGCATGTGTGGATTTACCATTTGGAAGGAATCTCCTGGCAGTAGCATAAGTGCAGAAATGCTTTATGCTGTCCAAGCAAAACTACCAAATGCCACAAATTTTGTTTAATGACTGGTACACTGATAACTAACTTAGTATTTTCCCTGCCTTTCCCTACTAATTCAGACAGTCAGAGGTGGAGAGACCCATTGTCATCTTTTTATTTAACCACTGCAGATGGTCAGAGATAAGAGTTTGGGCTTTAGCCTTGGTTTGGGCTGTTTCCAACTTCGTTCATGCTGCCAAATTCAGAAAATACACAGGGACTGATAAATCAAGAAAAGCCCTCTGTCGTGGCCCAGCCTGGTAGGCTGACCTTTGAGACCCTTGAGATGCAGTTTGCCATTCACACAGAGTGGCTTACAGATCAGATGATCCACAGAGAGGCAAAATGTTCCAAAAATTGTCTTGTGGGCATGCTGTGTGAGTCACTGCTGGGAAGAAGGCTTGCACGGGCCTCACCCCCATCACTCCACGCACGAGCTGAAGCCTTGCAGGCTCACTGAACAGCTGGAACAGCTGGTATAGCTGAAGAGGCCAGGAAAAAAGGATGGAGGAACTCCTAGCTGAGGTTTGGGCTGTTGAGAAGTTAATGAAATATCCAGTTCTTCACCTGAAGCATATATAGGATATGGGAGAGAAGGGACAGGGTCAATAACCTGTAAGGGGGGGCAAGGGCAACAATGCTGAGCAAATTCTGGCCACGGCCTCAGCACTCCTGGGCTTCTCTGAGGAAAGCACCAGAGTGCTCTATCTAACAAGTGCTCCAGGGTGGCCTTGGAGCTCTGAGCCCAACAGCACTCCATTCAAATCTACTCCTGCATTCTGGTAGAGACACAGTGAACAGCAAACCAGCTACTCAGCAGCCCCAGCTGGCACGGGTGCTCAGGAGCTTTGCTTCTCTCAATCCTTTCTCTTCTTCCTAAACTGGCGTTTGGCTGAAGCAGCACAGATCTCATGATGCACTGCCCCTCGATTAAGCTAGAAAGATGAATCCAGGAAGAATTGTAAGCACTGCATTTTTTGCACAGCTGAGACTGAGTAGCTGGGCTCCTCTTGTTGCCTGGGCTCGTGCAGAGCTGGGCTGGGCAGCACGTTTTTCAGCTGAACTCTGCCAACCCTTACAGAGCTGCAAGTACTTAAAAGCAGCTGAAGTGCTGCCTTGTCCAAATGCTCTCTCTGGGGCATAGTTTTCCAAGTGCAAATCTAATGTGAGCATCCTTGTAGGAATTTATTGAATATTGTCTTGGGCTATGTGTTTCTGGAGGAAACCAACTCTGAAAAATGGCAAAGTGCCTTTGGTTAGTGACTCCAGACACTGCTGCTGTGCTGTTTTTGCTACAGCAATACTTGGTTGGAAAACAGAAAAATTCCAGTTGAAAACCCCAGGCACTTACAGGGATTTATTCGTGGTCGTGCTCTGGACAAAGCAGCTCTTCCTTAAGGATAGAGCAGTCATGGAATTCCCCACAATGTCCAGGTCCTGCCAGGTCAGACCAGCCATCCCCTGGGCTGTGCTGAGGCAGTAGCATGCAAGTGCCTTCATGTGCACAACTTGGCACTTCTCTTTGGCAAACTGCACAAGATTTCTGTCGGCCCATGCCTCAAGTTTATTAACATCTCTTTTGTCTGAAAGTATTACTTTTGACCCTGTCTAGGCATCTTCACTTTGTGCTAGCCACACTAGCTGAGTGCACACTCTGCCCCAGCACCCAGGTTGTTCCAGAAAACACTAAATAATACCAGCCCTGGAGCACTGTTTTGGTAACTGGTTGTCTGCAGACATTAACTTGTTGACTATAGCCCCTTGACCCTGTGCTACAGACAGTTTTCAACTATCTAAGAGCCTGCCGATCCTGCCTGTTGTTCCTCTGAATCCAAACAAGAACACTTGGGAGATGGTTCCAAAAATATCATGAAATGTCAAGTATATTGCATACAACGTTCCTCCTTTGTCCCCACAGAGATACTCTTTAATCAACAGTTCTGGGATCATTACCTATACCCAGACATGAGCAATTTTTGTTGCACTCTATCCACTATCAAGTCAACAGAATCCATTTTATTTCTGAGACTTAGTCACTCTGCTTCTTGGAGAGTGCTGTCATTCCCTGTAACATTTTCCACTCCATGTTAGAAGCTATTTCCTTACTGCTAACTTGCTGCAAAGAACATCAGTTCCTTTACTTTCAACAATATACATTAAGGGAAAATGGCTTCCTTTCTCATAATGTTTTAAATGTTTAAGAAGAAACTTTAGTTTTTCAGCATTCTCTTTCAGTCAGAGTACTTCAATAACACTTGCCTTTTCATCAGGGAAGAGTTTTTAGACATCTGACAATCGCTATTTCTCTCTTCTTCGTATTGACTTATTGTTCCCTTCTCATTACCTGAAATTTGGAACTAAAAACAAGGCCTAAAACTCCAAATAGGAGTATACCATTCCTGTCTGCAAAGACCTTCTCCAGCTGTCTCAGGGAAGCAGTCACTGTGATCCTTTTCTGCCAACATACTGGTTTGATTCATTATCGACACAAAATCTGAAGATCCAGATTACTGAGGTGCTTGTCAGCTCCTGCTGGCAGTGGCACTTTTGCAATATTTCCTAGTGTTTGTAAAGCTGATACAGTTTATTCCAGGTGAATAATCTAACATGTCTTTGAAGGCAGTGTCTCTTATCCAACATTTTTCAATACATAAAATGTCCTCAAACATTTCAATTATTTTTTCCTACTCACAGTATCTATATACAAGCTCTGTAGACTTTAATTCAGATCATAAATAAAATTATACCAGGCCTAGGACTGATCCCTGCAGTCCTAGGCTGTTTGAGACTGTGCTTTAATTTCATAGTTGACAAATATAAACATTTAAATATAAATTTCTACCCTGGAAGTGCTGGTGTTTCCTGATTATTACTTTCATTTCTAATACTTTTCTAGAATGAAACAGAACAAAACAGGGAGAAAAATCTGTAGTATATCAGCAAGTTCTAGAGAAACATTGCACCCTGTACTGAGACTCTTCCTAAAGTAAATTTTGGGAAAAGCCTATTAAACATGGTTTTCATTTCTTCCTTTATATCTGCTTTAAGTAGTGTAAATTCTAATTTTTATTCATATCTTCCCTGAAACTCTTTGACCTTGTAATTACTACAACTCAACATCAATGAGTTATCTCTCCCTCAGTGTGTGCTGAGTCTGTAACCTGAGAAATGCATTAATCTGTAGTCTAAAATTACTGATTTTGTACTTAGGTCTTGGCCATACTCCTCAGATACCTAAAGAGTAAGAGAGGCTGCACAGTCTGGGTGCATAGCTGGGCCTGCAGCATATTGTCCCAGGAAAACTTTCAGCATCCTACTTCCCTCCGTTCAGAATGAAGGGCTGGAATTACCCTTGATATCTTAGGAAATGGCATCCAACAGCATGTACATCCTGGGTCTCCCTGAAGGGGTAGGACAGAGTGATTCTATATGGATGGCGTAGTTTCAATTTGCACTTCTGACTGAATCAGTATTTGCAATATCCATCACCAAAAAAAATTTAAATTTACTCTGTTGTGCACCCCTGGGAGGACAGACAGCGTGTCACATAATTTCAAATACCACATTCCAGTTCTTTCCAGGCACTCTGTAAAAGTTACAGGTAGTGTTTAGTTTCCATATTTTTGCATGTAGATCCCTATGTTTCTTCATCTTTCTGCACTTACCTCCTTCCTCTTTTTCTTCAGGTGAAGGCAATACAAAGTTAGTTGGTCTGTGGAACAAGGTAACACAGAATCCTGCTCATTACTGAGGTTCCTAAGCTTACCAACACTGCTACTACTACTGCTAGCAATAATTCTCAGTCCCTCCCATGGATGGATGGAGAGAAGTGAACTTTGGTTAGAAGAGGATCTCTGATCCAAAGGCTTTTCAAGAAGGAATATTTTGATGATTTAGGCTCTCATTAGATGGAGGAGAAGAGAAGATTTGGGGGGCTTTCATTAAAATGCACA
Organism: Onychostruthus taczanowskii; assembly: GCF_017590055.1. NCBI lineage: Eukaryota > Metazoa > Chordata > Aves > Passeriformes > Passeridae > Onychostruthus > Onychostruthus taczanowskii. The sequence goes on along the minus strand of NW_024499418.1, from coordinate 277,009 downwards.
GCCCTTTTTTGCTGTCTGGCAAATATTTAGCAGTTATGGCAGAAGAGTCACTTCTTGGATCAGTCAGTCACCTTTTGATCACTCCAGACTGTAGGAATTTAAGTTTTGCTGGGACTCTAACTAACCTTAACAAATCCTTCAGTCACATACAGCATGAGCACCGAGCCAAATTGGGGTTGCTCAAACTCATCTTGACAAGCCTTGAAACTAAGGACTGTGTGAGAGATTGAAGTGGTTTTTGAAGCTGTCTCTATTGAACTGTCAAAATTTAAAAGGTCGTGGGAGTGTCATTCAGGGTTACTCTATACATGGGCTTCACAAATTAACCCAAAGGAGGACAATGTGCAAAATGGTACTGAGGGAAATGATTGTTTCACTCAGCTCTGGTGAGAGAAACCAGAGTGCTGCGTCCAGTTCTGGCCTTCCCAGTGCCACAGAAACATGAACAGAACTGGAGTGGGACCAGTGAAGGGCCACAAAGGTGACCAAGGGACTGGAGCATCTCTCACCTGAGGAGTGTCTTACTAATGTGCTCAGATATCCTGTGGGGGGAATAGAGGACGAAGATCCAGCCTTCTTAGTACTGCCCAGGGAAAGAGGCTATGGGCACAAACTGAAACACAAGAAGTTCTATTTAAACGAAAGAAATAAATTTTTGGAGTATGCTCCCCATAGAGATTTTAGTGTCCCTCTGTTCCAGCTGATCCTTCTTTGAGTGTGGCCAGGAGCTACTGCTTTAGGTATTAGACTAAAATATGAGATACATTTTTAAGAAATGTGATTGTCCTAATGCTGAAATAACTCTCCATAAATTTTTGTTAGCCTAGGTGAAGTATAACTAAAAGGATGTAAGCTTCTTTACTACTGAAACTCTTTGACACCTTGAATCTTAATCTTCCCTACACATAAACTTTGCAGTTGCTGAATCAGTATTGTCAATATAATTTCAGCATGACAGAAACCTGACTAATGCCTTTTGACCTTGTTATGGTGTTTTTATTACTAATATTGAGAGTGATTACTTGAGCAACTGCAAAATCACTATTTATTAAGAAGACAGCATGCTTCAGTTAAAAATTGTCAATTTCTCTGTATCTTCACTGTCCTAACTATAGTAATTGTTATTAAGTGAGTGTAGGCTTTCAGCTAAATTTGTCTAATCAGCTTATCTAGATTGCTCTCCTCCTGCAGTCTTATTTGCCTTTATTTGTCTGGTGTTTTTCCTCCTTGAGAACCTTCTCTCTTGACAAGAAGAAAAGTTTTTTCTCTACTATACAGTCTTAGGAATTCTTACATTATATATGAAATATTTGTGTTTTGAAGATCCCTGCATTAGAAAATACTTTGTCATTTTGTAGGTTCCTCTGTAACCTGCACTAGCACCTGCACAGCTGAGCAAGGAAATCTGGGCATGACAGTGATGGTGCAAGGGAATGAGGCTGTGTTTTGGATGCACATTTAAAGAGGGGAAAAAAAATTTATTTGAGTTCCTAGGTAAGAGATAAACAGAGACAACAATTGTACAGGGTGCTTGGAAAGGAAACCAGGGAGAATACTGAAAAATGTTTGCTGTTTAATTAATTAAAATGTTTGTTGTGACTCATTAATTATTAAATGAGTCACATTTAAATATCACCTCTTCACATGGAAACTGCAAACAATTTTTACTACCAGCTCTCTCTCAAAACTTTTTTTCTTTTCAAGTAATTTTGTTCAAGAAAGAAAATGTCTCTGTCTGGTTAAAAAAACTGTTCCCTACCTAATCTACCACTGATTTGCTAAATTATGTGCTGAGACGCGTGCTTTGCTTTGTGTTTTTTCTCTTATCAGTGAAACAGCCAAGGCAATGTCAATGCCATTTGTAATGATCAGTCTCTAAAATGCGAGAATTTTCATTGTGGTTCAGTGTTGCATTCAACAGCTATTTCCAGCAGTGCAAATCGGAAAATTGCTCAAAGCAAATCACAAGTTTGTTTTACCCAATTAAGCAGAAAGTATGGTTGCTTGGCCCAGAGTGCAGGAATAACCCCTAAAAAGCCTCCCCTTCTTACACCACCTCATATTTGTAAATCCTCTCTCTTTATTAACACACACACACAAACAAAAAAAAAAAAAAAAAAAAAACAAAAAACAAAACAAAACAAAACAAAAAGGGGTGGGGGGGAATCGCCTTCCCCAGAAATGGATGGTGAAACCAGGAACATTTTGTCTTCTCAGAAGTAGGCCAGGGATAATTCTCCGCAGATAAGAGCCAGTGTGATGGTTAAAGAAAAGATACAATAAAGGATGCTGACACACAATGCCGGAGGCCAACTGCCAAGATTTCCAATGTCTCAGGCTACTAGGAAAAAGCAAAGGACTTCAGAAGTGCAACTCCAAAGAGGGAGCAGAGAACGCGAGGGATTTACAGGGATGCACCCAGAACCAAAAGTGAGAGAAGTCCTACATTCCACCCTTGAAATAAGACATTGAAATATAACATGACAACCTTCATATGCTTTCCTTACAAAAACAAAACAGAAGGATCCAAACAAATAAACCCCGTAAGCACCCAGAAACGTTCCTGCGCCTTTAAAACTTAGCACAGAGCAGGGACAGCAATTCCCATCTGCTGCAGGTGGAGTTCTACTGACTGCGCTACTGGGGGAGGAAGATCTAACATCTCCCGCCACTTTGTACCTTGTCTCTATCTCTAACCTTGGGTCTGGTCCTGGGGGAAGGGAAGGAAACCTCTCCCCTCCTGATGGGCTGAGAACAGGTTTCCCAAAAGCAAGCTGGGAGCTCAAACGTGTGAATGCGAGGGAGGTGCAAGGAGGACGCAGCCTGGGGCTGCAGCTGCATTCCTGCAGGAGCGGCTATTGTCCACTCCCTGGCGCTGCCATTCCTTGACCAGTTTGAAGTGTAATAAAGCAGTCACAGAGCTCTAACACCAAACTGTCAAAGCTGCAGGGATTAAAGCACATTACCCGTCGCGCAGCCTTTATTCTCAGAAGAATGTACATCACTTTAAACAGACCGGGATAGATGACAACGCTTCCCTGCTCCCTCTTGTATCGCTTTTACAGCCAGATTCTGCTTTATCTTTGTTCATCTAGACTGGAAAATATGCATAATGCCCTCATCCTACCAAACCAAATGCTTTTTTTACCTCCCAAACGTATGCACACTGTTCACACGACTTGCCACACCGAGCTTGCAAAACCTCTGGCTCCTGTGGACTTGGTCTAGTTGTCTTTGTGGGACCAATGTCACGTTCAGGAGAGGCATGGCAGATCTCCCAGCCCACTTCAATATCCCTTTCAGTCTGTTTTTTACCGTGGAGTACCGACAGGCCTAATTTTTTTCCAATCTCTCTTCCTCTCCTTCAGAGTATTTATTACTTCACCTGTATGGAAGCACAACAAAGTAAAAATAGAAATAAAAGAGAATATGGAAGAGCCACAGTTTGATGTTTTGATTTGTAATTTTAATGTATCTACTGTATCATTATCTTTTAAATCTGTCTCATTTAAATTAAAACTTCTTGCTATCAAGTATAACTTTGTGTCTTCAGCATTTAATGTATCAAAATGCATGTCAGGGTCCTTGGTAACACACCCCATGTCATCTTGAATCTCAAATTTATCCCGGCTTGAAAAGATGTTCTTTTGTTGTAATAGCCCACTGACATTTTGCATGAAAATTTTTTACAAAGTACAATGTGGTAAAATATTGAGTTTGATCTTAACTTGTTCTTTCAAACTAAAGGGAAAAAAAATCTGGCTGCTTTTTATTAGAAACCAATCAAGGCCTTTGTCTTTTTACTTAATAAAAAAATTAGCCCAAACAATTCATTGCAGTCCTTAAAAGTTTTAATTAATTTCTATGGTCACTTTATGATACTCAATAATTAAGCAGGATTATGATAATTAAAACTGATTCTGATTTATGAGGATTGTCTGAAAATTATTTCAGTATTATTAGGCTTGGGATGGAAGCCTCAATAGTGAGTTTTTTTCCTTTAAAAAAAAATAAATGGAGGAATATGAAACCTATGGGGAAAAAAAAAACAAACCAAAACAAACAAAAAAACCCACACAAAACCACAACAGTCAGTGTCCAAATATTTGTAAGTTACACTGAAATGGAAGCATTCTATTCATGAAGGCCAGATTTCCACAGTATTTGATTTATTGGGTGATAACTGATGTTTCAGCTGGCTCCATAATTGTTTAAGTGGCATATAATACATATTAGTGTATCTATACCTGTTAGACATTTTTTCCTCCCCAAGTCTGCCTCTGATGTCTGTAAGTCATAAAGAATACCATGCACTATTGTAACAGAGAAAGCATTAAACTACCCGTTTGTCTGGGATTTCTAGGCATTAACTAGCCATTAACAGATTCATTTTACAGACAGACTATTTGTAAAAATATCAAAATCTTTCTATCCACTTATAAAGCACCACACAAAAAACAAAACAAAACAACACAAAAAAACCCCCAACAACAAAAAGCAGGAGCCCTGGCAAGTTCCAAACACTTTTCAACAGTATATATATTCCTCTGAAGGTCTCTTCCTTTCCCCAAACAAGAAAATATGTTGAGATACCGTATCCTTAATAGTTAAAGATATGGTTAAGAGAGCCGAATCTTTATCCATATTCAAAGCTTAGCCATGAAATTGTGTTACTTCCTTGTCTTTGAAACCAATTTACGACAAAAATACTGAAGCTGCTCACTCGGTTTCTGTCCTAATCTGAAGAAAACCCCCCAAAGAGTAAGCCTGCATTACGGGGGAGACTTTTTATCTACGTGTTTTATTTTAATTTAGAAGGAAAAACAAAAGTTTGCCGTTCCCGGGGTCTTTCTGGCTTCACAACGCGGGGTTTAAAACAGCTTTTCTCTCCCATCTGTGGACCAAACAGCAAGAAACTTGCCCGAATGAAAGTCCACCGTCTTCTCTTCACTCTCCGAAGAAACTGGGGTGATTTTGCGGCACTCGTTTTACGAAAAATATGAATTTATAACTCCGAAGAAACACAGACTCGGAGGAGGAAAAGCTCTTCCTGGCTAACAGTTAGGCGGGCTCTGCAAAGCACCAATCACAGATCACCGCTTCGCTATAAATTCAGGCATCGGGGTTACTGTAGCCCAATTACTTTCTTTTGATTAGGAAGAAGTCTCTGCAGCGATGTCGGAGACCGCTCCCGCCGCCGCTCCCGCTGTCGCGGCCCCCGCCGCCAAGGCCGCCGCCAAGAAGCCGAAGAAGGCGGCGAGCGGCTCCAAAGCCCGCAAGCCCGCGGGGCCCAGCGTCACCGAGCTGATCACCAAGGCCGTGTCCGCCTCCAAGGAGCGCAAGGGGCTCTCGCTCGCCGCGCTCAAGAAGGCGCTGGCCGCCGGCGGCTACGATGTGGAGAAGAACAACAGCCGCATCAAGCTGGGGCTCAAGAGCCTCGTCAGCAAGGGCACCCTGGTGCAGACCAAGGGCACCGGCGCCTCCGGCTCTTTCCGCCTCAGCAAGAAACCCGGGGAAGTGAAGGAAAAAGCCCCCAAGAAGAAAACAGCTGCAGCCAAGCCCAAGAAGCCGGCGGCGAAGAAACCCGCCAGCGCCGCCAAGAAGCCCAAGAAAGCGGCGGCGGTGAAGAAGAGCCCCAAGAAAGCCAAGAAGCCGGCTGCTGCAGCGGCCAAGAAAGCAGCGAAGAGCCCCAAGAAGGCGACAAAGGCTGCCAAGCCCAAAAAAGCGGCGGCAGCAGCGAAGAGCCCGGCTAAGGCGAAAGCGGTGAAGCCCAAAGCAGCCAAGCCCAAGGCGGCCAAGCCCAAAGCAGCCAAGGCAAAGAAGGCAGCGCCGAAGAAATGAAGTGTTGAAGTGGAAATACTTTTAAACCCAACGGCTCTTTTAAGAGCCACCCACTATTGTCCCCAAAAGGGCTGATACACTCCGTCACTGAGCTCCGTGCCTGCAGCAGAGCCAAGTATTTGCCACTATCCGTGTGGGACGTAAGTCTGTGGAGTGGATGGGACGCTAAACTTCCGGCCCTGGTTTTTACACTAAGACTTGGGAAAATAAAAGTTTACATTCCCGGCGAAAACACTTTCTAAAGGCTGCTTTTTCTTTTTTTTTTTTTTTCCCCTTTTTTTTTTTCTTTTCTTTTTTGGAGCACCGCAAGCGGGTGTATATGTTAAAGGGACTGCTTAAGGGCGGGTACCTTTCTGGGGCGTGGAGGTTCCTCTCGTTGCTCTAAATCAGCGCGATTCCTAACAGCACGGATGCGACCGCCACACCTCTTGGTGACCGTAGCAGGGAACTGCCAGCACGGCTCCTCCGCTTCCCTGGCAGTGACCTTCCCTCTCGTAGCGCTGGCGTGGGGCAGGTCTCCATTTCTGCGTGATTTCACCGACCTACTTTTTCGAGGAGGCGCTTTCCGGGGAGGGAGGCGGGTAGGAGTCCCCAGCGCGGCTCTCCCGCGCCCTGCCGGGCTGGCGGCGGGAGCTCGGGCGGGCGGCAGCGCGGGGGCGGAGCAGCAGAGGGGGAGCGGCAAAGGCGGAGCAGCACAGCAGGAGCAGCGGAGGCGGAGCGGCCGGGGGCGGAGCAGCACAGCAGGAGCAGCGGAGGCGGAGCGGCCGGGGGCGGAGCGGCAGAGGAGGAGCAGCGGAGCCGGAGCGGCACAGCAGGAGCAGCGGAGGCGGAGCGGCCGGGGGCGGAGCAGCACAGCAGGAGCAGCGGAGGCGGAGCGGCGCGCAGCTCAGCGCGGCGCCGGGGGCTGCCCGGAGCCGCCGGGGATTGGCGGTGGGAGAAGCCGCAGCAGCTCATTGGGCCGCTGGGAAATTTGGAAAAGCCCGCGCTGCAGGGGAAGGGGGAGGGGATGGAAAAAGGGAGAAAGGGAGGGGGGAGCGGAGCGCTGCCGCGGTGGCTCCCAGCCCACCCGCGCTCCGTGGGATCTCAGCCCCCTAAAGCGCCTACCACTTCCCCCAGACCTGTAGCCCTTGTTTTCTCATATACAAGGCAATATGTTTGGGCTTAAGACAATTCCGAAACATCAATACAGAAGGTAAAGAGGGTCGGCTATTTCCCCCGCTGCCTTTTTATAAAAATTATTAAATGTTTTTTATCTTCGTGAAGCATGTTTGCTGTTTTAACTGTGAAACTTCTAATTTGGATAGAACAGATGATAAAGTATTTTCTCTTATTTTTACTGTAAAAAAATACATCTATTGAAAAACTATTTAGACGTTTACATTTGAAAAGAGTGAGTACATTTGAATTACCTCTAACTTGGAAAAAATATTCAAGGATTTTGTAACTACTACTGCGAGATTAAGTAGCCGACTAAACGTTTGTTTAAAATCTATCTACGATTTTTTTTCAGTTAATTTCCATACCCAAGAAGACCGAGGCAATACTGTGTTAAAGCTCTTTTACGGAGTATGTGGGTGGCTCTTAAAAGAGCCTTTGGGTTAAAAACGACGGTCCGAGACGCCCTACTTGGAGCTGGTGTACTTGGTGACAGCCTTGGTGCCCTCGGACACGGCGTGCTTGGCCAGCTCGCCGGGCAGCAGCAGGCGCACGGCCGTCTGGATCTCCCGCGACGTGATGGTGGAGCGCTTGTTGTAGTGCGCCAGGCGCGACGCCTCGCCCGCGATGCGCTCGAAGATGTCGTTGACGAACGAGTTCATGATGCCCATGGCCTTGGACGAGATGCCCGTGTCGGGGTGCACCTGCTTCAGCACCTTGTACACGTAGATCGAGTAGCTCTCCTTGCGGCTCTTCTTGCGCTTCTTGTCGCCCTTCTTCTGCGTCTTGGTCACCGCCTTCTTCGAGCCCTTCTTGGGCGCGGGCGCGGACTTGGCCGGCTCGGGCATGGCTGCAACGCTCTGGCACCCGGAGGAAGCTGAGCACACTGAATGGCCGCAGAGCCCGCTATTTGTACAGACGCGTATGCAAATTTCACGGATCAGCACCGCGCAATACGATTGGTCCTTCCCGTGCCTGGCGCGTCTTTGTCGCCGATTGGTCCGGACACGATCCGGCCGCTCATTGGTTGTTCCAGCAGCGCCTGGCTCCAGCCAATCGCCGCCGGCTCGTCCCGCCCAGGGAAGGGATAAAAGGGGAGCGGCGCTTGCGTCAGGGTGATTGTCTGTGTGCCGCTCCGTGCCCTTTCTCTGCTCCTTCCAGCGCTTCCAGCATGTCCGGCCGCGGGAAACAAGGAGGAAAGGTCCGAGCCAAGGCCAAGTCGCGCTCGTCGCGGGCCGGGCTGCAGTTCCCCGTGGGCCGTGTCCATCGGCTCCTCCGGAAAGGTAACTACGCGGAGCGGGTGGGCGCCGGAGCTCCCGTCTACATGGCGGCCGTGCTGGAGTACCTGACGGCCGAGATCCTGGAGCTGGCGGGCAACGCGGCCCGCGACAACAAGAAGACGCGCATCATCCCCCGCCACCTGCAGCTCGCCATCCGCAACGACGAGGAGCTCAACAAGCTGCTGGGCAAGGTGACCATCGCCCAGGGCGGCGTGCTGCCCAACATCCAGGCCGTGCTGCTGCCCAAGAAGACGGAGAGCCATAAAGCTAAAAGCAAATAAATGGCGAGCAAAGCCACTCGGACTTTGCACGATCTAACATTCTAAACAAAAGGCTCTTTTCAGAGCCACCCACGGAGTCAGAAAAAGAGTTGTGTTGCTTTCTTTAAAGAGGTGCTCTGGTGCTGAGTCTTCAATTGTACTAAATTCAGCTCATATGAACTTTTGTTGCAGTGTTTTAAGACTTTGTTTCTACTGAAGGGAGCTGATACATTTGCTTTCCAACCCGTGTTTCTAAATGAATGTTAATATTTTTGTAATGATATATTGTTTCATTTTTTCATTGTAACACTCAGTAAAGAGCTGGTTCTTCAGGCCTCGGCTCACCTTTCGTGGTCCCACAGCTTGCTAATGGGGGTAGAATACAGCACGGTGGGTGAAGCGCGGGTGGGGGTGGCAATAGCTATGCAGCATGAAGATAAATAGGAGACCATCCTAAACCCCAGATACAGCTACATCTAACCATGAAAAAGGGGTTTCTTCACCCCCTTTAAAGGCCTTTATTCTTTAACAGATGCTTAGCTCCCTGTGTGTTAAATATATGTAGAAGTGAGGAATGCCTTAGCAAAAATGGCATTTGATCTACATCTCTGCTCTGTCAGACCTGCGCTCTAAAGCAACAGTGTAACACTTCCATTCAGGAGCACCTGGCAGTGGTAGCTTACTCCCATTTTAAGAGGCATTTTCAAATTTTCTACTCATACATTCTCTCACTGTTCATTGCTCCTCTTGTTGCATCAATTAACAGTGAGCAATATTGGCTTTCCTATATTGTTGGCACAAATATCACCCCAGAGCACCACCTTAAGCCTCTTCATATTCATTCATAAATTGCATGAAAAACTCTCTGGCTGATTCCTCTTGCTAGAATATCCCAGAATCCTCATCTGATGGTCTGTAGCACACTGCACTGAGGTGCTAATGTAAGCATATATTTAACACATAGGGTCTCATCTTTGCTGCACCTCTGCTCTTTCCATCCCCTGGAGAGAAGGAGGAGTGTCCTGGGCTCGAGGGAAGGCAATTCTCCCACTGTGCCTCCTCGTCATCCCCAGGCTGCAGCTGAGAGGTTTTTAAGGCAGCGTTGTGCCATGGCCAAAGCAGGGTGCCAGGAGAGAAATATAAAGAAGAGAGCTGCTGGAGCACCAGACAAATCTTTTATAGTGATGGTGTCTGGGTCTAAAAGTTTTGTTTTTAAGTGGACACGTTTAGGGTTGTAGTGGTTTTATTATGCTGTTTTATTGACCACTTGCCACAGCTAAATATCTCCTGGCCCTTACACTTCTCTTCTTTAAAAATTGCAATGGTAATTAAAATTTTATTTTAACATTCATGAGCCTTCTATACTTAGTTTCCAGAACAGATTTCTACATATGTGTCTATCAGAAAATTTCAGTCTCAGAATGGCTTGGGTTGGAAGGGACCATTAAAAATTATCTCATCCAAAAGCCCTGCTTCTTGGCAGGGTCACCCTTGATAGCCCAGGCTATTCAAAACCCCATCCTGCCTGACTCTAGGGATGGGGCATCCACATTTTCCCTGGACAGCCTTGTTCAGGGTCCCACAAGCCTCCTTGCAAAAAATTCCTAACTTATGTGCAATCTAAACGTGGCCTCCTTCAGTTTGAAGTCATTGTCCTTCCTCCTGGCCCTACAGGCCTGAAAAGAACCTTCTGTACTGAAAGGCTGCTATGGGTTTCCTCAGAACCTGCTGTTCCCCTGGCCAGGCAACCACAACTCCCTCAGCCTTTCCTCATGGGAAAGATGATCCTCTGATAATTTTTGTGGCCCTCTCTGGAGCTGCTCTGACAGATTAATGTCTTTTCTCATGCCAGAAGATCACAGAGCTGCATGCAGCATGCCAGGTGGGATCTCAGGAGAGCTGGGTAGAACAGGAGAATCACCTGCCTCGACCTTCAGTTCAGGCTGTGTTTGTTGCCCCCCTTGTCAGGATGGGCTTTCTGGGCCACAAGTGTGTATCTCCAGGTCAAGGCACTGGAATTCCAGAAAAAGGCCGTGGGGTAGAGCTATTAAGCAGGAGCTGGCTTTCTCTGTGGACAAACTCCTGTATGTGGAGGTCAGAGCTGGTAGCACAAGAGAGGGTCCCATCCTATGAGTGTGGAGCTAAGCCCAGCGTATCCCCCCAAATTCTTCCTGCCATCTGACCAGGAATTCATTATTTGCTCCAGAATTTCATTCCAAACTCTTACTACACTCATCTGTATTCTCACCTCAGTACCTGGAGTTTCATCCTCTGTGATTTGTCTTAGCCAGTAGTGGCCTCAGCAGTTGCTGACCCGGTGTTGCCATCACCAGTGATGAGGTCTCCAATGTAAAAAAATCCAGTAAATCAGATGGATTAAATGGCAGGAGAGCTGGAAAATCTCCTGGTGTTAAAGACAGCTTTCAGGCAAATTCCAGTGGATGAAGGAATGCAGCTAAGCAAGTCTAAGTAAATGAATTTTTCTCATTTGCACATACAATAAGCATAGGAACAATAAAATCCATATCACATGGTAGCTTAGCTGTGTCACTGGGTTGCAATGCACCTTCACATTCTGAAGAATTTGTAACAAAAATAAAAACCTGAACCTGCGACCACGGTCCCTCAAGTGCTATAGATCACAGTTATGCTTGGGGAGGACTCAGTAATGCCAGACTGTATATAAAAAGACTTAAAACTGCATGGTTAAATATTCTAAGATCTTTTCTAGCCCTTTTCTTCTACATTGCTTGCAATGCTAGAAAAAATGTACCTATTTAGCAGCTCTAACATTACTTCAGTGTGCATATTATTGTGCCTATTATGACAGTTGCAGCAGATACAGATATGGATTTAAATTGCTACTTAAGCTCTCAAGAAAATGATGAGCAGCTTTGAAGCTCGCTATAATCCACTCATGCAATGACTTTTTTTACTAATTATGTACCCTCTTCTGCAGCCATGGTGAGATGTTGCCTTATTGTAATAAACAAATGCAATTTCCTCATTATAGTTTAATGAGGAACTAGGGCAACTGTCGTAATTAATGCACACTTGAAAAGCTACAGATTTTTAATTTCTTTAACAAGCTGATTTTTGCAAAAGTTTCCTTTCTCATTTAACCCCTAGTGCTGTGTGCCCAAATAATGAGGAAAATACAGTTTCTATAATATGCGAATTGGACACTAAACTTTGATTTAAAAAAAAAATCTCCAATCCACAGTAGAAATAACTTTATTAGGGATTTTATTGAGCAGCAAAATTTTCTTTCTTCTCTTTTAAAATTATTTTTGCCCAAAAAAATGCTCTGATCTATAAACAGACACCCGTGAAACATGTCTGTGTGCACTTGCAGCAACTTGCAGCAACTTGCAGCAAGGCAGCCTTCTAGAAGGTGTGATGTTAAATTCTACCTAACGTACCACACCTATTGAGGAAAGGGCTTTGCAGCTGTTTTATTTACTTTAAGCCGCTGGTCTCCACCTCTCCATCACCCATCTCTGGCAGAAATGGAAGGGGATTTTCCAAGTCTTGCAGTGGTTTTACTGCTGGAAGGAAAAGTTATACTCTGGATAAGGATACTCTGTGTTTAGGAATCCTTAGGAATGAATTATTGTTTTGACATACCAAAAGATTTTGCATAATTTCTTTCGGGTTTCTTAAGTAGTCAGAATGCTGTTCCTAACTGCCTCAGGAAACATAGCTAGACACAGATTTTCAGATATAAAGAACAAAGCAGACTTTGTGGAGCCAAACGGGAATGTTAGGCACCAGCCTGGCAGGCCCACTACTGACAAATCTTCCAGTTAGTTTATAAACAGTCTTACTTCATTCTGTTCAGTCAAAAAAGCAAACCTAATCTAAATTGGAGATATATTTTCCTCCTTATACTGTATATATGAGTGGCAATTCTTTAAGTTCAAAAGAAAAAGGAATTCACAGTGATACTTATAAAAATATTTCTACCTTTTTGTCACCTGTAACTGAAAGCATGACCATCTCAATTGCATCACCCCCTGAATTTAGGGAATATTTTATTCTCAGAAATATTTTGGAGATGTTGCTGAGGTTTTCTACATTATATTAAGGAAAAAACTTAAATAAATAACTGCACAATTTTAAAAGGATATGAAAAATTTTATAGTAGTAGGCACGTTTAATGGACATAAAATAATAATAATATAAGAATTGGCAAGTACCTTAGGCATATCAGCTATATTCTGTGCAAGTAATATTTTAAATCTTAACAGATTTAATATAGAAATACAGTCTCATAACTCTGTCAGCATTTATTCATTCACTTCACAAACAATTCCAACATACTGTAAGCAGCATGTATGATGTTTTCTGAAACACACGGGAAAAAAAATCTGCATTCCTCATCGGAATGAAAATTGTTTCGCTAGTGCTCATTCTTCAGATGTCATACAGAAAGACGTTTGTGCTTTCCGTAATCCTTTCTTTCTCTTGCGGGCTCTCAGGGCACGGCAGGGACGGTTCTTCCCGGGGCCGCCACTGCCGGGAGCGAGCGCGGGGCCCCGGGGCTGTGCCCGGCCGAATGGACGGTCCCTCGCGGGGCTCCAGCCGCCCCTCCGCTCTGCCTTCGCGGGCTCTCTGCTCTGAACGCTTCCCGCTGCAGCCCCCGCCGTCCCTTTCTCCCGCCGGCCGTGCCTCGCCCCCCGCTCCCCTCTCACCGACCCGCAGCCGCTCCGTGCAACGCGAGAGCGCGGAACGCTCCGTGCCCGCAGCCCAGCGCCGCACGGAGCCGGGGCAGCTGCGGCAGACGAACAAACCGCGCAGCCGCCATGGCCGGGGCGAACAAAGAGAGCGCGGCGCGGAAGGACGGCTCGGCCGGGCTGCCGGAGGCGGAGGAGCGCGGGGGAGGCGGCGGCCGGCGCGGCCCCGCATTGGTGGGATTTTGCCGCAGACCCGCGGGGAGGGACGAGGAAGGGGCGCCGCAGCCCCTCACGAGGGCCGGGGGTCGCAGGGCCCTCTCTCGCCGCTGACGGAGACGCAGAGCTGCCGTGGCACTGTCACCAGCGAGAGGGCGAGCCGCGCCAAGGGAAAGCCGCAAAGGGACGCGAGGGCCCGGCATTAACTGAGCTGGTTAGAGACCCGTGCGAAAAAGGGCAGTATGGTGCGTTCAATCTCTGTAGGAGCCAACCACTTCAGAGTCGGGCTGGATGATCCCTGTGGGTCCTTCCCTTCCCACACTATTCCGCGATTCCATGGCCGCTAGAAGCGCGGGACGGGACCAGACCCGCTCAGGAGAGGCGGAGCCGCCGCGCGCGCCCCAGGGACGCGGCCTCCACAGCGCCTCGGCCGCGTCTCGCGGGAAGCAGGCGCGGGGAGGGGGGAAGAGAGGGGAGCCGGGCGGGGGGCAGGGCAGGAGACCCCGCCTCCCTTTGCAGTCCTCAACCAGGTCGGACCGCCGACAATATATAGCGGCCCGGGGTCTCTCCCACTGCATTGCACGAGGTGGTGAGAGAGAGAAACGATGTCTGGTCGGGGTAAAGGTGGCAAAGGGCTCGGCAAGGGCGGCGCCAAGCGGCACCGCAAGGTGCTGCGCGACAACATCCAGGGCATCACCAAGCCGGCCATCCGCCGCCTGGCTCGGCGCGGCGGCGTCAAGCGCATCTCGGGGCTCATCTACGAGGAGACGCGCGGCGTGCTGAAGGTGTTCCTGGAGAACGTCATCCGCGACGCCGTCACCTACACGGAGCACGCCAAGAGGAAGACGGTCACGGCCATGGACGTGGTCTACGCCCTCAAGCGCCAGGGTCGCACCCTCTACGGCTTCGGCGGCTAAACTCACTTTTCTCTTACTCTTCAGCGCTTCTACAACAAAAGGCTCTTTTAAGAGCCACCCACGTATCTCATAAAAAGAGCTTTTAATCGCTGTTAGCTTACAGTTATTTAGGTTTTGGGGTTGGAGGGAAAAGGGAAGGGATTTTTTTTTTTTTCTCGGCTTCCCCCGAGCCCACAGATGCTTAGCCCACTCCTGCATTCCGAGGGGGAAAGTCTCGCATTCAAGTAAGGAGGAATAACCTAATTTTTACTCGAGGAACGAAACGAGGGTAGGTGTAGCGCTTGACTGGGGGCTCTCGGTGCTATGGGGAAATGCGTTCTGCAGGTTACATCCTCTATTTCCCCCATTCTCTTCCACACGGAGCACCAGGCGCTCAGCACAGACCTTCTTTCCAAAGGGCAAGGGAAGGGACACGCAGGCGAGAGAAATCTAAGGCAGGGGGTAGGTCGGGAACAACCGGCGTTACCGTAGACGCTGTCGCGGCACCACTGACCGCGACAGCCTGGAAGGGGCTGGGAGCTCCTGAAATGGCGGCGCTCTTCTCTCTGTCATTCGGTGGGCGGGACGGAGCGGGAAGAAGAAACAGCGGAGAGCACCCCTTAGCGCCCTAGGGACTGCACAGCAGAGACCCTGCGAGCCCCGCGCTCTGAAGCCCTCCAGCGCGACCCCGCCCCCGCCCCGCTTCTGAGGCTGCCTATTCTTTAGGCACCGCTTTCTCCTTCACCCTGCACAGCCCCCTACACCCTTGTCAGCCCCGGCAGCTTTAGGCGGCGAACCTGACAATGACCGACACACTGGGGTGCAAGGGGCGGCCAAGGCTGGAGGCTATGGAAGGCTCACACTTCCCCCGTTATCCCTGAACTTCCACTAAGTTGGGCACTCGAAAGCGCGTGGCATGAGCGTAACAGAGACAACAGCTCTCTTCAGTGGCCTTGTGGTGGCTCTTAAAAGAGCCTTTCAGTTTGATGCAAAGGGCAGGGGACTCAGGCGCGCTCCCCGCGGATGCGGCGGGCCAGCTGGATGTCCTTGGGCATGATGGTGACGCGCTTGGCGTGGATGGCGCACAGGTTGGTGTCCTCGAAGAGCCCCACCAGGTAGGCCTCGCTGGCCTCCTGCAGCGCCATGACGGCCGAGCTCTGGAAGCGCAGGTCGGTCTTGAAGTCCTGCGCGATCTCGCGCACCAGGCGCTGGAAGGGCAGCTTGCGGATCAGCAGCTCCGTGGACTTCTGGTAGCGCCGGATCTCGCGCAGCGCCACCGTGCCGGGCCGGTAGCGGTGCGGCTTCTTGACGCCGCCCGTGGCCGGCGCGCTCTTGCGGGCAGCCTTGGTGGCCAGCTGCTTGCGGGGCGCCTTGCCGCCCGTCGACTTCCGCGCCGTCTGCTTCGTGCGCGCCATCGCAAACCCAACACCAAGCGCTCCGGAACAGCAGCACGGTGCGCCCTCGAGCCCTATTTATGGAGCACGGCGGCCCCGCCTCCCGCCGCTGATTGGTCAGACAGCGGAGGATTCTATTGGGTTACAGCTGAAGCCGCTCCGAGCCCCAATGGTTCCGAACAAATCCTGCTTTTCTTCCTTTGTGTTAGAAAAACATCAATATCTGTCTATTTCTAGTGTTTTTTTTTTTTTTCCCCCGAAGGAGCTTCCTTATGGTACCTGCGACTCTGCATTTTAAGAAATGTAGTTAGTTTATAAAGATTTGCCCGAAGAGAACCACAATCCCCTCAAACCCCACAGCAACAAAAACAAACTTATAAGCAAGCAAACGAAAAAAAAAAAAGACCCCACCCAAAACAAAAATAACAAAACCCGAGCAAACAAACCAATAAAGTAAGAAGCAGAACAACAAAAAAAAAAAGACAAAAAACAAACAAAAAAAACCACCGCGCTAGTTTTAGTTTCAGAATGGATGCAAAGCACAGGTTCCTTTGTTAATACTTCCATAAGAATATAGGATGACAAAATACAAGCCACCAGTTTAAATAAAGAATAAAATACCAGTAAGTAAACCTGATTACAAACAAGTTATCTTATCGGCAATCCTTGGAAATTTGTATTTTATTTTTACCCACTTTAAGCGTCAGAGTAATTTAATTGATTAAGGCAAGTGGTTAAAAAGCAGTAAGGTCACTCCGGAAGAAAGGGAAGACCAAGGGAAAAGGCGGGTCGGGGTTAGGAATTCGGGAGCGGGGCTCAGCCGAAGAGGGGGTTAACGCGGGATTTTCAAACCTTCCCCCCGAGCGCGGCCGCCCCCATCAGCCAATCAGCAGGCAGCGCTCGGCTATAAAAGCCAGCGGCGAGCGCTCCCGCAGCTACTGCCGGGCTGCTCTCGGCACTTCCCTGGGCTCGCAGGCGGCGGAGCCATGGCGCGCACGAAGCAGACGGCGCGGAAGTCGACGGGCGGCAAGGCGCCCCGCAAGCAGCTGGCCACCAAGGCTGCCCGCAAGAGCGCGCCGGCCACGGGCGGCGTCAAGAAGCCGCACCGCTACCGGCCCGGCACGGTGGCGCTGCGCGAGATCCGGCGCTACCAGAAGTCCACGGAGCTGCTGATCCGCAAGCTGCCCTTCCAGCGCCTGGTGCGCGAGATCGCGCAGGACTTCAAGACCGACCTGCGCTTCCAGAGCTCGGCCGTCATGGCGCTGCAGGAGGCCAGCGAGGCCTACCTGGTGGGGCTCTTCGAGGACACCAACCTGTGCGCCATCCACGCCAAGCGCGTCACCATCATGCCCAAGGACATCCAGCTGGCCCGCCGCATCCGCGGGGAGCGCGCCTAAGCTGCTGGCAGGCGGAAGTTTCAGACCACCGAAAACCCAAAGGCTCTTTTAAGAGCCACCACAGCGTCACTAAGGAGCTGTAAATTCCTAATTGTGCATAAGAAGTGATGTTTGGGTGGTTATGGTCGAGAGGATCTTGCACGTCAAGTAAGTACAAAACGAAATGCACAGATCGTATTTCGTAGGAGTCAGATCCTGGGTTTTGCAAAACTGTTGTGCAGTTAATTGTTTAAAATTGGTTTTGCTAAACCAGATTTTCCTTTAGGGTTAGAAACTGCTTTCTGCGTGTCTTTTCGCGCGTTATTTTGGTAGGTAGGAAACTCAAAGGGAAGATCCCCCCTTAAAAGATGGATGGGTTTTATTTGTTATATATCCTGATATTATTTGAAGTGTTTGAATTAGTAAAGGAAGTAATTTCTATAGGATCGTATTCTCATGACTGGAGGAGTTAAATGCACTCCAAATGCCTCCTGTGTATTGTAAATGTTATGTTCCCTCATTTAACTTCACCGTTTTTCACTTTATGGCTTTATTATGCCAGCAGCAATATTGTATCTCGCCCACCCCACCCCTTTTTATTTTTGCTTTTGGGAAAGCCTGTGCGACTCGCTTTGTTTCTGAAAGCGCAAAACCTCCTTTCCCGCCTTCCCTGGAAGGACTTTCCATCAGTGCTTTCCTCAGTGCTCTATCACTCCTGCTTGTGAGCGACGTCCCCCGGGCATGCTCGGCCTATCTTAAGCACTGCTATTTATTCCCGACATAAATGTGTTTCCTAAAGTGAGGGGGTGGGTGGAATATAAGGTGGAGGCAAGGATGTTTTCTGAGTCTTTTTTCCAAGTCGTGTGCTCCTGGCTGATGTCCTGTCTAGGACCACACGCGTGACATCTTTAATGGTAGAGATTTTAGGCTGCATGAATCTTCTCTGTCGTTATCCCAAAAAGATGTGTTGAAGCTACCACAGATGAAGCATTTTCCAAGAAGAATCTGTGCGTGAAAACTTAGCAAGTGTAGAATAATTTCTAAATGGAGGCTCTTCCCTATCTGTCGTGTACAGCGGTTTTTGTGAACCTACTAGAAAACAGATTTCTCCCCGTACTGTAAATTCAGACACCCCCCCACGCCACCCCCGCTCTTCTGGTAAATAGATTTTTAGTTGCCTGAGAAACATGCACTTCTAAAATTATTTCGGACTTTACAGTACCTTTATATATATATATATATATATATATATATATTAATGCTACAGGTAGTTTTATGTAATTTGGGGAGCCTGCTGTTCCACTGAATTATTGGAAATTGTGTCCCTTTGGTTTTTCGACGCTACAAATGAGTACCGCGGGCTTTAAGAAGCTGTTTGTTGAATTGAGTTAGACACAGCCTTCATTGAAACCAGGAAATAAGGAGCCACTAAGAAATGCTTAGGGGAAATATTTCTCCTGGAAAGCCTAAGATTAGAAGGCTCAGGTTAGTTTTAACTGCTGATAAACTTCATTTTAGGAATATTTCCTTCTCTGTGTGAGAAACTTGGACTCTGCAGCAAAATCTGACCAATCAAGTGCCTCGACACCATTTTCTTTCCTCTGTTTTTCTCACTTTCAGCCATTTTCTGCTTCTGAACCTCGGAGGGTTAAAAGGGAGGGGGGAAGGCATCGGGAGTAGTGCTTTAGGAATTAAGAAATCTCTGCTGTGATTTATTCATCCCCCCAGATTTGGTCATTGACGTACGACTTGTGTTTTTCCGCACAGATTTTTTAATTCCTGTGGATTACCACTGGGACTGCAGAAATGAGATGTAGCGAAAGCTGACTCGTTTCATTTTACTGAGATGGCTGAAGATATGTTTACCTGGACTTGCTTGCATATGCTTATAATTAAAAAAAATTATTAAATCAAGTAAATTAGCTTTTTCTAACAGTTTATTTAGAAGATACTTAATATCTTATAGAAGCCATTGGTCGTAGTTACATTTCAGCAAAATGTAGCATCAGAAATGATGGGGGTTTTGGTTTTTTGTTGTTTTTTGGTTTTTGGGGGGTTTTTTGCATGCTCAAGAAACAAATTATATCTGAGCAGTGAGACAGGGAGACAGGTTTTATTTGCTTTCATCTCTTGTCACTTTTCCTCTAAAGTCTTTTGAAGACCTCATACTGTTTTACTAAATTAAGTATTATTTGGATTCATTCTGAGTGAGTTGCATGCTCTAATAGCAAAAAAAAAAAAAAACACTTAACACTTCATCAGCTGAGAAAGAAAGATGTGCAGTGCTTTTTATTTTCTCAGGGTTCATATAAACTCTAAATTATAATGCCTGAGTCTGAAGCAGTTTTGGGGTGTAATATACAGCAAATGGGTGGCACATAGACACAGGTGACGTAGTGCAAGATTCCCTAAGTCCAAGAGAGAATCAAAGTGGAGGATCCTCTGGTGCCAGCAAGGTTCAGCTGAATTTCTTTTCTTTTTGCAGGGAAGCCTGAAATAAAAGAATGCTGCCAAGACAAAGCTGGTTGTGAGCAAGACCTCCGTGCTGAGCAGCTGAGGATTGGCTTGAGAGCTGCTGTTGGTAATCAAGGTGCTTTTGCAGGTGATTTTAGATGCTCAGCATGGTATTTGGCTAGGACTGTTCCTGGCCCTTTAGCCATCCTCCATGGATGAACTGGCTCAAATCAAAATCGTGGCCTGGAAGAATGTTCTTATCAGTCCAATGGGTAAAACAGAGCACAGCTACTGACATTCAGCTGAAATACCTCATTTCATCCAAATACATTAAAGGTCTGATGACAGCATCTTTCTAGGACAAAAAATATTTGAATCAGTCCTACTTGACAGCTATTAGTTTCTGAAAAATTCTGAGCAGATACATATCCATATGAAAGCAAGCTTCTCATTTGAATTAACTACTGTTGTGTAAGTATTTTGTGAAGATGGATTCCATGCAAGGCAGTATGCAAAGATAGGTTGTAAACATGTTTTCATCTGCATGTCCCTTTTGTGGGCTTCCTCACAATGTGAATCACCTGTTGATTCCTCCAAAGTGAAGTTTGAACTCGGCCAAGCACAGCTCTCCTACAGTTCTCTCTGGCCAGTTCTGCCCTGCTGCACCATTGCCTCTCTCTTCTCTCCCACTTTCAGCTCACATTCTATCCCAAGTATCAGATGGTAGAATTGCAAACAACATTGTCACAACACTGTGAACATTTATTAAAATTTTACATTCTATGTTAGAAAGTACTTTGTCTGTCAGTCACTCCTCTTATGGAATTAATTACACTGGCCACAACAACAGGGTCTGCCCCTGGGATCCTGCTGATTACTGCACTTGTCCAAGGTTTCCAGCTTGTCTTTCATTAGTTCTCAGGTTACAGCTTGAGTTAGGTGGATCTGTAGAGTGAACATTACACCAAAAATTAACCTTCAATCCCACACAGGCCACCCAGCACTCAATTCCCAAGCCCACCAGTTGCTTCTGGTCAGTTTGTTTTGTTTGGTTGGGGTTTGTCATTTTTGTTTTTCATCTGACATTACCTCAATTCTTTTAGTTGTTTCCTTGGTCCTTCCTTACCTTTTTTATTCTGCTTTGGGCTAGTTGTACATTAGCAGCATTAGCTTTTAACGAAACCTTTCATTTTGGTCAGCTCTTGTGGCCTGATGCTACAACCACTCCAGCCACTAATGCTAAACTACTTAATACATCATGAGACTATGCGGAATACAGTTAATGAAAATTTCCTGTAAACGACTATGAAGTAGCACAAGATGGAAAGCTCTGTTCTCAGTGAAGCTGTTAAGGCAATACCAGGGTTTAGTAATAAAAAGACAACAAACTAAAGGAACATTAATATACAAAACCAATGCAAACTGAGTTTGAATTAAACCTGTTTGTACATAAAACAGTGTAAGCCCATCTGGCTGGGGGCCTCAGCGCCAGTCTGTGATGACTGAAAGGGATCAGAGAAACAAATCGTGCAGCTCCAGGGACACTGGGGTGGCAAAAGGCATGCCCCAACCTTGCTCACTCCATACTGTTGTCATCTGTGCCACCCATGGCGCCCTGCATCTCGGTCTAAAGGTGCTTTTAGGTTTGGCTTCAGGTTCAAAGAGCCACAAAGTCTAGAGCTCCAGAGGCACTGGTGCCACCAAAGACATGCCAAGGTGAGTATGGCACAGCCCCAGCTCTGCTTTCTCCACACCTTTCTCTTCCAGGCCACCCACGGTGCTGGGCACTTCAGCCTCAGCCCAAGCCTGCTCTCAGGGTAAGGTGTGAGCATGACAAAACCCACACCTACAGGGACACTGGGGTGGCAAAGGACATGTTAAGGGCAGCATGGCCCTGCTCCAACTCTGCTCCCTCCTCACCTCTCTCATCTGAGTCACCTGTGGTGCTTTATCCCGTTTATCCCGTGCATTGACAGTGTTCAGCTCCATGTCTGGTTCCCCATCCATCACGTTCTGTTGCCCTTAAGCACTGCGAGATTTTAGTCCATTAACATGAAGATGCTTTTTTAATGGGCTTGATGACTTTGGCTTTACACATCTGCCAAGTCTGTACTCTGCTGTGCTGTCAGCTGTTCTCATGTGAAGGTTAAATGTAGTTAAGCTATTAAAAAATCTGATTATATATCCTCTGTGTCCTTATTGCTTTTCTCTCTACACTTTATTCTTGCTCATCCCTCCCTATTTCTGAAGATCTAATGCCATGAGCATTTGATGTATTTTTGAGTATGCCCTTTCTCTCTGCATATGGATTTTTATTTATTATGCTATTCCAAGCACAGCACTGATCCATCAGGATGGATCTGTAAAGCTATACCAAATTTTGACCTGTAAGAGCTTCAGCTTGTGATGCCATCAGTAGGAAAGTAATTGATCTAGAGGGCACATGATGTAGTTTTCTGTAAGTGTTCCATATGGGGTTTAGGACAGTATGCCAGTGTTGTAATGAACATAAGGATCTAGAGCCAAAGGCATGGTGTGAGAGGCACGACAGAAAAAAAAAAAAAAAAAAAGGAAAGCACACACAAAAAACCAGAAAACACATAAACAAAACAGTGTTTCTGAGACACAGCTTTTCAGGAACAGTCAAATGTACATCTCTGTGTGTTTTAGATGCCAATTCAGTGTGCTGAGGTCTGAGCGTTTCCTGAATTAATTCCAACTACTGATAATGTATGGAAAACAGGTAAGGTCTCCACTGCACCAATGCAATGATAAGTAGCACTTCAGAATTTCTGAATGCTTTGCTGCAGTCAACTAGCTCTGTCAAAAGCCTTGTCACACTGAGATCGAAGGACTTCTAAGCAACAAACAGGGCCAGCTGCAATTCCAGTTAGTTATGTTGTGGAATAGAACATTAAGGAAGTTTATCTTCCCCCTCCTTTTTCCTAAATGAATGATGCTGTTTGTTGCTGAAATTGAATGTTATTTTCCTTATTTGGGCCAGTTTGGTCTTCTTATCAGTTGTCCCAGGCAGACTCATCTGACAGGTTGTTGTTTTTTTGTTTTTAGGAAAAAAAGAACATGTTTGGAAAAAATTAAGGTCACTACATGGATATGGACTAGTTCACTTCCAGGAGAGATGCATTTAAGAGTCTAAGAGTGGTAAATATTCAGACACCAAATAAAAATTGAGGGGTTGCCAACATTTGTCACTCTCCGGCTCCTTTGGTATTCTCAGTGTAGGCCAATATTTACACAGAAATGTTTCCAGAACAAAAGTGTCACCTCTCCTCTGCATCCCAAAACTTGAAAACTGTAACAGAGTCTGCAGCATTTCCAGGCCAGTCCTTGCTGTTTTGCTGGTTGTTTAGGCAGGTGCATGCAGAGTTTGAGTTCACCTCCCAGCAGCAGCACGAGTGCAGCCTGCACAGAAATAAAAAGAAAAGCCAGTTCAATACTGATTACACGATGTGAGGACTGATTTACAATTGTGTGTGTGTATGCATGTGTACATGCAGTCATTATATGTTTCCAAAGATCTGTAACTGGGATCTTTACATGGGAAGAATAGGAATTTCTTAACATCCTTATAAAATTCACCTAGTTTAAAGGCCCTGAAATGCGTGGCTGTAAGTCTACATTTCAGAGGTATTTCATAATACACAGTATTTTGCAAGCAGCTGTATATGTTTTATTTCAAAAACACTTTCAAGTAATAAAACTTTTTATCCTCATGAGTATAGGGGATGGGGTTGATTTGTTGTTTGTTCTGTTTTTTACACATTATAAATAATGCTTGAGTTGCTTTTTATCTTCAACTGAACTAAAAGAACAGTATGAAGTTCACACTAATTCACCCAAGTGTCCCAGGATGGATTCAGAAGTCAAGTGACAGGAGAGACAGCCTCACCCACCCATCCTTGGAAATGTAGAGCAGAGCTCCCAGAGCCTCCCTGGGACCCACCCTGAGCCTCCACCAGGTATTTGCTGTTGCAGGAGGGATGGTATCCTACTCCTCCTTCCCTTGGATGTCTTCCCACAACTCTTTCACTTCTCCATCAGTGACGATGTCTTTATTTAACACGATGGGTTTGGGGCTGGAGTTGCTAATTGCTTTTGCTTTTTAAGAGTACCAGGCTGATGTGGCTGGAGGGTGTGCCACACGTGCTGATGGATGGATCACTGCCCTGTAGAAGGCTCCAGCTGAAAAGCAGGAATTAAATAAAATAGAAGGTTGGCTAGTGGTGCCCATCAGAAGGTGACAAACCAGGAAAGCCAAGAGGGCCTCTGTTAGGGAAGAATGAAAATCAAATGCACTGTGATACATCCCTAAATGCTGGAGTCACAATTCCAAACCAGGCAGTTGCCTGAGTTATAGAACAGATTCTATCAGTAAGTTTGCAGTTTCATAAGAGAAGGCTGAAGAGTTTTGAACAAAGTTGTCTGCTGCAGAGGGAAATAGGAAAAGAGCTGAAAGACAACCACAGATATTAAAACAAGCAAGCAAACAAACAAATGAACCCCAGAAAACCAACCAAACCCAGAATTGTTTCATTATGAGCCTGTGTTTGGAAAAAGTAATTTAGATAAATCTATCTTATAAAAAGACAGCAAATTCCTTTTTGAACATGTGTCTACTACACGTTTGAGGGAATAAATGAGAGGAGGTAAAGAGAGAAATTTCCTACCCTAAAATGTGTGAGTTGTTAATAAGAAAGAAGGATGCTAGGGCGTGAGGATTTTGTTACAGCAGCACTTTTTTTCCTTCTCTATTTCAAAGAAGTTACAATAACTGTGCCAGTGAAAATGTTTTATAATGCTAAGAGTTCTCAGAATATGAAGACTAAATGCAAATTAAAAGAGAAATTACACCAAAACAAAATCCCTAAAAGGTTCTTTGGGAAATTCTTATTTTCACACTTCTTGAAGACTTATTTATTTCTATGTCCATTTTCCTCTATTAATTGTAAAGATTATTTATTATTACCCAAAATCAATAGAAATTTCTGAAAATTTTTTGCTGTTAAAATTAAAAAAGGAAAATGCCAAGTGGCCCCAAATGTTTTTTAGTTGTGAACATTATTTTGATCTTAATATACATTCATTTAATAGTATTTGTGTCAGGAAAAATTTATTAGTTTATGTAATTGTGCCTTAATCCAGGAAACTTAGTAGTACTAGAACATTGATCTGTATTTTAGTGTTGGCTGTAAAAACATGAGTAACATTCCTATTTTAAATGGCACATGTTTAGCAAGGGGATAACCCAAACATTAACATGAGAAACTCGAAATAGTCTTTACTTTCCATTACTGTGCAGAACAAGAACAGGTCTCCTACTTCCCGAGTAGGAAGCATTCCCAGAAAATCTTGTTGCAAGCAGTGGCTTCTTCCTTACGGTCTATTCTTTTAGAATTCCTTATGCTCTCAGCTTTCCTAGAAATGGTCAAAAATACGCTGGATAGGTAAAGGTATGACGGACAAGATGAACATGCCAGCACACGTGTGCGCTTGTGTTTGTAGGGAAACAAAAAACAAAGCCCAGTAACACAAACACAGGCCACAGAACTGTTCACGCTTTAATCCTCACTAAGGAAATTCGACATTACATTAAAAAAAAAAAAAAAAAGACAAAAAAAAGGAAAAAAGTAAAAGCCTTCGACATGACACGGCTTGAGAGTTTCCTTCCTCTCCTATTTTAAACAGAGAGAACTTAGTAACTGAAGGAAGCTGTAGGGCGCAGAGGACAAGGTTGGCAGAGATTATATAAATCCTGCCGAGGAAGGTGTCTATGCAGGCAAGTGCTAATAGCCAGAACATTAAAAAGGAACCCTTGAAGCGTCCAAAGCAGAAGCGGGGTGAGCGGGCAGAGAGCAGCGGAGAGGCGGGGCGGGAGCGCAAGGCGAGGGCCCGCATTGGTAGGATTTTGCCGCAGACCCGCGGGCAGCGGGGAAGGAAGGTGAAGGGGGCGCCGGCAGAGGGTGCCGCAACGCCCGCGCCTGCTCCTGGCGGAGACCCGGAGCTCCGGGAGCGGCGGCGGGAGGCGAGAGCGCCGGGGGGCGCGGGCCCGCTCGGGACAGGCGGGGACAGGAGCGGGAGAGCGCCTGCGCCGCGTCTCGCGGGAAGCGCCAGCGGGGCCGCGCGGGGAGGGGAGGGCGGGCAGGAGACCCCGCCTCTTTTTGCAGTCCTCAACCAGGTCGGCTCCCGGGCAATAAAGGGATGCTAAGGGCGGATGGCGGTGTGTAGTGGGTTGGTGTCGGGACTGAGTCATGTCTGGTCGGGGCAAGGGCGGCAAGGGGCTCGGCAAGGGCGGCGCCAAGCGGCACCGCAAGGTGCTGCGCGACAACATCCAGGGCATCACCAAGCCGGCCATCCGCCGCCTGGCTCGGCGCGGCGGCGTCAAGCGCATCTCGGGGCTCATCTACGAGGAGACGCGCGGCGTGCTGAAGGTGTTCCTGGAGAACGTCATCCGCGACGCCGTCACCTACACGGAGCACGCCAAGAGGAAGACGGTCACGGCCATGGACGTGGTCTACGCCCTCAAGCGCCAGGGTCGCACCCTCTACGGCTTCGGCGGCTAAACTCAGTTCTTGTTATCCTTCAGCGCTTCTACAGCAAAAGGCTCTTTTAAGAGCCACACACAGATCTCACAAATAGAGCTTGTAATTACTTAAGTCAATAACACAAGGGAAGAGAACCCTGAAAAGTTACGTATTGGCATATTACCTATACCGTATTAGTCCCTGGATTCGCATTATGTAATACCCATTAAAAAAAAAATCAAAAAACCCACGTACTTGCAATCACAGCTCTTATTAGGAACGTGTGGTGGCTCTTAAAAGAGCCGTTTGGTTTGTTATTGACTATCCTTTTACTTGGAGCTGGTGTACTTGGTGACAGCCTTGGTGCCCTCGGACACGGCGTGCTTGGCCAGCTCGCCGGGCAGCAGCAGGCGCACGGCCGTCTGGATCTCCCGCGACGTGATGGTGGAGCGCTTGTTGTAGTGCGCCAGGCGCGACGCCTCGCCCGCGATGCGCTCGAAGATGTCGTTGACGAACGAGTTCATGATGCTCATGGCTTTAGACGAGATGCCCGTGTCGGGGTGCACCTGCTTCAGCACCTTGTACACGTAGATCGAGTAGCTCTCTTTCCTTGCCCTCTTGCGCTTCTTGTCGCCCTTCTTCTGCGTCTTGGTCACCGCCTTCTTCGAGCCCTTCTTCGGTGCTGGAGCAGATTTCGCCGGCTCAGGCATCCTTAATGTTTTCTTTCAGGATCTTCACTGTACCACAACAACCTCGAAAATGGCGCCTGCGCCCCCTATTTATAACGGCGTTATGCAAATGAGAGGATTGTAATTGTTCCATTCCTATTGGAGTAGAAAGTACCAACGTAATTTCAGGCACTTCCGTCCTGTAACCGCCAGAGCTCAGGCGCTGCATTTGCACAATCCTAGCTGCAGTTAGCCTGCTGGATTTAAAAACAAAAATTCACTAACAAAATAGCGCGTGACACAAACTGCGCTGGGTGGACATTCACCAGTGCATCCACCATTAATGATCTTAGCCCTATGGAAACTCGCTGTCTAGTGCATTCTTACCCTTTTTAATTTTTTACATTTTCTAATAACCCCAACAACGCGGATATACGCATCAGTAATAATCAGCTCTTATAGTGAGATTTGTAGGTGGCTCTTAAAAGAGCCTTGGTGTTTTAGACAGTATGAATCTGAACTACTTTAAGTTTAGCCGCCGAAGCCGTAGAGGGTGCGACCCTGGCGCTTGAGGGCGTAGACCACGTCCATGGCCGTGACCGTCTCCCGGAGGCCGAACCCGGCCGGGCCCGGAGCGGATCCCGGCCCGGCTCACCCCGTGCCCGCCCGCGGGGCTCTCGGTGCCGCTAGGGAGCGGGGCCCCGCCGGCTGCAGCAAAGCCCGGCCCATGGCGGCGAGCTGTGCCCCGACAAAGGGCCCGGCCGGGCGGGGAAAGTGTGGGCGCCGCGGTCCCGCTTCTACGGTAAATGAACCCTTTTCTACCGAGAGCTCAGAAACGGGAGTAATGTGCTAGTCTTTGGTTTGTTTGTTTTATTCCCTGTGAGGGCGACACTTTACATTTTCACCCTGGGGGAGTTCTTTTGTGTGTCTCATGTCCTAGACTCAGTGATCACACATCTTTATTTTGTATGGGACTGATGTGTTGATGAAGGAGCTGATTTCTGTCTCTTGGTGCTAATACCTAAGACAAAAACCTACACCACTTCATGTGCTTTTAAAAAGTATCATGCGTTCAGTAATTTTCATGGTGCCACTCTTTACTGATAGCTATCCAACTATTCCTTTCAATGTTTTGGTTTTTTTCCATTTAGTATTACTCTTTGAACACAAACCAGTATTTTTTATTTACTGCTGTTCTACAGCTGTATTCATTTTAATGAGTCCCATCATCTTAATCACCTTTAGTAGTTTTCAGTGTCCATATGTTTGGTTTTTTGGGTTTTTTTTGTTTTTTTTTTTTTTGAAAATGCATGGTTGAATTTCTCCCCTTCTTTATTCTTTTCTTCCACCTTGGCCATTTTTAGTACACTTCTTTTTTTGCTGTTGAAATGTGATACATATATTTAATGTTTCTCCAGGGATTTATAGGGCCTTCAGATGATAACATCACTCAGCAATTTACAAAACTAGAAAGCTTGCAGCTACAGGCAACAATGTATGGAGCAAATCATACAACTTTGCCTGAATTTTCAGTCTCAACAACTAAAAGATCTACAGTAGCTACCCACAGCCTTGCAACCCAGCTTCTCAAATGTGATTCTAAGCTTCATCATGCACTTTTAAAATTTTCCCAAATAATCCCAACCACAGACAGGTGTATCTCATCATCAGTAATTTTCCCTATTGCTATGTTCTGTCTCCTCTTGATGGCCAAGTTGTTCTTTACCTTTTCCTGGGACCTCTTGGTTCTTTTCTCTGTGTTCCGCATAGAAAATTGCACCAAACTAAACTGAAGTTTTGTTCAGAAATGAATCTAAATCTCCAACAAATATCCCTGTTCTGGATGAGAGGCAGCAAGGCTGTGGAGAGAGGGCAGGGATTAAAACAGAGCAGCTGGACAACCAAGGTAGCATTAAGCTGCTCTTTTCCACACTGCTTTCTCCTCCAGAGTTCAGGAGAAATGCAACAGCACAAGCACTGTCAAGCACGCCTTTCTCACTGGGAAGGAAAAATATCCCAAATATTTCTTTTTCTGCTTCCCTTCAGACATTTTGCATACAGACTGGAGATCACTGTGGATCTGTGCTTCTGCTCAGCAAGGTGAAAAGGAAAAAAGAGCAGAAGCAAGCCCAGCTTGCTAAGATCTCTTTCTTCTTTCTTCACTTGTTCCAGATAGGTGGCATGAGCATACACAAGAAACCTTCCTCCTCTGATACCAGGTAAATCCAGTCTTAAATCCCTCATTTTCTGTTCAGATTAAAGAGAAAACCCTTTAAAGAATATTAATTACTTTGGAAATCTAGTTCCCCACATTGTGGATTTTATTTAGAAGGAAAAACAAGTTTCTGTCTTCTGACTTCTGTATAGTCCTTAAGGTTTCCAAAAGGAAATAACATCACGTTTTCCTCTTGCCCAATGAAGTCATATTAACAAGAAAACAGGTTTATTTTCTGGTTTGTGATAATTTCAAACTGCAGAATAAAATCCACATCTAATTTTTAGGGTTATCATGGTTTTGACTTAAACATATTCTTCCAATATTTATTCCATCTGAGAAGAAATCAAATCATTTCATGTTACAAATTAAATCACATCTTCCATCTCATTTAAATTGATGAAAAAGAAACCACACTCGGTGGGCCAAAAGGATTAGTTCTAAACACTATTAGCAGTGTTTGTATTCTAGTCTCCATATCTTTCCTGGTTACATCTTTTTCCTTTTACATTATCTTGTGGTTGTTACAAACGCAGACTCTTCTATGAAGCATGTGGGTATGCTCCTTCTTCTAGGGAAAAAAAAAAAAAAAAAAGAGACAGAGAGAGTAGCAGAAGGCCTCACAAGAGCAGAAGGCCTGTTAGTTTCTGCTCTTGGTTTTGTTTTTTCCTTAGAAATGCCCTTAACTGGGTTTTGCTGCCGCGGTGACCCCGCGCCGGGAGAGGCGGCGCCGCCGCGGAGCTCCAGCAGCCAAGGCTGGGATTGAAAGAGCTCATTCTGATTGGCTGACAGCATTCTCATCATCCACCAATCCTAGCGTGGTGTTTAAAAACCACCAATAGCAGAGCACTCCGTTCTGCTGGTGACGTCAGTGCGCCAGTTGTCCAATGGAAGCGCTGACTTCTGATACCGGAGATTTGCATAAGGGCCCTATAAATAGGGGAGTAATCGCATTATCCGTCACTCCGCTGTGACCGAGCAGGTACGGAGCTGCAGCCATGCCCGAGCCGGCCAAGTCCGCCCCCGCGCCCAAGAAGGGCTCGAAGAAGGCGGTGACCAAGACGCAGAAGAAGGGCGACAAGAAGCGCAAGAAGAGCCGCAAGGAGAGCTACTCGATCTACGTGTACAAGGTGCTGAAGCAGGTGCACCCCGACACGGGCATCTCGTCCAAGGCCATGGGCATCATGAACTCGTTCGTCAACGACATCTTCGAGCGCATCGCGGGCGAGGCGTCGCGCCTGGCGCACTACAACAAGCGCTCCACCATCACGTCGCGGGAGATCCAGACGGCCGTGCGCCTGCTGCTGCCCGGGGAGCTGGCCAAGCACGCGGTCTCAGAGGGCACCAAGGCTGTCACCAAGTACACCAGCTCCAAGTAGGGCGTCTCGGACCGTCGTTTTTAACCCAAAGGCTCTTTTAAGAGCCACCAATTATTTCAATAAAAGAGCTGAATCAGTGGTTTTGGTGGGGAGGTATGTAAATAGCTTTAGCATTTGCACGTTAATTATTAGATCATGTGGTGCTCTTTAGCAAATCTTTAAGTGTACATAAGAAATTTTCTATACGTTTACCTTGTCTGTGCGCGGGATATAAACTTGGTCAAAACCTCTAATCCGGTTCCTTCTCAAAAGGGACTTGAAAGCAGCAATAGCTTGTCTAATTCAAAGTCCCACGGAGAAGGTGAAACAGTTTAAATTTTCTAAGGGTTAAATGCTTTTTACTCGAAACATGAAGCATTTGCTTTCAGCGCACTGCAGCAGTAAAATAAAAAAGGTTTTTTCTGTCTTGGCGGTTTAATTCTGAGGCGGGTTTCTCAACGAAGGGGTTTCGGGCTTAAAGCACCACTGGCCCCGAGTTACGCAGCAGACAATGCCGGGAAAAGGGGGCGATCCGTGACTCACCGCAAGCGTTGTGCGAGCCGGGCGCAGCCCTGCCTGCCCCCCTGCAGCCGCCGGGCAGCGCCGCGGCACGGCCCGCACGTTCCCGCGGCCCTGCTGCGCTCCGCTCCCGCTTCCCAGCCCCCCCGGCTCGGGGCCGTGGACGGGAGGGAGGGATGGATGGATGGATGGATGGAGGCTGGGCTGGCGGGGCGCTGCCGTCAGGGGGGGTCGGGCCGCGGGGCGGGAGGCGGCGCGGCGCCAATGGCGGCCCGGCGCGGCACTTTCGAACGGCCCCGGGCACCGGAGCCAAGGGCGCTCGGCGGGCCCCGGCGCCGCCTCTCGTGCTCCGCTCAATGCACAGGGGCGGGGCGGCACAGCTGCTATCGCAGGGCTCCCAAACCGCACGGAGGGACAGACTTCCCTTTAAAGGAAGCCCCAATCTCCCACGCAGGCGTTGCCCAACGTACTCGTGCCCAAAATCTGAACTTTATTAACGCCATGTAAACTCCCACCAAAATCTGTGATTTGGGCTTGCTGGTGTATGACCGTAGTGTTTCAGCTCTTTTTGAGAGTAAGTGGGTGGCTCTTAAAAGAGCCTTTGGGTTTATTTAGATGAGTAGACTCTCAATTTCTCTCATTCAGCTCTACTTCTTTTTGGGAGCCGCCTTCTTCGCCTTGGCCGCTTTGGGTTTGGCCGCCTTGGGCTTGGCCGCTTTGGGCTTCACCGCCTTCGCCTTGGCCGGGCTCTTCGCTGCCTTCTTGGGGCGCCCAGCCTTTGCGGCTTTCTTGGGGCTCTTGGCCGCTTTCTTGGCCGCTGCAGCCGCCGGCTTCTTGGCTTTCTTGGGGCTCTTCTTCACCGCCGCCGCTTTCTTGGGCTTCTTGGCAGCGCTGGCGGGTTTCTTCGCCGCCGGCTTCTTGGGCTTGGCAGCCGGCTTCTTCTTAGTCGCTTTTTCTTTTGTCTCGCCCGGCTTCTTGTTCAGCTTGAAAGAGCCGGAGGCGCCGGTGCCCTTGGTCTGCACCAGGGTGCCCTTGCTGACGAGGCTCTTGAGCCCCAGCTTGATGCGGCTGTTGTTCTTCTCCACATCGTAGCCGCCGGCGGCCAGCGCCTTCTTGAGCGCGGCGAGCGAGAGCCCCTTGCGCTCCTTGGAGGCGGACACGGCCTTGGTGATCAGCTCGGTGACGCTGGGCCCCGCGGGCTTGCGGGCTTTGGAGCCGCTCGCCGCCTTCTTCGGCTTCTTGGCGGCGGCCTTGGCGCCGGGCGCGGAGACGGCGGGAGCGGCTACGGGCGCGGTCTCGGACATGGTGCGGCAGCAGCGACAGCACTAGGCCTGGAGCAGGCCGGCCGCCTCCTATTTATAGAGCGGAGCCGCGCGCTGATTGGTGCGCTGCAGAGCCCGCCCCTCCGCTCGGCACAGGGCGCCCTGCTCGCCGCTCATTTTGTGTTTCTTAGCGGCCGAAAACGGCTGTTTTTGTCAGAATTTCCGCCACCGACACCCCCCAGTTCGCAGCGGCGTAGAGAAGAGAGACTCTTGTTGCCCTCGGCCAAGTTTCCTTTCGAAGAGGCAACGGATGAGCTAAAAAAGAGGCGATAAACGCTGAGTCCTGGACCTGAACAGACCTCGGGAGACAGAAACTTTTGTTTTTCCTTCTAAATAAAATCCACGATGTGGGGAACTGGATTTCCAAAGCAATTAATTCATATTCTTTAAAGGGTCTTCTCTTAATCTGAACTGAAAATGAGGGATTTAAATTGATATTTTAGTCGCAATTTGATTTCAAAGAGGAGTAAGTAACACAGGCTCATCCTGAGCACTGAATATGGATTAGAAATTAGCTCCTTTGTCCAGAATCATTTACCTCTTTCAAAATAATTAAGAGAAGTTAAATTAGTGCATTATGCAGCAAGGCAAGGAGCAGGTTAAAGCCCCGTGAAGGGCTTTTTGTCCCACCAAAGGAGGTGGCTTTTTGCAGCGCAGCAGTTTGTGCTGTGCTGCTCAGCGTACACAATGCAGACATGGTTCCCTCCTCCTCTAGCTACAGAAACACTCAGCTTTCTTAATAAATTAGGCGACATAAAAACTTAACACGGCCAATTTTTGTTAATAATGATAACCAGTGCCCTATCATTTCATGATGTGTCAGTGATTTTATTTTAATACAGCTGGATTGGCAAAAATCTGAGTCATCGTTTGAGACACTGCTGAGGCTGATTTTCCCACTACTTGAACATAATAAAACTTGCTCAAGTGATGAGTTAGGATTCCTCTTTCACAGCAATTTCCTAAATATTCCATTTTCTTACTGTCCAGTGACTGACTCCTCCACTGGAGTTAATACTAAAAATGGCATGTCTTGATCTACTGCTACACTGAAACAGCTGGCTGCTAAGCAAGAGCAGGGACAGTCCTCAGAAGCACTTTTCCAAGACCAAGCTTCAATTAAAAATAAATGCACATTGTTTTTCAGAGCAGAAAGCATTAAAAGAAGTATTCTCTGATATGTTTATTAATGCCTACAACCTATTGTTTTGACAAAGGCCTGTAAACTCCTTTTTGCCTCTTGATATTGTAACTGCTGGTGATACTAAAATTCTGGACAATGTTATGATTCAAGTAATTGATGCTTTCAAATGGATAATTATTAGAATATGGTTTTTGACCTATAATAGCAAATTTTCCGTTTCTTTTTCAACATATTTACGGTTTATATTTATCACTGTGTATAAGAGAGAATCAGAACTGGCAACAGTCCTTTGCACCTCACATTGCCTGTGCGTTGTGATGAACAATTATTCTCAAACTCCTTCAGATTTGGGGCAGAAAATGGGCTCAGCAGCTCAAAGATTTTTAATGAGATGTAGGGATTAGTAACTCAGAATGCCTTTTAATGCAAAACAACAACAACGAAAAAACCAAACCAAAACAAAAAATTTCTGACAGTGTTTGTAGGCCTAAAAGTTGTTTACAGGGGTAGGGCTGTTTTTAAAGACATCAGAGAATTACCTGAACTTCACACAAGGCCCGGCTGAAAAAGGAGAGGCATGATGGGGCTGGGGTTCTTTCCTGCAATCCTAACAAGCTTTCTAACCCCCATCAGCACAAGATGATTTATTTTACTACAGAATAAATTTTTCAAAGTTTTGATCTTAGTTTAAGAGCTAAGATACAAAGTGTTCGGGGTGGTTTGGGTTTGGATTTTTTCCAAGAGCCAAAATTGTGAAGGATTTGGGGTGTTTAAGGGGAGATTGGTCCGTTTTGTTTGTTTAGAGCTAAGATACAAAGTGTTCGGGGTGGTTTGGGTTTGGATTTTTTCCAAGAGCCAAAATTGTGAAGGATTTGGGGTGTTTAAGGGGAGATTGGTCCGTTTTGTTTTAGATTTTTTGAGGCGATTGGGGGGGGAGGGGGGAGGAAGAGGGAAGGTGTGTTTAGTTTGCTTTTTCGCTAGGATGTACAGCTCCTTTTATGAGGAAGTGGGTGGCTCTGAAAAGAGCCTTTGGGTTACTTTTGAGGTCGGAAACGCTCCTCGGATTTGTTTCACTTGCTTTTCGCCTTGTGGCTGTCGGTCTTCTTGGGCA
This sequence comes from Onychostruthus taczanowskii, assembly GCF_017590055.1. Classification (NCBI taxonomy): domain Eukaryota; kingdom Metazoa; phylum Chordata; class Aves; order Passeriformes; family Passeridae; genus Onychostruthus; species Onychostruthus taczanowskii. Next base: position 242,582 of record NW_024499418.1, on the reverse strand, counting down.
GCAGCACGGCCTGGATGTTGGGCAGCACGCCGCCCTGGGCGATGGTCACCTTGCCCAGCAGCTTGTTGAGCTCCTCGTCGTTGCGGATGGCGAGATGCAGGTGGCGGGGGATGATGCGCGTCTTCTTGTTGTCGCGGGCCGCGTTGCCCGCCAGCTCCAGGATCTCGGCCGTCAGGTACTCCAGCACGGCCGCCAGGTACACCGGCGCGCCGGCGCCCACGCGCTCCGCGTAGTTGCCCTTGCGCAGCAGCCGGTGCACGCGGCCCACGGGGAACTGCAGCCCGGCCCGCGACGAGCGCGACTTGGCCTTGGCGCGCGCCTTGCCGCCCTGCTTCCCGCGACCGGACATGGCTCCCGACGCCGCTCCCGCTGCACGAACCGACGCGGTCACGTGTCCCCGCGCCCTCCGCGCGGCCGCTTTTATAGCTCCTGCGCGCGCCCCGCTGGCTCTCTGATTGGCTGCGGCGCGCTCCGGCTCGCTCCGACCAATGGCGCCGCGGATCCAAATCCGACCAATGGGAGCCGCCGGCGGCAGCTCCCGCGGAGCCGCCCCCGCCGCGCGCTCCCAGCCCCGCCCGGCCCCAGCGCCGCGAGCGCGGCGGAGCGCGGCGGGCGCCCGGGAAGCGCGGACATCCCGCTAAATGCCAGGGCTGGCGGTTCAGAAATAATCCTGCACTTTAGACTGCAGGGCTACTTTAAAAACGTGTTGCTGTTATGATAAAAGAGAAGCTTTGCTTTCAGTGGGAGCATTTACACCCCAGCACCACTAATACGTATAGAGACTAGGCAGGAAGCCGTAATACAAGACATTTCTCTGATTCTAGAGAAAAATTACTTCAGTATTCCTGCAATCACTCATATTGGTTTTCCAGCTGAATTATCTGTCCCCAGGCCGAATCTTCTCAACTTTGGTAAAAAATGCTGATGTCATCAGCTAACTTCCACAACAGAAGTTGCTTAATAGAGAAAGGATTTCGTGTTTCAAGAATTGCCTAAAGTTACATCACACAATCTGCATGGGGTGGGCGGGCTCATGTCCATTTTACATGTTCTCGGCGTAGAGAACCGCGGTGCAAACATTTTTTATTGTGTCCCAAATTTGTGAAAACAGATTCAAAGTTTTCAAGTGTAAGTTTGGTTAGCTAATAATTTTGTCTCCTTAAAGCAAAACATGGTGCATTCAGCTAAGCCTGAAACTTACAACCAAGTAAATGCATTGTTTGAGGTATCTGATAGTCTGCTATCCTAAAATTATTAGCCACAACTAAAACTGTGTCAGTCAATCTTTTAATACTAAAATTATTTACTAATTTTCACTTAAGGCAGCCTGTCCATGGTGCACCCAGCAGGTATCTGAGGCTTGATATGAAGCAAACCTCCTAATCAGAGTGTGTAAAATAAATTGTTTCGTAATTATTAGTAGTATTTCAGAGCTTAGGTTTTTATTAGCTACCCATAAAGGTTAAAAGGGATGTTTAGGAACTTAAAAACAAGAATATAGCAAAAGCTTAGTGGGAAAAAGTAAGTATACGTTATTTACAACGTGATTATTACTTTTCTGAGGTTCTGAATGCTGTATCATCTTCCAAGGTGAGCAAAGAACCCTCCCCCCTCTCCACCTGCCTGCTAGTTTCTCACAAATCACAGGAAAAGCAGTATTTTGATACACTGAACATTTATTGTCTCTCACAAGACAAAATGAAGTTTTCCCCAGCCAACAAAAATCCATCAAGATGACCATAAAGGGGAGAGGATGCAAAACTCCAGTGTACAGTATATGCAACAAATTACCTCCCTGACTACCCTGGAAGAAAGATGATTGATCAACCTCACTGCAACTAAAAAACATGATTATAAAATATTTACAGGGGAAAAAAAATAAAAACCAAACCCAGTACAGAAAATAAAAAGCGGACAACCATTTGTGTATGAAATGCTGCTAACACTTTTCTGGCTCCTTAAAAACCTGTTCCACTACCCTCACCAGAGCACTCGGGGTGTGTAAGGATTTTGGCAGGGAATAGTCACCCCCGTCCCCAGAGTATCATTATCTCCCTCTAAGGAAGGGGGAGGACTTGAGGGGAGCATCGCCTTCTTGACTGCAATTTCCTTTCACCACGTGGCTCTGAAAGGAGGTCCCCAGGCACACCTCAGCTGCAGCGGTCTCCAGTCGCAGCACACTGGCAAGTTAACCTGCGGGTAGGGAACTATTTCCAGACATACCCTTTCGTTGCTTGCAGGAGGACTTTCCCTTCTTCTCCCTCCACAGTGATCCGATCCGTGTTCAGAGGGGCAGGAAAGCTGACTAGGACTACGACAGGTCACAGGAGACCTTCCATTTCTTTCATGAAGGCTTCATACACATCATCCTTTGTCTGTACAGAGATAGGGGCAGACGACCCAGCCTTAGGGGCAGCTTTGGTTAACGGGAGGGCGGGCTCATCCTCTTGCTTTCTCTGGGAGGCGGCGGCAGCGCCTTTGTTCTCGCGGCGCACCCGCAGGGCGGTGGGCACGAAGCGCGTGATCTCCGCCTTGGGGTTGGTGATCTGCGGCTTGGCGCTGATGGTGGCCGTGGCTTTCTTCTCGATGGTGGCCGCGCTGGTGTCATCCGCCTTGGGCCGCTGAATCAGGCTGGGGGGGGCACTCAGTACCCCGGGGTTTGGAATGGGAGCTGGTGGAAAGAGCCCAGGTGGGGCAGGTCCTAAGGGAGGCACCAGAGGTGGCCGTAACATGCCTGGGCGAGGAGGAGGGATGCCTGTAAGAAGAAAAGAAAGCGTGAGCTCTCTCCACATCTGGGAATTTCAAAATATTTGAGAAAAAAAGTGCACAGGCTCAGAATGCCAAGAACAAAAAGCAAAACAAAGCGACCCCCAACAAGATGCAGCAGCACTGGCTTAAAAAAAAAAAAAGGTTTTCAAATCTGCACGTGCTGCTCTTCAGGCTCTGAAAGCCACAGGAGCTTGTTTATTGCTCCCTTTTAAATTTTAAAGTTATAATCTGAGAATAAACTTTCTTGACAATCCATCCCACTGGAATTTCAGACCCAGGCACAAAAAATAAATATTCAGATCTCCAACTCATTTAGTGGAGCACCATTACAGCACCCAGAGGCTCTTCAGAGAGTCCAGCAGAGTAAAAGTTTAAACTCTGAAATTCCCTTTTTTCAGGGCAGATTTTTTGCTACCAAACCATGCACAGCATTTCCTTGTTATTGCACAGAATAATGTAATAGCACATGGCACAATGCAGCCACAGAGAGGAACAAAGGCAAATTGGCAGCCAATTACACCTCACTGGGTTGACCACCACAGCCAAGACTGTGAAAAGAAAGGAAGAAGGGACTTGGCACTGAAACAAACAGAACCCCTTACCTGGAGGGGCAGGAGGGGGCAGACGAGGAGGAGGACCACGTGGAGGAGGACCCGGGGGCAGGCCTGGTGGGGGGCCTGGGGGAGGACCAGGCGGTCGCCCCGGGGGAGGACCAGGTGGCAGCAGTCGAGGCAAAGGCCCACGCAACCCTGGTAATCCCGGAGGTCTCAGGAACGGAGGAGCTCCTGAGCATTCAAGTAACAAACAAGAAATTTAATTCACAGTTAAAGACATATCCCAGCAACTATCTCATCAGCTAAGGATAACGATGTATCTTCAACCTATGAGTCAAAACTGTATTACCCAGTTGCCAGATTAAATAGAGTTTCTAAAATTCTCAAGCAGTAGCAGCAGTTACACAGTTAAAGCATCTTTATGAAAGTAAAGTGTATCATGGAAAAAGGGTTCCTCCCCATTTAATTAAGCTGTAACTGGTAACAGCTTCTGAGCTGAGTTTGTCAGAATTTAAACAGCTAAGAACCTTTTTCTGTGGCATTTGATTTTTCTTCTGGCCTAAAAATAACTACATTTGGTCTTTTACTCTGCTTCATAAACTGGCTCTGCTGCTGTCTGCCAGTGCTGGCTCTAACAAAGACAACCATCAGGAATGCTACAGGAGCCTGAAGCCTCAAAAGCAAGGTACAGACACGATGACGCAGGCTGATGACAGACAGGTCTCAGTAAGTGAGTACATATACTGCATTCTGCAGCTTCCAAACTCCCACACTGATACCACTGCCTGAGAGCCTGCATCCCTCAAAGCAGGGTAAATCAAGAACTCACCTGGTGGAGGGCCAGGAGGAAGGCCGGTGGGTGGGCCTGGGGGCCTCAGTGGAGGGGCTGGAGGTGGTCCCAGAGGAGGAGGCCCAGGCATGGGAGGTGCCTGTATCTGAGCTGGCGGCACAGCCTGCGCACCCTGCTGCTGCTGCTGCGCCTGGGAAGTCGCAGTAGACGACCCGCTCTCTGCAAGTGCCTCCTCACTGAGCTGCTGCTGCTGCTGTTGCTGTGATGTCTCTTCAGACTCTGAGTCCTCTTCCTCCTCCTCCTCTTCTTCTGAATATTCCTCCACTTCTCTCCCTTCTTCTGGAATTTCCTGGCCTGGATATGGAGATGATACCCTTAGAAAATCTGTCTGTGTTTAACATCTTTGTGAACATAAGAGAAAACTGAGTACATAGCATTAAATAAAAAGAAGCAAGAGAAAGATAAACCTTACTTCAAAGGGAAGAAATCTGACCACTTTTTACTGTTAAACATAAAATGAAAACAAAAATAACAACAGAAAAATCATTGCTGCTCTAGAGAGCTCTGACAAAAAGAGTTGTGTGTTCCTCTGTGATCTGAAACTTGTACTACCAGCCCAAACTTCTGCTATTTAATCTCTGCCTTAAAGGAGTTTGTGGGGAGGCGAGGTAACAGGGGGTTGGGGACACAATGCCACCATAAACGAAATCCCCATGTTCAAGAAACTCCTGCACCTTTGAAAGATACTGGAAAGATACTTTTTAAAACAAACAGAGTTTGTTCTACCGGTTAATTTATCTCAGCAGAAGGGTATTTTTAGGGAGTAGAAATCCTTACATGTTACATGCTGAGCAAAAAGATAATGTTACCCTTTCTCTTTCACCAAAAGATTTGTATTTCATTTGAACAACTGTTTAAAAGTTAAGCAAGAAAAGGTTTAGAAGAAAAAAACAGTAAATTGCTACTCTTAACTTCAACTCAGCTATGCAAAACACACACATTACTTAAAAATAAATTTAAAAAAAACCCTACAAAACAAAAAAAAACCAAACAAACAAAAGAAAAAAAGAGCAAAAACCAACTAAAACTCAAATACCTAACAAGAGCTGATACTCTCAGCAGAGCCTACATTATGACAGTAAAATATTTACTTTATAAAATAAAACTTGTGCAAAGTAAGCTGCCCACAGAAACCTGAACTGGAAGCGCAATGGCATCTCAGCACTTATTAAATCCACCTTACTCACCTGCCATTCGTAACATCATGGCCTGGAGTGGAGTCAGTTCTTTCATGTTCTTCTTCTTTTTTCGTGACTTCCCAGGCATGTCTGCAAAGCGGACACTGTGACCTGGGGAAAGCAGGGTACGGGTAAAGGGGACAGGAGGTGGGAAGGAAATAAGAAAAATCAGATAGTTATGTCGATACCTGGTATGGATAGCTTATCAATCTAACATAATGATGCTCCTTAGGTAAGAGTTAGCGCTGGTGTTTCTGAATGTTTCAAGTTTTGCTAACCTAGTATTCTCTAGCAATTGGTCTCTCCCAAGCAAGTGAGCATATTTTACACTGAGGTTTAATTTTGTAGGGTATCTTACCAATGCAACAATTCAGGTGAAAAATGGCTTGTGAGCTATAAGGTAAAAACTTTTAAGAAAACAGGTTTATCTGAAAGTTGCTTCACTTCTAGACAGCCTCCTTCTGACCCATTTATTAATAAATATTCTTTAGCTGGAATTTAGGTGAGTTAGAACATTGTTAGTTGACTAAATAAATTACACACACACCCTCAGCTCTATCAAGTTGTGTTTTTCTTTTGAAAAATCAACCCCCAGTCTCTCATTTTCCCTTCATACCTGATTTCTTTTCTTCACCACCTTCCCTCTCCTTGTCATTATCACGATGCAGGAAGTCCTCTCCTTCACTGTCTGCATCTGACCTATCGCTGTCACTGTCATCACTGCTCTCATCGTGCTTATCTTGATCCATATCCTCAGGATAACCTTCATCTTCACTAGTGCTGGACATGTCATCATCATGGCCTCGCTGTCCTGCAGAAAGCAAAGTATTAGGAAATGCATGAACTCCAAAGTCAAAGTATTCTTTCAACACCAGTGTATGTTTACAGTCACAACATTCCCCTTAGCAAAAGCATGGACAAACTGGCATCCCTTTACTTTTTAGCACATATTTTTCAAGGACATTTTGGAAAATCTCTAAGATTTCATATTAACCTTATTAATTTGCACAGCAAAAAAGTGAAGGCAACTGCTACTGCAACTGATTCATCAACTTCTATTCAGCAATTGCCCACCACTGAAATATTTTTATGTTTTCTGGCATGAAATAAAGCTAATTCATCTAGTCAAAAAAGCTTCTAGGGATGATACAGCAACTGCATGAAAAACAGGACCTATGCTCTCCTAGCAAATGCACACTCAGGGCTGGTTGTGGTTTTTGTTGTAGTTTTGGTTTGGGAGTGTTCATTTTATGGGTTTTTTAAACAGACAATTTCTCTGAGAGTGATTGGGTTTTTTTAAGGGATAATATGAACAATGTTTCAGCACTGTTAAGGGCTCATCCAAAAAAATCTGATCTGTGAAACCTAACAAAAAAAAGTATCTGAGACACGTAATTAAATGTTTCAACATTTAAAAATACCGCTGGTAGCAAAATTGCAGATATTATGATATATCTGAATTACCTCAGAGAAGCAATCACTTAGGGAGAGTCCTTCAAATGGCACTAACATTCATATTGCCCTGAGAACCTTTTGTCTGGGGCACACTGCATTCACAGCAGTACCATCCACAGCGGAACAGAGGTCAAGGAAAACCGCAGAGAGGAATAGGGAAGTCTTTACCTGCTTCGGAACTGTAAGAAATCTCCTCCTCTCGCCTTCGAGGAGCCACGTCCAAGTTGAAGCCCACCTTACGGCCATACATCTGTAGGACCTGGGGAGGGGGTGGCCCTGGTGGAGGCCCAGGGGGCTTCCTGCCTGGAGGTAAGCGTGGAACACCAAGCCCCGGAGGAGGAAGAACAGAAATGGACCGAACTGGTGGTCTGGAGATGAGAAAGGTTACGAGAAATGTAGCAACACAATTAAAGTAAGCATGCCTTTAGTGGAATTATTTAGCCATCTCTCACCACTGCTTCTGCAGACTTCTAAAAAACATGAACTTTTAAAAAGTACAGATTTGACGCAAGGAGTTTACAACATCAAACAAAGACATGACTGAAGAAGATCAGACAAAACCTCCTCAGAAAGCAACTGAAGACAATACTGAAAAAAATCAGATATTGAATCCTACCACAGAAGAAGACTGAAATAATCACAGTTGGTGAAAACAGAAGGCTATTCAGAAAGAAATAGAAAAAAACTAGCACTAGAATGAAAAAAAAAAAGAAACCAAACCAAAACCAAGCAAACTTGGAGTTTATATGAACTATTCATATACACTGAATATAGCAGCAGGACAAAAGAACACACATGGGGCAATTTAAGGGGCATTTATGTTCATAACAGTAGGGCTCTAAGTTTTCCTGATACAAAAAAGACAAAAACTAGAAGGCATAATGTATTGCTCAAAGAAATTCAAACAAAAAGCTGTGATAGTGAGGAAAGATTAAGAGCTTTGGTAAAAAGAAAGCACAATTCACTTGCACAGAATTCCTGACTTCTACAAGTCAATACACCTCTCCTTCTATCCCTACTCCTCCCCCATAATGAGTGCTTCTGTTTCACTTCCCCCTTAACTTTCTTTTTCCACTTACCCATAGGCTGATGTCTTCTTGAGGATGGAAGGTGGCTGAGCCCCTGGAAGGGGAATATCCTGTATGAGAATGTTGGAGGGAGCATGAGGCATATCTGGTAAGGGGATACTTTCCACTTCAACATGCTGAGCATTCTGGAAAGGAGGGGAAAAAAAAAAAAAAAAAAAAAAGAGAATAGGTTACTTCCACAGAAGCTACTGCACAAACTCTCTACTTTTTAAAGTACAGAACATATGGATTCTGGCACCACTTGTCAAACGTGCCTGTTCTTAGGGTGCATTATCTTGCAGCAGTCCATGAAAGAAATCTGGGGAAGTGTTAACAGTAAAAGCTTTCAATGCAAACCAAAGCACTTGCAATGCACCCATGAAAAGCTTTAGCATTTCAGTCAAAACTCAGTCAGGTTTTCACCTTCTTTTAGACCTTCAGTCTACAAAATGAAGAGGCTGCAGACAAGTACGGCTGTGCTTTTGTGTTTTCTAAGTATTCAAGTCACAGACTGCTGCATGTTCCAGAGGAAAGGGAAAAAAAAGAAGCCTTGCAGATCCTTGCACTAGCACAACACTATGTTTTCCAGCATGGTAGGGAGGAATATTAGAGAAAGACCTTTAAAGAAATGCCAAAGGATTCTCATTATTTCCAGCAAGATATTTAGCAGAAATGCACAGAAATATCAATTGCACACTCACAGGCTCTCTCCCTCTTTAATACAGAAAATGAAAGGCTGATATTGTTGATTTGCAACAGAAATTTCCCTTTCCTCCTTTCATTTTGAATGAGGTCAGCATATCAGAGACAAACAGTGACCTGACAACCACCACCATCCTCACTGAAATGCTCTGAGGTACCATGCAAATTAATATTTCATATCTGCCACATGATGCTGAACTCATAAAAATCTTGCTTCCTCTGTAACAGTCACACCTAATGAGCAGAGAGAATACACTACCACAGGTACAAGACTGAGATACAGTAAGCATTACCTTGACAGCGTCAAAATACTGGCTGAGTTGTGCTCTCTTCTGCTCGTACTCCACTTCCAGCTTGCGCAGCTCTTTGTAGATGTCAGGATTTTCCTTCTCGTAGAGCCGCAAGATACGTTCAAAAGTCTCACGGAGCTTTTTGCGTTTGTCCTTCAGCACTTTTTCATTAAGTTGTGGCTGCTGTACCGGGTTAAATTCTGATCCAAGACAGCAAAAAAAAGACAAAAAAATTGCAAATTACTCTACTGCACAACTGTGATGAACGAAACTATTTCAAAGCAAGTTCCAATCCCTGCTTTCAGGAAGTCTGCAGCCTTACGACAATAATCCCCTCCTTGAATTCTACATTAGCAGCACTCACACACACTAATCGTTTTTCTTAGCAATCACCTTCTGGGAAAAAAAGTCCTCTTTGATGGCACCACAACATCTTAAATCATAATCAATTCCCAGACGTTCACAGAATCCCCCCTTCTACCAGGAAAGGAAAAAAGATTACTCTATTTCAGTCTCCCTCACTGGCAGTTAAAACTACACTGTGCATCTGTATAAACCAGGGCCTAAGTCCAACACCTGGTACCTCTCACTCACCCATCTCATCCAACTTCTCCATGTCCCGGATAATCTGCTTCGGATCTTTCATCTTCAGTACAGCTGCTCGGACCATCATCCGTTGCTTTTTGTTCTAAGATCAGAGACCAAGCAGACAGAAAAGTTTCACAGTAGAAAGACACAAAATATCTGTTACCCCTTTCTCAGTATTGCCAGGCTGAAGGAAAAAAAAAAAATCCCACCTCAGAATGCCCTGAAAACCTTCACCATGGCACAAATCAGCAGCAAATGTAGTTAAAACTTCTGGTAATTTTAATTCCACTATCTTGGTAATTGCAAATGTTACTATCATTCCTTCACTCCAACTAAGACACGTGCAATCAACACAATAACCAACTGATAAAATACATCAGAACACACTAAGAAGCGTCTGACTCTTGGATGCTTTATTTGTCTGGATTTTTTTTTTTATTTGGTTTGTTGCTTGCTTCTTTGCTTTGTCATTTTGGGGGTTTTTAATTACTAACTACTTCCAGCAACATTTCAAAAACAATTACAAGTTAAAGAACAGCTGGGGATAGCTTTACTCCAAACAAGACTTCTGTGTTTTTTTGAACTACGTGTTTGGATAGTATTTCCAAAGTCAGTCTTAGGATATCAACCAAAATATCCACAGTCTATTCATGGCCCTTTACAATCACACACATGATACATAGCATAGGAAATGCCAACCACATATTCCCTCATCTCTTTATTACCTTCTTTAGTTCCCTTTTCCGAGCTTCCTTCCCTAGAGGGGAAAAGAAAAAGAACATAACAACGTGAAAGACAAAATCAAATTAATAAAGAACCTTTCCTTCATCAAGACTAGGGGTGTTTCTCAACAGTTCACTCATTTTACAAAGACTTACTGCAACTCAGCTTTTCAGTGAAAGAGAAATATAGCATGAAATTGATTTATATTTCTTGTCTTTTATACAGGAAAAAAAAAAAAAGATACTGCAGTTTTCATGTCTCCAGAAGCAAGGCTTTTTCCATACAAAAAAGAACAACAGGCAACCAAAGTCATGCAGTCATGAAAAGATTGCTGCACAGAAGCTGAAATAGAGTCATCAGACAACACACTTTAAAAATATGTAGGCTTTGAGAATGCCTCTGAAATAAAGCACATCCACTGTGGGAGTCCGGATTGTCTTTATTCACAGAGCACTGATAACACCTGGCATGTTACTAAAAGTAGGAAAAAACCCAGTAAGACAACTCCCCCATCTAACCAGAGCACGTGCAAAATCTGACATGTTCCTCGAATTCCTGCCTGGGACAGATTAACTCTGTCCCAGGAAGCAGCCTGCAGATCATCCAACAGCTAAATACAAAGGCCTTCCAACACTGATCACCAGTGGAAAACCAAGAGGTGAATACTTAAGAGAAGCAAGAGCAAAAAAGCAAGCAGCCTTCCCAGACAAAACTGAGACGGTATTTTTCACGTTAGAGAAACTCAGTTCTGATCCACAAGTGAGGATTCTATCCTCAGAGAAAGTTTTTATCTGCTCCTCCAGGCACTCCCCATTCCCCCCTGCTCAGCTTTCATGGATACTTACGGGCCTGGTCCGTGGGATTCATAAACTTCCCACTCTTGGTGGATGATGTAGATCTCCGCCCCATTTTGATCTTTTTTCTTCTGCCTCAAAAAGAGAAACTTAAAAAAGAGAGAGGGGCCTGGAAAAGATGGCATGGTTTCAGGTCCTACACACTGGTAGCTTGAGGATGCTTGTTTCTCTTCTTTCTATCAGCAATTTACTCCCTCAAAGAGCCCAAATACCTTTAAAGTCCTCAAACCTGACCATGAGCTCAGCATCTGCCCTACTCCAACAAAATACTACTATTTAACTAAGTATTTACTTACTACTCCTTTAGTAGGTTATAATTTTAAGCTAATTGATGAGTTTGTTAGAATTCACATTACAACTCAAACCAAGAAGCTTTGTGCTTACACTATGGAGGGGTGCAGGGCAGGGAGAAACACATATTTTATTTTTCTAAGAGCATATCAGAGTTTAGCTTCTCATTCACTCTTGTAAGTGCTCTCCAGTTTTCACCTTTCTGTTTCAAATGTTTCTGCACAGATCTCCTCCCTTCCTCAGACTTCTAACTGTCCCTGCTATCTCTCCCCAGCCCCCACTGCATCAGCAAGAATAGGATTATCCTGCAAAAAATCGTTTCCTGTCTTTAGACATTTCTTCAGCTTGCACATGACTACGTAAGTGTCCAAATTACAGCCAGGGATGTTTCTTCTCTCCCTCCCCCTCCAAAACTACCTCCTGCAAAAACACTGGGTTTGTTTTTTTCCTTGCCTATCACTACCGCTTCCTTAGGTGGGAAGCTCACCAAGCACAGGCAGGAGTTACATTTAGACACGGTATCCCCCATCCTTCTACTACTTAAAGGCTAAAGGGAAAAGAACAAACTCCCAAAACCTCGACTTCACATCTAAGGACGCAGACTAAAGAGATTCAACGCAACAAATTAACGGCCGAAAGTGAAAAAAAAAATATAATCAAGAACTAAATTAATTATTCCTTTGGCCACGGGGGAACGGGGCACAAAGCCTCTCCTACTCCCGCCCGATGGCAGGAGGAAGAAAATGAGGGAGCGCGAACTGCCGTTTCCTCCTGCTGGCCTCTCTTGTGCTCGCGGCCCGGCCCCGCCGCGCCCCTCTCACCCCTCCGGCCGGCCGGGCCCGGCTCCGGCCCCCTCCGCCTGCCGCGGCCTCGCTCAGCCCCGCGCCCGCCGCCGCGGCCCCGCCGCCATCTTGCACCGGCACAGAGTGGCGGCGCGCCGCGGGCGCGCAGCGGCGCTCCGGAAGCGGCCGCCGCAGCTCGATGGTTCCGCCGCCCCTCGCTCCCCCTCGGAGGCCTCAACTCTATGGTTGGGCCTGGGGAGGGGCGGGAAGGTGGGGCGGGAGTGGGGACGGGCAGGGACGGGGATAGGGGGAGGGTTAGGGTTAGGGTTAGGGTTAGGGTTAGGGATAGAGATAGAGATAGAGATAGAGATAGAGACCGGCGCCCAGCCGGCCCCGGCGGGCTCTGGGAGCGGGAGGGGTGCGCCCGTGCGGCCAGCGCTGGAAATGGGGCTGGGAACGCGGCCAGGGTGGCCCTGCTCCCCCACGCTCTCCAGGAGAGATCCCCCGAAGCGCCCCCGTGCCCTGACACCAGGCAGAGCCGAGGGACGCGTGGGGAGCCGCTGCCTCGGCAGTCAGAGCGCAGCGCTGCGGGGCAGGGGCTGCCCGCGGCCTCAGGCCCGGTCCTGGTTAATGCGGGCCTGGCCTCGCGGCAGCGCTGCTGCCCTGCGGGCGCGGCTGGCATCGCTCTGGGCAAAGAGAACGGCGGAGTTAATCTGATGCCAGGGCAGAAGCTGCTCTGTTACTTGTCTCTTCCTGCAGCCCCCACTGTGGTGAAGTGGCGGGGCTGGTGAACACCTGGTGGGAGCTGTTTCGTGTCACCGTCCAAAGTACAGTTTCCAGCAAAAGTCCACAGCCCGTGAAGAACCAGGATGAAGATGCACAAAACATCAATGTGCGAGCAATAAAGTATGGGTGCAGGCTAAAAAAACTAGCATGCTGGGGAGAAGATGTAGGAAGGACATTTTTCTCTGTGCAGGTGGCATCTGGGAGCAGAGGTGGTCAGATCTCTGGGCAGGATTGCTAGACTCCCTGCTCCTGGTGAACATGCCATGCAACACAATGTTGTTGTAATTTTTCAAGTAATGGAGATCCAGTTGCCTAATTTGTAAGGATCATTGCAGGATGGGTAAAAGACTGTAAGCTGCACATCACATTAATGACAGCATTTAGTCACAAGCTGCACAAAGTGAAAAATCAAGGAGCATCCTCAGAGCCAAGGCTTCGGGAGCTTGCAGTTTCTATGGAGTCTTGCTAACCACATGCACAGCATGGTCATCCCCACCTTGTGCCTCTTTGGCATGTTCTCTTTGTATTATTCTTGTCACCAGAAAAAAGGTTCAGCTGGCCAGATTTTGGTTGCAACCGTACTGTTTTTCCACATAGGTTTGGACACTGCTTACACTGGTTTGGGCTGGTTTGCAGTTTTTTTGAGGCTGTTCTTATTTGGAATACATGTGTGACAGTTTTCATTCTTAATCCTTTGTCCAGAACAACAGCTTGAGAAAAGGCAGAACACTCAAGAGGATGTGATGGAAAGCTGTGGCCACACACATCCCTGTCAGGTGCCGTGCCACTGCAGAGGGGGATGGCTGAGTCTTTGAAGGTTAGCTGCACCTCACAAGGCTTGGGGTCTTCTGTCCTGCCAGTCCTGGGCTCAGTGGGGACAGTGGTACTGCCTCAGCCCTGACTGCTTTCTCTCAGCAGTGTCTGCTGCTTTGGAGGACAATAGTCCCCTCACATTTTTCACTTGGTACTTCTGTCACACTGAGGGGCAGCTTGAAGGAGTCTGGAGGGGAAATATCAACAGACTGATTATGACATCTTTGGAGCACCAAACATAAGACTGGCCAGAGCATAAGAGAGAGCAGGAATTAAATCTGTTGTGGGGAAATCCACTTGCCTTAAAGTCCACCAGGAACAAGCATATACCTAGAGGTGAGTAATAGTTTTATACCTCTGTGTTCCTCACTGCGTACCTCACTTCCCCTGACACTGCTTAGCATTTGCATTCAAGAACATTGGGCAAATTGCTTGAAAAATACAACAGGTTTGTTTTCATTTGACTTCGCTATTCTCATACAGCAGTGATCAGCAATCTCTCCAAGAGCTGAGTTTAGTTCCTAGTTTAGAGTGTACATTTACATATAGAAAACAGGAGCCAGGAGCTCCTACCTCTCCAACACACAGATATTGTGTTCCACTGACTGACAGTCTCTTGCCTTTAAAGTGAGTGCCATTTGTGTCAGGAGACAAGAGATGTTCCCACTTGGAGAAGTGATGTCTCAGGTCACCACATCATCCACCACAATACCTCATGTAGGCAAGGCAGTGATTTTTGCCTCCCCTGAAGTGCCTTTCCTGACTCACATAGCCCAGTCTGCAGCTGGTCCCAGTTTCTCTGTCCCTGGCACCCATCTATGCTCCCCATCCCTGGGCTTTCTCCCTGGTGACTTGGCAGAGCTGTTGGGTACCAGTTTCATTGCCATCTAGTGGCTTTTGTGCATAAAAGGGAAGAGGAGTCAGAAAATATTAAAGAGAACAGAAGTGGAGGAGAATAAAAACCCAACAAAACAAACCCCTCCAAACCCCAGAATGGAAGGGTTGTGAATCTCACCCATTTCTTTATTTCATAGGCACCATCTAGTTATTAATAAATTAAGATTGCTAATATTGAATATTAACAAACATGTATGAATTTGGACATGGTTTTAGGATGGGGGAAGCAGGTACTAAAAAAGGAACCTATGCACAATCCTACTAGATTGGTCTATCATGGATTAAAAAAAAATATTAATTGCATGTATAATGAAGCTTTCAGTACTTCTTTATTATTTGGTTTAAGATTGGTTTTCAGACAAAAAAAAGTACAGAAAAGAGAAGTCTTCCAATACTCATGTACCTTTTTATTAATTCTTCAATTACCTTTTTTTTCTAAGATCAAAAATAAACAATTCACAGCAAATCAGAGCAAGACAGTACAAATAATGCTCTTTCTTCCAGCTTTGGTTTTAAAATCTGAAAAATAAGGACAGTTGGTAGCATATTGTGAAATGCAGAATCTGAGCACATTCTTGACAGTCTCACATTGGTGGGATCAGATAAAGACTTGAAAATAACTTTAGTTTAATAGGGCTGCAATCCTACAGACACTTGTACATGTGTATAATCCCACTCCAATCAACAAAAGAGCAACTTTGCACAGAAATTTTTACATGTGGGTTGGCAGGAGCACAGCATCACAAGCACAAGAGGTTATTCATGGCCAGGCACACCCGGAATGCAGCAGCAGGTTTCTCTCAGTGGTGGGGCAAGGTTGTGTCTGTTTGCATGTAGGCCCAGGCTTCTCTCACCTGCCAATCTACCGGGATTAGAGTTTATTTAAAGAAGATCTCTTGCTGGCACCTTAGGAGGGCTGAAAATAGCAGTTAAATATGCTTCAGCTAGTCCTTGTAATTGAATTCAGTCTATCAGATTTAGCACTAAACCACACTAAGAGTTTAGCAACCACAGATGTATTTGCAAAGCCTCCAGATGCTGGCATGAATTGCCTTGTTGAAATTGTTTTCTCCCATTGTGTTTCATCTTTGCTATAGAAACACACCTTCTCACCACTACCAGTCCAGCAGTCTGTATGATTGTCTCTAATATGAATTACAGTTCAAGGTTACCTGCAATGCTTCCCAGAAAATAAGCTTAAGGAAAGGTGCAAAGTATTTGAAACATTGCACCCCCTAAACACCTGTAAGCTAGTTCTATTAATATATTTCAGTGCCAGTTTCCTGAACTGTCACTTTTCTTGTTCTGCTGCCACAAATAAGAAAATTAAAAGCCATCAGTAGTTCATTTGTCGTAATGAATCCAAAGGGTTTCTGCAGGCATAAGCTGCTGCAGCTGCTGTGACAGCACAAGAGTGAACTCCACCTTCATTTATTGAACTTGCTGTCTCACCAAAGAAGTTACTTCATGTATGGCATGCTGGTACTTTTCTGAGGCAGCTTTAAACTCAGCCAGGTGCTTCTCGTAGCTTCTCACAGCTGTCAGAAGCTGACTCCTCTCCACAGCTCCCAGGATGGCATGGAGAATCATCTCAAGGCCAAGCCCGATAATGGTAATGCTGACTCCCCCAAGAACAGATGCCCCAATCTGCGCAAGGACACCAATGAGCTTGCTCACAGTGAGAGTTAAATGATTGGAGCCAAGAAGTTTGATAGCTACCATTGCAGCAGTTGAAGTTGCTTCTCCAAAAATAATGGAAAAAACTCTCTGGGCTATTGCAATTTTCTCCAGCTCAGGCTCTTTGATATCATATAGCTTCTGATACAGCACTGGCTCGAGCTTGTCCTTCATGTCACTATCAATCTTCTGCACCTGATGCTGAATCTCACTCATCACTTGAATGATAATCTCACAGTTTTCCTTGACTGTGCTGCTCTCTCGCATCTCAATGGGGGTAATAGCACAGCCCAGGTGCTCATTCAGCACTCCAACCAGCTCGTTTGTTGCATGGAAATTTGTGGACATACAGTCAAGCAATTCCTGATGGAGATGGATCAGTTCTTGCTTTCTCTTGGGATTATCTGGGTAAAGGAGGTCACTCAATGCCATTCTTCAAAAATAGACTACTTAAAGAGAGAAAAGAAATTTCTTATTCTGTTTAACACCCATAACCATAGCCCTTAAAGAGCAGTGAAATCTGCTTTGTCTCTGCCCCCCTGGTTCTTTTCATACTGAGCAATTCAAATCCCAAGGCATAGCTTGTAAATGTGGGAATCTTAATTCTTGTTCTGGATCTTTGCCAAGTGATTGGAAAAGGACCTTGTAAGACATTTGGTATGCTCAGAGCAACAAAAATAGCTAACAAATATGTAATGAGCAGATTGGTAAAATGGATGTGGACCACTGGCAACTGAAGATTGAAACTGAAACTCAGCCTTGGAAACTGAAGATGGTAGAAGCTGAAGTAGTTCACTAAAAAATGGAACAATCTCATCTAATCAGCAAAATTAAAGAAGTGGCTTAAAGATTAAAGGATTGTTCCAGGCACTCTTTTGTATCAGCCTATATTTTCCATTTAGTGGCATCCAATTTTTCAGCAACCATGATGATTGGTGGATATGGTTTGTGTCACAATAAGGGTATTTTATGCCAGTTTAGCCTTTTTCTTCTAACATTCAAGAGAAAATGATACTATATAAGCATTCTGTGCTTATAATAAGAAGCTTAACCTCTGAATTCATAGTGAGTAGTAAAATTGTCTATAATAACCCCATCCTAACCTATATCACCTTACATACATCTCTCACTGTATTTCCTTCCCTGACATTTATTTCTTCATAAACTGCATGCCAACGTGGAGTCCAAAGAGACTGAGTTTACAGTGATCATGGAGGAATTCCTCATCACTGAGATTCTGTAATCAACACTGTCCCTTCCCTTTAACCTATCACCAGCTGCAAAGTGAAAATGCTTTTGCATGATTTCAGCTTAAATGCAAACATCTTTGCTACAGGGGCAAACTATGAATGAGTAGGATGACTCATTTCTTTGCTGGTACTTTTCATGGTCTCAGCCCTCTTATTGCAAATCTGGGCCACTTTTGTGCAATGCTTTGCATTTTTCTAAGATGTTTTTCTTCTTGCTGTTGGTGCTACATATCACAGTTAGAGCTACAGATAGTTATGTGTAGGGGACTACCCAGATTTTTCTTCTTAAAAAGATACCTTTGTGCCATTTTGGTCCTTTGTAGTTCTTGCACTATCTGTTAGCTGCAAATCATCTGACACAGACCCAGCTGTATTTTACTAAACACACCCTCCCCCACAAGGTCACTGTAGAGAACCAGAATGATTTCCACAATCCCCTGCCAATTTTTAATCTCAGCGTTGAAACACAAGCCAGTCTGAAAAGAGTTTTTCTCCCCCAATATTTTACACAGTACTGTATATTTCTTTCAGCCACTTACCTTGTATCTCTGCCAAGAGAATAAACCTCTTAACACATCTTATACAAGCTGTAGGGAGCCAAATACATATACAGTAAAGGTTTGTGATTTTCTGGAAACATAAAGCCATGACAATGCAGGCAATGATTTCATATCAATCCTGCCTCAGGGGTGTTGCTGGCTTGCTTTCTGACTCAGTGTGATACTAAAACCTTTCCACTCCAGTGCTGGTTTTTTGTAAGGTCATTTGTTTTCCCTTATTGGTAGAGACTGAGAAGACAAATTGTTTTAGAAGGAATAGCACTTCAACAAACATTTTACATACCAGACAGGTGTGGAGAATGCTTTTAGAATCTGTTCATTACAAATGATTATTTCAGCTTTTTACAGCTGCTCTAGATTTTATATCTCCTAATGCTAAAATTACTTCTTACTCTTCACATTAGCACTTTCATCAGCTTTTATATTTTCCTTTCAGAATTAGGCAGGCCACATATATTTCTGTATTTCTATTTCTCCAGCTCCAGGGAGATTTACCACAGCAACTTTTGTAATTAAACATTTACACTGCCTACCTGATTTGGTCTGAATGCTGCTGTTGAAATGTGTATGGGACAGTAACTTCAGCCTCTTTCCCCTCTGCTTGGCTGGTGTTTTCCAGCAGCATGTGATGAGTTAGGCATCCGGAGGCTGGGCTTCAGCTGCATCCTGTGCCTGCCTCCTGTCATTAATTCTATTGTGTGATGTTTACCCAGATTCATCTCATTTTCTTCCTCCTCTCCCCTTCCTTCCAATTTTAAGAGAATTCAGTTTACTCAATGCTAGTTCCCAATTACTAGATCCTCCAAAGGCTTTCTGTTCCTGGAGAGAATGGGTACAGCACAAATCCCTCCTGCCTGCTGCAGAGGTGCCATCACAGGCAACTACAGCCATGGCTGAAAGGGGATGGTGTTACTTGCTATCCTCAGAACATAAGAGGTGTAGGACAGCACTTCTAATTCAAATAGATACAAGACTATGTTTTTTACTGGTTTCTATTGTTTATAAATATAAACATTAATGCTTGCACCTAGGCCTTGAAATAATGAATTTTTGCAATGACTGCTTTTGTACAAATTACAAAATTGTAATTTGTACAAGAGCAGTCATTGCAAAAAATTGAATGGTCCCACATAAACAGAAAAATAGACACCACAGAGAGTGGAAACAGTCCAGTAAGACAAGCTTGTACATATGCCTTCAACCAAGCTAGACATCTTTCATGCTCTTGTCCTTAGGAAGTGGACCTGCAGCCCACAAGGGTCTCACTAGGAACACTGCTTCCACCGCAGAGGATGGCTAAGTTCTTGGATGAAAATATAAGATGAAGCATAAAATGTGTACTTTGCAATTGCTGATGTGTTTTCACCTGAAAGCTGAGCTGCTGTATTCAACTCCAATGAATACAGTCAGAGTGCCAAACTTTCTTATTGTCAGAGCTGTGGGCATGAGAACATAAGCTGAAAGAGAACACTAAATGATTTAACTGCTATAGTTCTGGAAATGTCAATTAGTTGTGACTGCTGAGTGTTTTCCACTGAGAATGCCATGTAGTCCTGAAATACTTTGTGTGATATTGAACTGAATTGAACTGATCAGGCTGGCAACTGCCTGTGTGTCACATTCTGGAAACTGATTTCAGGTCCTCTGTGTTTGCAGTGGATGCAAATCCTTTTCTTCTAGAACCCTCATCATTTGGAACAAGACAGAAAATAATTTGAAGACAGTTTTGTTCCTGCTTTACTCTGGATCTTTTGGGAGGATTAACAGCTGTTATTGCAGGCCTATTAATCTGGAGGAAAAGACTTGATCTGGGGTGTCTGTCATCCTTCCTTGCTGCAATTTGCCAGGTCTCTGATGCCATGAGAGTAGAAGTGGTGTGGAGACCCAGACTCAGCTCTGAACTGCAGCAAAGGTTAAAATCAGTTTTGCCATTTCAGATCCCTTTTGGCATGGGAAAGAAATGGAGGAAAAGGCAGATGGTTGAACTGAGTTCTGAAAAAAAAGTCTTTAAAAGTACACAGTGGGACAGGAAGTTGCAATTGCTTGAACACTTCTGACTACACATCTAACCACAGCAATAGCTGATGAAACATGTCTGCTGCAAACAGTCCAGCTTTACAGGGCTCTGGCACAAGGCAACATCAGGAGCAGTCCCTGAGCTGCACACTATCCCAGGACTGTATCTCTAGTTGGCCTTGTGGGAACTCGGAGGTGCAAGCAGAAGGACATAACTTTCTTAGCAGTCAAAATGGCATGATGGGCACCCAAGCAAGGAGTATGTTTTGTGCTTCCACCTATCAAGGGATGCTTACAGCATGTAGTCAGTGTATTAACTGACTAATATAAATCACTTTTAAGGGAACTGTAGCCTGACAAAACGTGGCATTACTCAGTCTTCAATTGCTTTGTTGCTTGAATGTAGATGTCATGCGTTTGACTTTGCTATTCCCACACCCAAAAATGGGAATTCAATTCTGTGTAGATCCACCAGTATATACAAACTGAAGGATTATAATTCTGAGGATGATGTAAAGTACTTATTTTCTAGGACTTCCACAAATTTACCAAAACCCACCAAAATGTAAGAATAATTAATTTACAGCACTTCCCTTACTTTGAAGATTTCAGCACAAAGTCATACTTCCTGCAGCCATCAGAGTAACAATACTTGCAGCTGTTTACACCATATTTTGCTGGCTGCTTGGTAAAGTCCCAGAAAAGGCTGTCAAGAACTTTTTCTATGTTTTATTCCAACTAATGTCTTGGGGAAGAATGGGTCAGCTGGGTTAGCAGTTTGGATAATTGATTTCAGAAATGTAACAATCTAGCCAAAAATATATCCACCTTTATTCCTCTGTAATTCCCCTGTAATAATGCCTTCTGGATTTCCTCTGTTTGCTTTTCAGAGTCAGACACCACTCCAGAAATGTTAGTTCATCTTGTTTTTAAGAGTGGCAAAGAAAGGTTGCTCAGGGTCTGCCAGAATCTGCACAACTTAATGCACTTCTCTGTCTCTTCAACCAACACAATAATCCGACTCCTTGATGCACATCTTGGCGCCAACTTTCCCTGCTCTCAAAGGAGATATGCACAGCTGCCCAGTTACCCACTTGAATTTACTGCCATGGTGCCTTCCACATCCCGCAGACTGACTCTTTCTCACTGAAAATAAAGGTATTAAGAGATCTGTAAGGAGTCCAAAGTCCCTGTGTGTCTTTCCCGAATGCCTCAGGACAAAGCTGCCTTCAGTGAAGGTTATCCCTGATCTAGTCTTCAGAAAGGCCATAGATAACCTTCTTCCTACCTGAATGGGTCCAGGGAATGTCTGTTTTGATGAAACAGGCTGAATGTTCCAGTCTCAGCTGCAGAGTTGCAGCTGAAAGCAAGGGAAGATTGAACCTTCTTCAATCCCACAGGCTTCTTGCCTGCTATTCAAGGGCACATAATTGGATGCAGACAGAGAATCAGAGACTGTGGGCCAAGCACAGGGAAACTCCAAGCACACTAGGGAGAATGGCAGAGGCGAGTGCAGTATAACCACTGTTCTTGCTTCTTGAAGCTGAAAGAAAATAAAGAGAGCAGTCATGTAGATGTCTATTCACTGCCTAAAGCTTTTTAGTTTTGCTAACACAACCTTTGCCCACAAAGGCCATTTTCTCAACTCTACCTATTATTTTGGCTTTGGAGGCACAAACCCTCATTCCTAAATGATTGTTTTGAGCTCAAAGATCACATTGACACACTGCTGAACAAAGAGACTAAAGCAAGAGTCCTGGACTGGTGGTAGACTCACAGAAAGGCAGGGATGTGAAACAGGCCCCATGAGGTATTCCAGCATAGAGCTCTCTCTATAACCAGGAAACTCAGTGTTCTTTGTCAAAGGATACCTTTTCTCCCTGCTGCCTCAGGAGAGAGGTCACTGCTAAAGTGACAGCAGCTTTGTTTACGCTTCTCTCAGCTTGCCAGAGATAAGTGTAGAAGCAGTAGCTTGCCAGAGTAGTAATGGACCAAAGCCTAGAATAGTCCTGAAACTTGAAGTATAGCAACATTGCAAGACACAAGCATAGATTACTTGGTTCAAGCACATCTCACCCACCCTTGCAATAACAATGCTGGGGACACAAAGGCATGAGTCCTGCAACATCCTTGCAACGACACTTGGGATAAATGGGGGCTGCAAAGAACCTTGAGACCTGCTGTTGATCCATCTTTAGTGAGCTGTGGGTTTGTCCCAGGTTTCACAGCAAACAGGTAAAGCTGGGTCTTGTGGATCTCGTAGGCAAACACAAGGGGTGAGCTACAGGTTTGCCCTTGAGTGTGGCCCCGCGTGGGTGCTGCTGGTGGGGGCTGCCTGGGGCACTGGGGACCAGCCTGTCCTGTGCCCCCTTGCATGAGATCCTGTGTACAATACCTTCCACCAGCTGGCACTGGTACTTGCTGTAGTTCCCCACAGAATGCAGATGCAGCCGGTTGCCCTGCTGGGTTTGAAGGAAGCTTTTGACGAGAAATATCTCATAAGGGGGAATGAGGACTTCTTTCTCAGATGTGTGGTAAGAAAAGCCTTGCACAGCTGCTCCCAGGCAAGTGGTCACTGTGAACAAAGTTTCGTTCCCAAACTTCTGGGCTTCATTCCTGAGGTGGGAGGTAGAAGTGAAACGGCCAAATCGCACCCTGCTGCCTACCTTGGCCTCGATATACAAGTCCTTTACACCCCTGTGCACCTGGTAGCACTTATGTTCCCCCATGCTGATCTGCCATTCCTTTAATATCTGGATAGCAGTTGTTAGGTAGAAGTGAAAATATTTAAAGCTGAAGTTGTGTCTGTAGTGCTCTGGAGAGATTCCTGCTGTGGATGTAGCCCAGTTCAGCTGCGAGTGCAGGGAGGAGTTCATGGTGTAAGCCATGAGGACAGTGGCATGGCTGGCACGCATTTCCCTCAGCAGACCTACAGGGCTCTTCAGCAAAGCCTCCTGAGCCTTCTTCCAGAGACGCAAGTAGTCCTTGTTAGCAGCTATTTCCTTTTGAAAATAGTCTCCTTGCTCCAGTTCTTCCATCATCTCCTCTCTGCACCCCAGATACTGGTCATCAAAGGAATGCAGAGCCATATCCATCAGGATGGGGGACATAGCCTGCAACATAAAAGCAAATGAGGATTAGCATCAGAAGTGTGAATTTCTTGGGTATCTTTGTGGATACAAGCCGAGTTTTTCTCTACCCTTTCCTTGCCTCTTTGTCATTATTGGCAGAGCAAGCAAGGCAGGTAGCAAATCCTTAGCAAAACCCTCCTGAGCAACCTCAGGCTATTGTCTATACACCACCACAGGTCAGGATGATGGAGTTCTCATTTGATATGGATGTGCTACATTAGAATCTCCCAGGAGCATTGGTCAATTTAGACAGGCTGGAAAAGGAAAGACTCCATGAGATCTACTCACAAACACTCTATGAAATCACCTAGCTGCAAACAGGAGGAAAATTCCAACCAAGTAACTAAAATTAAGACAGGTAAGAAAGGGAACAAGGGAACTGAAAGCAAAAAAGTCAAAATTGAGCCCAAAACTCCTTAAAGAACATGTTTCAAATGGAAAAAAAAATTTCTTTAGTATAAGAAATTTCATTATTTCAAATAAAGAGCAATATTTACCTCTTTTACCAGTATTTGTGAGAAGATCAGCAACAGGAGGCTGCCCAGTGTCACCAGCTTCCCAGAGTCCACCCAAGACACTGTAAAGAACATTTTTTTTTAAAGGAAAGATAATTTGCACCTGTTTCTTCCTGTTTTTCTTTGAACTGGAAAATTCTGCAGTTTGTAATTTGCACTCAGGTTTTGGTGGCCATTCTCCCACCAGAGATCATTCACCAAATTCTCACTGCAATTCAGAAGTCATTAATCAATCCAAGCAGACAATTTACTGGTAGAAATGTGCCCAAAATCCATAAGAAAGTGTCTGGTTGCACCAACTTCAGCTGGCATGAGTGTCCGTCACCTTGACAGTTCTTTTGAAACCGTGGCTTGGAGGAGACTAAGGCACTTCTCCTGAGGAGAGGTGTGTCAGGGTGACTGCTCCCTGGTTAAGAGTTCAAAAGCCCTTTTAAAGAAGCTGACTCTGATAAAGCCAACACAGAAATGCAGGGTAGGTTGGGATCCCATCTGGAAGCAGCGATAACCTAACTCTCCTTCTCCTCCTTATCACGCCCTGCTTTCTACTCATGTGTGCCAATCCTCCTCCTACAGCACTGCAGAGTGGCAGCTCGCTGGGCTGTGTACATTGGCACAGGCAAAATGAGTGTGTAAATGCAGATTCTGTGCTGAGCCAAACCTTCCTCTAGCAGCTGCCTTCTAGACACCCTTCCAAATACTGGCAGTGAGTTATTCACCCACAGAGCCCCGTGGCCCCTGATAACTCTTCTGTATGGAAAAAGAGCCAAGAAAATAGTCAAGGCTTTGGTTCTGACTAGAGAAAAGTGAAGCCCATTTTCCATGGCCTGATAATGATAGCTTGGGTGAGGAGGGCACCTCCAGACATGGAGAGATTCCCTGAGATGAGGGAGGTTTGTGAAGCTGCTTGGATTCTGTGGACAGAGCATCTGCAAAATATTGCTGAGATATGGTGGGAGGTGACATAAAGGTCACCTGGGCCTCCAGGTCCTACTGGGCTCCTTTCAAAGTGGTTGCTGCTGGAGACATGAGATGATGCCATGAAGTGCATGAAGTGATGGATGCAAACAACCTGGAATGTCTCTGTTATCTTGGGCTGTATTTCAGAAAGTGGTTGTTTGACTGCGAAAAGTGAGTCCACAGGAAGGCTCACAAATTTATTCAGAGGTAACTTCACCTCTGTTTGTGTAGAGATAAAACAGACTTAAACTCCCTTGGGAGCTTGGCAGTCGTGATAAACACCCCCACTAAAATGTCAATTCAGCTGCATATAATCCATTTGTAAATTATGTCCCTGGTTTTCCCCTCTAATCTGTAAGTGAAAGTTTAGTATTAAGGAAATCAGGAGGACAAGAATTTGCATTTTCAAATGCTTCAGAAGCAACTCAAGTTATTATTAAATGCAAATGCCGAAAGATGGCAGCAGAGGATTTGTGGCGGTGCTCAGCGCTGCATTAACCAAGCAACAATCGAATTCCTCCATTTCAGCAGTAAATTTGTAACGTGATCCGACTGCTCAGATCCCCAAAGGTCATAATGACTTCAGCCCATGAAGAGATCTGATGACACAGAGCAGATGACATAATGGAGGCCTCCGGGTGTAACATTTTTTGCCTGAAAAAAATATTTACTGAAAGGGAGAGAAAAAATATAAAACTAGCAGAAAGATGCAAATAGAGACAGGAAACTTTTTGTGCTAACAAACCCATACAACAACCACAACACCCCTATTTTATTAGTGCACTGGATATTAGGATTCTGCAAATCTCTCTAGTATTTTTCCAAGCAAAAATTTCACTGTTTTCAATAAAGCACTCTGTTAATTTTTACTAGATGGCATTCAGAGTAGAATTTTACTGTGAGCAGTGAAGCTCCATTATTTTATGTCAATAAAGGAACCAGTCACAGGCATTTAACCAAGATATGCAGAGATATTTTTTAAGTGTCTTCTCCTTGGCCAAGACCAGCGTCAGCAGTGCAAGCCACAGCAGCTTGCCAAGCAAGGCTCACACTGGCAGCCACCTCTGCAGACTTCTCCTGTGTCCTTACTTCATGACAAGGCTTTCAGAGAAATGCTGATCTGGGTACATGGTGAGTCGGGCAAATCCTGGCCCTCCTCTCCCTCAATGTCATAGAGTGCTGAACCTATGACCTAAATTTCAATGTCATCATTTCTGATTCACTCTGGGGCATGGCAGGGGAGAAGGAAGCCTCAGCAACTGGGTTCCTGCTCATCAGGATTCACAAAAGAGACTGTGCCTTCCAGGCATCTCTTTTACCACAGGTGAAAGTACAGAGGAACAGAAAGAAGCAGCACACCAACCTGCTTTACAGTGCAGTATTTATTGCAATGAGCAGCTGAGGATGGTTGCACCAGCTTACAAGTAACCAGAGCTTTGGTCTCTGCCAGTTTCCTGAGCACCCGCAGTCCCTGTCCTCGGAGGTGTGATCTGCTGTCCGCCTCTCAGGGAAGGAAAGCTGACACAGTATATTAGCAAGGTCATGCAGAAAGATGCTAAGGTATAATATTAATACCAGAGGACAGAATGAAGCAGTGCAGAGGGAAGACAATATGTAGATAAAAATACATGTACATTATATATATATATGTATATTTAACTACCAATTGCTTTGAATAAACAAAACACTATCCCAATTTCAATCCATCCTTGAACCAATTTTCTTTTTTTTTTTTAATTTCATAATGGTTATAGCTTCAGTTTCTTCTTTTTAAAAAATTTTAGCTGTTTAGATGCTTCTAGTTTCAAGCACAAATGCAGAAGCAACGGAGGAGAAGTCAGTTTTTTGGTTTTTTGTTTTTTGGTTTTTTTTTGGTTTTTTTTTTTTTTTTTTTTTTTTTTTGTTCTGCTGGGTATTTTTAGTTTCACTAGAAGCTGGTTGGGAGAAAAAAACCAAAAAAACCCAAAAAAAAAACCCAAAAAAGGAGAAAAACCAAGAGAATTTGAGGGTTCTTTTTACAGTCACGAAAAGTAGCACACAAATGCAAGGGCTCATCTAAAAGGACTCCTTAAACACACCTTTTGGGATTTATTTATTGTTACTATACAGCAAATTTTTATGACAGAATAATCAGAAAAGTGTACCAGAAGCTGATTGCTATCTATGCAAGAGTATGCACACTTCTATCTTTACAAATGATCCTACTGTGATGCATATTTAATGTGATTATACTACATGAAAATACTGAACTTTCCCACTAATTGGAACAGGAGGCAGCTGTTCTTCCTTCTTCACAGCGAGCATCCCAGAATCAGATCCATCACATTTACACACACTGTGACATTCTTCTTCCATAATCCTCCTGTATTTTGCAGAAGAGGATAAGAGATCTAGTGATGTTTCTAAGGCATGCAGTGGTTTTCTTGAAACTAATCCCTATTTTCCACATATTGTATGCTGGGGATTCAGGTGGAAGGAAATAAGACAAAGTCTTCTGGTGAAGCTCAAAATACCACAAAATATGTTTGAAAAGAGACTATTGATGAAAGGAAGAAAGTTAATGGAAGCTCAACAAGTGGGATAATCCCTGCCTTGGTGTTCCAGCTGGTTGGGAGACAACAGAAGAAGATGCCAGTCCAGATGTTTTCCTTCCCTCTTTCCCAACCACAGCTTCTTTCTCCTGTGGGGTTTGGAGTGTTCCAAGCCAAACGAGCGGAGAGACCTTCCCCTCGTCAGTATCTCCCAAAGAAGCGGTTGTAGGCCAAGGCAAACCCTACTTGGTCAGAGAGATAGTCACAGGGGGGGTAGTTCTCACAGCGCTCGTGCATCTGCTCCATGGGACTTTTGTAATACTCCAAGTACCTGCAGGAGACGGAGACGTCATTCTGCACTTTCAGCCAATGCACTGGAGACAGTTCATACACCTGACACTGAAAGAAGTGATCCTCTGAAGCATTGCTCCCTGCAGTCCTCCAGGGAGACCCAGCAGAGGACTGGTCATGCTGAGGTAAACATCTGCTTACACAGGCTTAGGCTACTTGAT
Source organism: Onychostruthus taczanowskii (assembly GCF_017590055.1). NCBI lineage: Eukaryota > Metazoa > Chordata > Aves > Passeriformes > Passeridae > Onychostruthus > Onychostruthus taczanowskii. Next base: position 214,834 of record NW_024499418.1, on the reverse strand, counting down.
CAATGCTGGGAAATATGGGATTGAACCCAACTTAAATCAATTGCTCTTGAGGTTTTATCAGCAAAGGATATCACAGAAGCTGTAAGGATTTGGGATTTTGGTTTTTTTTTTTTCTTCAATCTCATTCCCCAACTACCAGAAATATTTTTAAAAATATATTTAATTATATATTTATTTTATTATTTCCTGCTTACCTTTATTTTTGCCCACTCGCCATTATTTTCCTTTAGCTTAAACACTTCTCTAACAATTCTCACTTCTGTTGTAGACAGGAGTATTATCCCTATGTAGTTTTTTTATTTTCTTTTTTGCCAGGATAAGAAAGTCCAATTTTTTTTACTGTACATCCAAAGTACACAGTCTCAGCAGTACACTTTGGATGTCATTCTCCATTCCTCTTCTATGTTTGGTTAATCTTTCCTAAAGACTTTACACACCACCACAGAAATCCCGCCAGTACGTCATTAATTTTTCCTTGATTTCTGTATTGGAAAGAGTAACTTAGCAACCTCTTCCAGGAAATGTATGAAGGACTTCCTTGCATTACCTGAAATTTCTCAAATAGCTGGGATTTCTTCAAATCTTTGTGTCTACTTTCTGCACAAGTAAATATATGTTCTACAGCTTCAGAAAGAACAGACATTCTGATCTAGCCTTATTCCTCCAACAAAGTTGTGGGAAAAGCCATTCCTTTGTGGGAAACCAGAGGCAATGACCAAGGCTCTATGATTGTCATTATCCTAAAAATTGGTTCTGATGACCCTGTAGGTTGGAGCAGCTTCTACCTTGTATCCCACAGTCTCCATGGCTAGCACACTTAATGCTATCTTTCTCCCTGGGAGGAAGACTAGAGTCCAGCTATAAGCCTTCAAATGAGTTTTAATGGAAAAAAGAACCATTTTTCCATTACTGAATGTCTCCTACAGCCTTTTTCCTTCAACACATGAAGGTAGTAACATAGCTGTACAACAAAATAATGCCTTGTCATGCCCTATGGCCTTCCCACCCCCTCTTCAGAACAGGTCCAGAGTCCAGCTCGCAGCCCAGCTCCTGAGTGTTACCATTCGTAAGGGCTGGCTCTCTTCCTCCTCTTCACAAAGGCATTGGCAACTTCTTTTTTAATCTTGATGCCTGCCAAGAGAGAACACAGTAGGTTACAGATGCAGCACTGAAACACACAGAGCAGTCCAACCTCTGAAAAGCAAAATCTACTTTCTTCACAAGCAAATGACTGCCACAAACCATCCTAATGGCCCATTCATCTTTCCCCATCCCACTGTCCACTCAAAGCTCCCTCGTCACTGCAGCCTTCACGTCTCCATGGAGCAAGGGCTTTTTCTGTTATAAATTCCATTTCCTTATCACACAGCATAATCCGAGTCTGCAGCAAATGTGCAGAAGGCATAAAATATGAATAAGAAGAAAATTAGGAGAATGGCACCCTCTTTCCCTGGCCTACTTAATTTCAGTCTTGGCTTCCTTTCTGTGCCTGGGCTCTGACTGAGAAGGATGTGGGATGCCAACCAGAAGACCTTAAAACACCTCCAGTGAGCCATGAGCAACAGGCAGCACACAGAGATACCAGTGCTCACATGTACAGAGTTCTGTGAAAGGTGAAGAGTATAAAATAGTGACAGTAAACATCACCCAGTGAGAAATACACCCAAGATGTGCAAAGACCCCAGCATTCAGAATGTGGAGAACATAAGATATGTTTCAGCCATGAGAGCCTTTGCCCCTGCTCTCCACTAGCACATCATGTGTGCACAGTTGCTTCTTTGCTCCCTTGGTTTGTTATTGTGCAAACACCATGGCGCTGTGAAGGACCCCACAAACACCAGGCACAGCCACTTCCCAGCCCAAGCCAGGGCTTAGCACAGCACAACCTTGCTCCATGGGATGTTGAGGTGTGCACAGGTGCCAGCACAACAGCAGCACAGGCAGCAGCACACCAATGCACATTTCAGCATGGAAACTGCCAAATTGTTGCTGTCTCTGGGGAAAAAAAAGATTCTAAGACCTCTGCTTGTGGGGAGATGGTGGGGGTTGTCCTTTCCCTCATCATCATGGAGTGATTGGCTGTGTTTCTCTGGAGGTGAGAGGTATTCTGTCTCTAGCAAACTGAGATTTAGTCTGGATCAAAATACTGACTACACAGAAACTGCCAGGTAATGAATTGTCAGAAACTACCACCTTTCCCTGAATAGTCTTTAAGTGTTTTTTTCTCTTTCACAATCTGTGTTTGTATTGGCTCACTGGAAAAATACCAGCTTTCATGCTTCTCGGCAGCAATGTTATCCTTTAAAGTGTGAGAAAGGAGAGACACGAGAGAACAAAAAGGATTTTCCATACATATTTCTGCCAGGATCAGCTTGCTACAAAAGTTGTGAACAACCCAAGGTGTGAAAATCCCAGCATCCCAGGTGACCTGAGAGGAGGGACTGCAGCCCTCAGGAGCAGCCAAGGAAGCCCCTCCCTTTCAGGAAGGGGGGGGGCTCTTGTTCAAGGGCTGAACAAGAGCCATGCTGCTGCCCCTCAGGGACTGCAGAATAGGGAGAGGAACGGGAAGAGCAGAGAGGGGCTCAGAATGGCTCTTGTTCAGCCCCTGAACCTGCCAAAGGGAAGAAGGGAGGCAGATGCAGGAGAATGGAGCCGAGCATCAGTCAGAATGATATACTCACTGTCAGTACTGAGAGATCCTGAGGGTTCTTTGGGATCTGGAAGACAGACAGACAGACAGACAGAAAGGAGTGAGTCCTCCTATGCTTGTGAGTCATCCTCCTCTGTAACTGAATCCCACCCGTGACTGGCCAGATCCAGCTCCCCCCACTTACATAGAAGGTCTGTTTCTCCCCAAATGGTTTTATTAACACCCATCATTTAGACAGAGACTAAATTATAAACCAGTTGAAACATATTAAAATGTTCAAATTCTCTCTGCTGCAATTCAATATGCAGTTGAGGTGGGGGTGAGTGGGTGTTGACCAGTGGAAGAAAATGCCCAGCAAAAGATGGGGGTCTCTGTTCCCAAGCCCTGTCTCATCCATGACTCTCCAACAGAGACCTGAACCTGTGCAATGACTGGTGGTGCATCTCCTCCCCCCCAGAGCTCTGTGCCTCTCCCAGACTGGAGGGAGGCTGACAGCAAGCTGCAGGGCTCAGCAGTGCTCTGAGAGCCTTCCTGGGAAGATGTCCCCTTACCTTTCTCACAACAGCAGAGTGCTGCCAGGGCCAGAGTCACGATCAGCAGTGCCAGCAGACTCCTCATGTCTTCTTTGGCTGTGCTAGTCTCCCTAACCTCAGAGCTTTCCTGGAGGTTATTGAAGTTCTCCGAGGCTTGCTTTTGGGCAGCAGTTTATATGCTGTGATTTCTTGGAGAGATCAGGGATCTGGCTTGTGTTCCTGTGTCTGTGCTCCAAAACAAAGCCCATCCTGTGGGCTGGGAGATACTGGGTCCTGGCAGTCATTTTGGCATCCATCTCATGACTCGGGGCATTTCCAGAAGATTTTATCTGAGGTTTTGAATGGGGCTGTTGAAGAAAAACAACTGGATTTTAAAAAATCATTTTTCTTACAAACTTGAAAGTCATTCTGTCATGCTGGAAAGCCAGGGGAGAGACCAGCACACTGAAGTAGAGCAATTCTTTTCATGTGATGGGGCTTTCTCATGTGGAGTTTCTCAAATGAGACTGAGCAAAATAATGACCTTTTCCTCCACCCCACCTTGACTCATTACCCTGAGGGTAAAGAAACCTGTAAATCACTTTGCATAGGGCAAACACAGTAGTTTTTCAGACAGTTGCACAGTTTGACCAAATCACTTTGGAGAGATGAGATTTTTATACTTTTAGGAACTTCAGAAGTTAGTTTGAGGGAAGATCTTTCTATTTTTCTCCTGGAAGTCTTCATAATTTTAGAAGCTTTATCTTGGTTTCTCTTGGCTAAAAGTCAAATAGGCATTTGGACTCCAAAAGTGTTTTATCCTTCAGGACCCGAGTGGCTGAAGTTACTTGGTATGACAAGAGCCTTGCATGGCCTGTGTGTCAATAACCCCACGCTCCCCAAACCCACTACCCAAGTTACCACAAACAGCATAGGAACCACAGAATCACAGAATATGCTGAGCTGGAAGGGACCCACAAGGATCACCAAGTCCAGCTCCTGGCCCTGCACAGAACACCCAAGGCTCACACCCGGTGCCTCAGAGCATTGTTCAAACTCTTCTTGAGCTCTGTCAGGCTGGTGCTCCCTGGGGAGCTTGTTCAGTGCCCAAATACCTTCTGGGTGAAAAACCTTTTCCTGATATCCAGCCTAAACCTCCCCTGACACAGTTCCAGCTGTTCCCTTGGGCACTATCACTGATTACCAGGGAGCAGAGATCGGTGCTGCCCCTCCACTGCCCCTTAGGAGGATGTTGAACACTGCAATGAGGTCTCCTCCTGGCTGAGAGGAGGTGACCAAGTTTGGGTAGTTGGTTTGTGGGGTTTTTTTAATCAAGTGTGCTCATTCTTTCTGGTGGCAAAGATGTAATCTTCCTCCACTTCATATCCAGTTCTTTTCAGACCCATGTGCAGGGTTACAGAAGTAAAGTTTAGGAGGCTCCCAAGGAAAATCAGAGCCATTAGGGATTTTTCCAATTCTTAGAAACACTGTCTTTTAGCTTAGACAATTTTCAGGATTAAAATAAACCCCAAATTTTGTCCCTGTTAACTATTCTACAGTCCAGGAAAGCTGAATATATATACTAATGACGTCCAGCAAAAAGTCTTTTATGTATATATATATATATATATATATATATATATATATATATATATATATTATTCCAGCAAAAAAGCAACAGTTAAAAAGTAAATAAACATCTAAAAATAATAGGTATTCTAGGAAAGCTATGCTTCCAGATGAATACTTGAAATAATACAAATATATAAATGTACAATTCTAGTAATCCAAACAGCTTTATTTATCCTCTCGTCTTTTCCCAAGCTTTCTAACCAGCATGTAGTCTCTTAAATATGTTTGGTTGTTGCTTATGCTAATGAAATCCCACAGAAATTTCTGGTGTTATTCATTATTTATACTGGTTAACTGGGGATTGGAATCACTGGATATTTCTGGACACAGACCCAGACAGCACTAGACCTTGTGCCTTCTGTTGTAGTGGTGTCACAGTGTCAAGTCAAACCCAGACACTGCAAACTTGTTGATTTTAGCATATGTGAGTTTGCTCCAGTTGGTGATCACAAGATTCACCTACCTGAGAAGATAGAGAGCAAGCGTGTGTGGAAATACCTAATCTGTACAGGTTTGTTTTTTTTTTTTTTTCTTAAAATTATTTCTCTCTCACTTTTTCCTCTGGACAAAACTTTAGCAACTGTCAGGGTGGAGTTGCCTATCAGAAGTGTTTTCAATAAATAAATCACATTTCTTTCCCAAATTCAGTTTCAGAGCTGGCAGACCTTGAATCATGTTTTGCAAGGAGATGCATGTTTCTAATGGGCCAGGTAGATTTGGCTCCAGACTTAATTTCACAGATTAGTCAACAATGTGATACTTGATACATCATAGACTTTGATTGCATGCCATGAATCTTTCCAACTTCTATAATTTGCAGGTGCCTGTGTAAGCCTGGAGATGTGAATGCTGAAAGCATCTGTGTTGAGCTGAGATGGATGTTATGTCTCCTACACAAATCACACCAAGGTTTGTCCCAGCTGCTGTGGCTGCTGTCAAGCCCAGATCAGCATGGAATTCTTGGACATGTCAGCACTGGTGCCTTTTGGCCTGGGGACAGGCCCTGGTGATGGTGAGCAGAATGCAGCCATACTCACTCCTCAGGGGTCCAGGAGGGGCTCAGTTACTTGGGCACAGGGTCAAGCCACACCTTGGTTTCAAATTATTTGTGAACAGTCAAATAAAATTGTTCTATGTAAACAAAGTTGGGCCTGACCCCAAACACTGGATTTCTTTTTCTATTTATTTACCACCAGGAGCCCCTCTCCAGCTTTGATTTCTGCAGCTTTCAAGTGCTAACAGAGTAGTTTCAAGTGGAAGGGTTTTGAAAGGGGATTGCAAAAAGAAATACAAGTGGACCACACGCTTCTTTCTAAAGGAGCACCTAACATCAGGACCTGATGGTAGCTGGATAAACAAGAAGCAGCTTACAGACTTTTTCAGTCACCAACTCTCACCCTAACTTTGCTTTAAGATTAAATAGTGTCTTCTGGATTTTGTTTCCCCAACTGAAGAAAGATTTGATTTTAAAAAAGTGCATCTGCATTCTGAACACCCCACTGTTTTTAGATTAAGACTGGGAGCTGAAACTGTCCAGTGACCTCTGAAAGAAGCTACTTGTAGAACTGGGAACAAGAATATTATAGGCTCTTCCAAAGTCATATGCTTGCAAGGTAATGAAGTTTTTCCCCATAATCTGCAACAGAATGTATGATACTCAAATTCAGTTCCTTCATGGAGAATTGCATATCCCCCTTCCAAAATACTGTGAGTCATGACACGATAGTATCAAACCAGCAATTTATTCTGTAGTAAACACCCACATCCTGAACTCTCCGTGATCTCTGCTACATCAGCTCAGCGCTAATTAACACAGTGTAGGAATCCATGGCTACATGGGAGAGAAGCAGCAGGCAGGATAACATACAGGGATACAAGCAACTGAGTATGTTTCAGAGCCATTGCAATTTTGGGGAGGATACCCTGGACTCCAGGCCCCAGGGTCAGGGGACAGGTCGTCCTTTACTTAGTCCTCCTCCTCCCCCCAAAATAGTGCTTGTAAGCAGCAGGGTAGCCGTGGCGAAAGGCGTACATTTCACAAGGGTAGTAGTCCTCGCAGAGCTCCCTCTGATGCTCGTGGTGTGCCTTACTGCGCTCCCTGATCCTGTAAAGGCAGCAGAGAAGAGGGCTAAGTGCTGTCATCTTAAATATCTCTCTACAGCCCTTTCCTGTCCTGAATCTCCCCACTTGGATTCAGGATCCACCATCAGAGTCCATCATCCAGGTACAGAGCTCTTAGCACACCAGCTTCTGTGTTTACCACACCCAGGGACTACAGCAGGAATGTTTTGCCTCCTCAAGCAACCTTTCATTTAGGGGCTAAGTAAGGTGGTGGGGAGAAGGGAATGGCTCCTGCCTCAAGTTGAGGAAGGGTCCTCCCTTTGCAGCCTTCCCCAGCCTGCTCTCTTCTTCTGCTCTTTCCCAAACATATACATAGAAAAAAGACCTGAAATATTCTGCAAAGGGGTCACCTGGTGCTGAGAAGAAGGTTTGTCTTATGCCTCACTAAGAGATGATTTCTGTGCTTCAGTTTTTATTTTCACAAGCCTTGAATAAGGCATGAAATTGGTTATATCTGTATTTTACAAATGAGGCAAGGAGGCCCTCAGATGGCCCTTTAGTTTAGAAAAGGTCATGCAAGTTCTGCATGAGATCTGAGGACTAGAAAAAGATCTCAAACTGAGCTTTCTTTCGGACCATCCCCCGCTCATTCTCTCTCCTGTTGCTGCTTCCTTCAGAAAAATTCATTATTCTTCTCAGCATGGGACATGTGACATGTCTCCAAATCAAAGGACCTGCTCTTTGTTATCTGAATTCTTGCTTTTCCTGGGTTTGGGGACTTAAATGGTACCTCACATTAAAAGAGGGACTGAGGCTTTTCACCAGTGACCATGGCTTCCACCCCTGCTAACAGCCTGTCTTGGCAAGGAGGAATCTCTTCCCACTTCCGAGCTCAGCATCCTGAGGCCATGACATACCTCTCCTGAGTGATGGCTCTCAGTCTGGTGTCAGCCTGGATGAAGTCATTGGCCCTTCGCCTGTTGAGGAACGGATCTGAAAAGGCAAGGGGTTATTCAGACTGCCACTTTGTCAATGCCAGATTTCAACAAAAGCTGGCTTCCTTTATAACAGCTTCCTTGTCTGCCCTCCTGTGTAATTAAATCCAGGACCTTTTAATATTCCCTCCTGTCCCCTGGCTGGTTCATGTGTAGACTCTCTCAGTTTCTAGTGCAGCCTGTACAGAAGTGCCCATGCTGCTCTTGTTCTGCTCTTATTCAAATCACCCAGAGGAATGGTACTGTGATTTTGCTGCCACAGCCCCTCTGATTGAGTGGAGCTTGGCCCAGAAGAGGTAGGCACCAAGCTACACAGACCATGAGACATCTGAAGAACTACAAGAACTGTGAAAATGTGCACAGGAGGGGCCTGAGTAAATCTCTCTGCCTCCAAGGTTAGACAGTCATTGAGAAGTTTGTGTGGCAGTTTTGGACTGAGGGGCCTGAAAGTCCCTTCTGACTTTTTTGAGAAAAATTCCAGTCCTGTTGCAGAGTTCAGGAGTCTGTGGATGTCATTTGGCTTCCACATGTGTCGTTGTGTTGCTGACTATCTGCTTTGTGAAGTCCTTCGTCCAGATGTCCTATTTTCTTTTTCATTTCTATTCACCTGTTCTCCAACCTCTCCAGGATATTGCTTGTTCCAAAGTGAGATTCTTCACCCTTTTCTTGCTTTTCCTGTGACACTCTCTCTCCCCCTTCCAGCCAAAGGATCCCTCCTATTCACACAGCCTGCCTGCTTCCAAGGTGCTTACAGTAAAGGCTCTCCTTGTACTTGGGGGAGAATAAATTCTGTACGTGTCTTCTACAGTGGCTCTTTCCATGCTCATCCCAGAGCTTTTTGAGCAATGTCCCTTTCTAGTGTCAGTTAACCTGGTTTTGGTACACATAACAGAGGCCTGGGCTCTGTTCTCAAATTCTGTTTTCCAATTCTCATTATATTCTATGCAAAATAGGGGTATGAGCTTGTGCCAAAACATGTGAAGTCTTCCTTGAACTCTCTCCCTTTTCATTCTGAAACTCCATCACTCAGTAAATTCAGTTTCCCTGTGCTCAGTTGTTCTACCTATTTTCTCCCTCATAGGAGTATGAGTAAATGATCTTGGACATGTCTGTAGCACTCTTCAAATTCAATAAAATAGTAAAGCAGTCTCTTACTGAGATACTCATGGGACTCCATGCTCTCATGGGACTCTGTGGAAAGAAAGAATGAAACATGTATTATGACACTGTATTGATGGGATTCAGTATTTCATATACAACAGATCAATAGAAAACACACAGAAATCAGAGAAGCCAGGTTTTAAGGCACGTGTTTAAAAGGAAGAGAAAGGGATCAGTGATCCCTGACCTAGAATTTATATGAGGAGTTTAAAGTGCTCAGGAGTTTAATACAGAGCCACCTGGTGATTTAGTCAGTGCTTCCAGACTCATGCTTGGTCATCCAGCCTGATTGTCCAGCACAGTTCCTCGCCTTCTGCTCCTGACACTACAGTGATAGGATAACCAATTTGCCTTCAAAGCTTGTGTTCTTAAAGAATGGATTAGCACAGTGAAACGCACTTCTTGCATGAAGCACCGTCTTGCACAAAGCAGCATCTTAATTCCGCCAATACGGAACGGTGTGCCTCGCCAGGAAAAGGGGATGATATTGCAAAGGAAAAAGGGAAAACTTCCAATTAGCAAGGAATAATTAAAAATTAGCATATAGTTCAGACAATAGAAGGACAAAAAGAGGAGCAGTCTGTGAGGTGAGCTGGAACAGAGAGGAAAGGGTTAAAGCATCCTGGATGTGAATTCCAATGACTGGAGGTAACAGCTCTGGATCAGGGCTAAGACGATCTTAGTTAAGGGTAACGAAGGATCAAGTTAAGGGCAAAGAAGACACAAAGCTAAATGACAAACATCTGAACACACCCATAAATGTCTGCAGGTTTGGAGTTTTCATTGTAGCCCATAATAAAGGTCACCTACCATAGGAAGTGGCAGCCACCACCAAGACAGCCAGGAGCGTAAGGACGACAAGAGTGCGCATTGTGCCAGTCCAGGGATGAATCTGTTGCTCTGTCTTTCTCACTGGGTTTTGCTGTCTTTTCACTGAGGGCAGCTGGAGATGCTGGGCTGACTGCAAAATTAGCAGTGGAATGTTTATTATGAAAACAGAGCTAGGAGGGAGCCCGTGAAAGAGCCTGGGCAAGGTGACAGCTAGCTGGTACACACTTCTTGGAGTTATTACAAAACATCCTCTATTAGCAGACTGGATTAGGTTTTGGGAAGGAAGGGGCATGCCCCCTTCCTCTCATAGCTCAGGGCTGGGGGCGTGATCCAGAGGCAAACATGTCACTAGCACTCCACACTCCGCACTCCACACTCAGAAAAGCTGGCCTAGGCGAGTGGAAGGAATTTCACAGGCTGCCAGGGCCCCAAAGGCAGAGGTGTGTGTTGATCCCAAATGTAAATGTTTGTTTTTCTGATTTTTCCTCTGATCTGCTCTCTTTGCCCTCACCATATTCTGTTTGGATACAACCAGCCCAACTATTCTGTCAGCTTTGCCGATGGAGACATGGAGCATGAGGCTTCAGACATTCCAGTCCCACTCAATCCCCCTCTCTCCAGCTGCCCTCTGCTGCAATGACAGCCTGCCAGCTAGCAGAGGAGGAATATAACCCTGCTGCCCCTTTTCATCTCCTACTTTATTGCCTCGGGAGTGACAAGAAGCAACCTGAAAGAATCCCTCTGCTGGTGTGCTCATGATTTTTGCATTGAGATGACAGCAGCACCCAGAACTCTGTCTCTGAAGGCTCTCACTGTGGTGCTGACCCCAGACTCCTCTTGCATGTCCCAAAGGACAACATCTTGGTGGAGTCAGAGGCAAACATTTCCCTCTCTGGTCTAGCAATAGCAATCCATGCCTCATGGGCACCAAAGGCATATGCCAACATAGGGCTTTTCATCTGGGATGAATCTTCAAGGCCAGCAGTCTCAGGGAGAACTGGATCTGATACCATGGGCAGCAGAGATGGACAAAACATGGGGTGTTGCACTCTCCAACTCTTGGAACAGTGAGAAGCAGTGAAAGAGAAAAGGAGTTATAGAAATGGTTATCCTTGCTGAGTTTGCTAGAGGCAAGGTAGGCGAGGCAAGGTAGGGAGGGGAGTGGGCACCCACTGCCTGCCAGCCCTCCCCCAGGGGCAGTGATGGGGCTGGGACCCCCCACACTGCCTGGGGATGAACATAGGAAGCCGCAGGAACCATTCTTATGTCTCATCCAAGCTGTGACTATTGCCTGTTTTGTCTATGAGTATATACAGGAATCAGGATTTCTCACTGACAGGATGCAAAGTGAATGCACTCTGGCTGCAGGCCATTTTCCCCAAACCACTGTGCTGTTGTCACTGCTGCCACCTTCAGAGGCCAGTCCCTGAAGCCACACTGAAGGTAACACAGCCAAGAACTACAGGGACATGTAGCCAGAGCCCAACACTTAATCAGTGAGGAGTGAAATCCACTGGAAAAATATTTCTCTGGGCTTTGCAATTTACTCTTTCAATGTCAAACTCATGACCCTTACCTGAAGCATCCTGTCTCAGGAAAAAAAAATTACCAGGGACTTCAGACCAAAGAGAAAGAATTGCTCTTCATCCCCATTATCCCACCCCATGTGGAGAGCAGCTCAGTCCTGCACCATCAAGGCCCCCCACTACACATCCACTTCTTGTCTGTATTCAGAGCTTAGCCTGAAATGAGGAGGAAAACTTGGGAAAAAAAGCCATAAGTTTGCTATAGACACAAGGTCAAAGGGGAACTGAAACTTTGCTGGTGCCGCTCTGTGCCCTGCCACTCCAGTCTCTTTAAGGAAATATCCTGCTCTGGGATCCTTTTAATTTCTTAGAACTTAGAAGTTTTGGACTTACTGTTGAATGTAGATTTTATAGGTTTCCTAAATGTCTTGTACAGTAGCTGCTAAGAAAGAAAAACACAAGGGAGAGGCTGGAGGACCGACCCCAGTGGGAAAGCAGTGGGGCACAGAGAGGAAGATGCTGGGTGTACTTTGGAAAGAAAGTGATGCTGCCCAGTGGGAAACTCCAACACGCTTTTGAGCCAAACCCTCTTTATTTGTCTTCACTCAGAGCAGAGCTTTCTGCTCCCTAGGAGTCTCTGCTCTCATTTCAGAGGACTCTGATCCCAGAATGCCTGGAGCATACCCTGCCATCAACCACAGCAGAACAGCCACAAACACCACTTTAACCCAAATGTTTCATTTGTTACCACAGAAGCAATACATTTTTTCAAGGGATGAGTGAACATGCCAGCTACACAGCCCTATTCCAACAAATCTCCTTCGGGGAATTCTTCCTCTTGCAATAGTACTCCTTTCTGCTCCCCCTGCACTCCATACTTTCCCAGCACACATCTCCCCTACTCAGCAGCAGTGGGCTGCCCTGGGGATAACATACCATGCAGCACTGTGAGCCCAATCCCTCTGCTTTCTTTCAGCATCCACTCTTAGAAATACAGAAAGGAGCTAAGACAAATCTGCACATGCCAGGGAAATCTCTGTAGACTTCCAAATAAAGGAGGGATCAGAAAAGCAGCCCTGATGTGTCTGCTGCTGGAGTGGAAAATCACAACACTACACACGCTGTAGCAAACACTCCTAACATTTTACAGCGGTGAAGCACCAGCGAGGCATTGATAATAAGCAGCTGTCCAGGAAAAGCAAGGCAGTCCCTGAATACTCACTAAGCTGTCGCTTCCCTGCCAGTCTGCAGCTCTTGTCTCAGGGGGCAGCTCTCCTGGCGTCTTGGACCCCGGACCGAAGAAGAGGGACCTTTTATTCATTAGCATCGATCAGTGACTCCTCCCCTCTCCCACTCTTGATCCACCCCCAGGCTACCATTAGAACCACCTTCTGCCCACAGCCGGGAAGCCAGAAACATCAAAGAACTGAGCCAGAAGGGAGAGAGCCAGAGCACACACCAGCGGGTAGAGGGGACACAGCCACATCCAGGTTGCCTTCCTGTGCCTGGGAGCAGTGAGTGGACAGAAATATGAGTACAAGCGCCAGTCTCCTTCTTTGTTGCAAGAACACCCCTGCCTTTCACCCCCTCCTTTTCTGGCTGTGCTCTATCTCAAGCTACAGTGCTAGCCAGGGCACCTGTTCATCCACAGGGAACAGTAGGCCAGGATCCTTCTCCCATCTCCTTTCATGCTGCTTTTACAACTGATCCCCCTCTGAATGGCAGGCTAATACCAGACTGAAAACTCACATAGCAAAGGTGTCAGCTCCAAAACCCCCAAAAGTGACACACCCAAACCCCTGAAGTGCACCCTCTGCTCACATGGCACTCACAGCAGTGCCTGGGACATGTGACTGCTGCACTGGGCTTTGGGCTTCTGGCCCAAAATGAGAATGACAGCATATCCATGGAGATAAAGAACCACCACTGTTTGGACAGAGAACAGTGAGCAGCTCCTGTCCAAGGGTTTTATCTTTAGCTCCAGCAGTGCTCTATGAGTTTGGGGAAGGTTCCTTGTGGCAGGGAGATACCACGTTATTTGTGTCCTTGTGCAGGCAGCTATTGGCCCTCAGAGCCTGAGAACAGCAAGCTTGAACTGTCCTCAAGGCAAAGGGAACCACCTTTGAAAAGTAGTGCAAACAGGAGGGCATTTCTTGACCTTGTCTACCACCCTTCGGGGTCATCTAAGTTTCAACCCTATGACATGCTGAACCCTGAAAGAAATCAGGGCTCAGAAGATCTGGTCACCCTCATCTGCCTAGATACTGGTAAATCATTGGCCCCAGTGCCATCTGGCAAACTCTTAGTGAAGTAGAAGAAAATGGCCATTACAACCAACACGGCAAGATAGTAGGGAACCAGACAAATGGGGGAAAAGCTCAAGCAGTGGAAAGGAGAAATTATGAGAAATTGCCAATTGAATTTCTCTTGAGACTAGATTTACTTTACTTCTCTTGACGGGGATTAAGATGAATGCTTGTTGAGGAATTTTGTCAACAACACAAAGCAAGAAGGCAGCCATGAAAAGGAAGTCTGAGAGCTCCTACAGGATGAAAAGGATGACATTTAAATCTTCATTAACAGGAACAGAATAATATGCAATAGGGCAAGGGCAAGATCTGCCATCAGAATTAGCAGTAAGAATCCTGCTGTAAATTAAAAGCTCATAAGCTAGAAATAAATGGGGAACAAAAAGAACTGTGAACCAACAATCATAAAGGCAAGGACAGAGCACTGATTCTGAGATGTCTACTGAGAATGTGGCAGAAGACATGGGCATCTGTCAGTGACTCTAGATAAGTTACCCGGGAGATCTCAGCAGGATTCCTCTGTATGGCTCAGGTCACCCCCTTCATGGATACTTCTGGTGGGAAGTGCTATAGATGAGGACTAAAATATTATTTACACTCACACCCAAATTGACAGACCTTTTCACCATAGCCTGTGGGAGCTGCTGAGCCCCTCCATCCCTGCACTGACCTCAAGGCTTTTCCAGCAGGACAATGGACTAGCAGTCAGGTTTTGTTTCCAGTACCCCCCAGGGGCTGTGTCACAGTCCACAGCTCTCATGATTAGGAGAAGTCCCATTTCCAGCCTCGGTCTTTAAAGCCATGATCCACATCTATGTCTCCCTCACTGAATGCCCAGCTCATGCTAGGAAGGCTTCAGCAGAGTTGCTGAGCACTCCAATAAGGGAATAAACCCTATCAGCTCTGCAACAGAGCAGGGTTTCCAAACCCAGGTTACCCAGAATATCCAGTAACTGGGCTTACCAATCTGGACAGTCCTTTCCAAATTTGCTTCTGTGTTTCAGGATGTAAGTTAGTCAGCCACCACATGGTCTATGGCTTATGAAGAGATTTCTCAACCTGATAAACAAGTGCTTCTTAGAACAACTAGTTCTACAGCACATGAGAAAACAAGACTTTATTTTTACTTTTCCATTTAGTCCTAAGTAATACCTAGGAACTGGTCCAAGAAGCAAGAATAATTGAGCCACTAAGTAAGAGTGTTTGACTATCCACAATATAATTAAAGTCAACAACCTCATGGAATAAATCGTGCTGAAAACTAGCATACTGACACTAAGCTTTAGAAAGGGAGGTGTTTTTTAAACACAGAAGCTAGTCAAAAGACTATGAAATAAAAATAAACAGAACACATTTCAGATATTTAAAGAACTTGATATACATATCTGAATGTGTGTTAGCTCTGGCAGTAAACTCACTCAGCTACTCAGAATTAAAAACTAGTTCAAATGCTAGTTAAACCTGGGGAAAAAACATTTCAAAACTAGATTTAAAAATTACTAAAGATTAAAAGAATGGGGGAGCACACAAACAGGAAAATCTAGTTTCATATCAATCAAACAATTTTTTTCAAAATAACTGCAATGACTAATTTCCACTTCCATGATGGAATGGGGAAAAAGGAGTAATTTCATAACAAGTAAGTGATGGGAGTTTTTCATTCAAAAATATTTAAACACAAATCTTTGAAATCTGTCTTGGCCTTTCCCCTGTGGAAAATTTTGCCCCCAACATTACAACTTTCTGCAAAAATAGCAGTTTCCAGTGTGAAAATACATATTGGTTCTAACAATGTGGATCTATGTGTAGTCTTAGGACTGTTGTAAAAACCACTGTCTGAAGCTCACAGATAGTGTCAGTCTTCTGTGGGTGGGAAGGTTCCCACACCATCTTACAGTTATTTTCTTTCATGCTTCCTCCAACATTTTGGGCAGTTTAGAAGCTTCCCTGTCCATCTTACATAATAGCTGCCAGTAACTTTCTCTTGCCCATGGATGTGGAGTACACCTGCACATCCAACCTAAAGGATGTCACTCTGCCTCTGGGACAAATGGTTGTTCATTATCCCAGGGCTAAGGACCAGGACTGAAAATAAACACCATTTAAAGGCCCAGATCCTTCTTCCCTGAACACATTCAGAGGGTGAGAGGATAACTCTTCTTCCACTTGCTCTGACTTACAGAATTCGGGCCTGTCTCCACATTAATCATGACCATAAGGAGAGGTTTGTAGTTGGTGAGCTGTGGGGGTTGGTTGGTTGGTTGGTTGGTAAACTGGGGAGGCTTTTAGCACTGCATTATATTAGTGATGGCAAAATTAAATTTCATTTACTCTACTGAAATTCAGAGATTAGTGTCCAGACACGACCTCTATGCAGCTGCGATCCTCCATGTTACTCCCTGTAATCCATCAAGCTTCAAAACAAAGCCCAGTGTCTTAGAAAAATCTCAGTCTGGCCATGAATACAGGAGCATTTGGAGTCAGCAGTACAGCCTAATGGGAGCTCACTGCTCTCCAGTTCAACTCGTTGGATGAAAGTGAGCCTGGCTCAAGCCTTCAAGCCCAAAGCTCAGCACACTCTGTGGGATATCACTGAGTTACCTCAAACTGCCTGTCTCTGGCCAGGACTTGCCAGAACAGCTGTGTTTGGCTGGTAATAGGAAGTTCATGAGCAGAGAAGACTAATTTCACAGAAGTCAGACCAAGGTTATTCAGTTCACTGAATAAAGCAACCAAAACATTTCAGGGCTAAGACCTAACTCTGTTGCTTCCTTTGGCTTCACCCCCACCCACCCACACATGTCCATACACACTGATCAGCATATTTCTCTTTCAATCCGGGAAAGAAGGAAGAGACAGATTAATATTAATATTATTTGGAAGTTGAAAAAATTGGCAGAAGCTCTTGCATAGATATTAAATAACCCATAGAAGAAACTTGCATTTCTTGTACTTCAAGAATCCTATGAAAAATAGGCAAGCAAAATGTTCAAACTTTGTCTGTATAAACAGAGCATGCTTCTGGGTTGCACTCTTATGGGAAAAGGGAACAGAAATCTCTCTTCTTTTTCCACACCCATCCCCCTTGCTTCACCACATGAACACAAAAATGTCCTGACCTGATTCATTCTTTGGGATCAGATGAGATTTACCCGCCTTATTTCCTGTACAGACATGGGAAGAGATAAGAGAGCAGCTGTGGTTTCACTCTTCTCATCCATCTGGTAAATAAAAAAATAACAATAATACTTTTTTTTTTTTTGTCTTTTTAACAACATACTTAGGATAGCATCTTAGATCCCATATCTGCCAGCCCTTATGAAGCCAAGATTGGATTGAAACATTTATCTTCTGTCTGTCTTGAATGCAGGAGACCACTGAAGTATTTACAAGCATCCCTGTAGTATTATATCCATTTCTTTGTTCTATCTCAGTTCAGTATCTAAAGGATCATAAATGTTGTCTTTAGCAACAACTTGAAAATAAGCAAATAACTTTTTCTGTGGCACATCCAACCCCTGGTCTTGGCCTCTGTTGTTAATATCAGATAGAATACAAAGGAATGCTAGGGAGTGGAGGGAAATACCCAGTACACAGCTAATTGTGAAATGCTGTTTGTGGCAAGAAGAAAGGCATTCTTATTTATTGAAGCATGAAATCTGATTACTCTTATCTTCTTGTGCATAACTGCAAATTATGTTAATGTTCCTAATGTCACATGATAGTCAAATCATTTGACTTGATGACCTTCCTTAATATTAATTTCATACTGTTTATATGCTTTTTGAATACATATTTATTTTATTTGCATTAAACTTGGCAAATGATTATTTTTATTAAGAATTGTTGTGTTCACATAAAGCAGGAAAGAATTTTAAAAGGAGAAGGAAAGATAAATTCAAGAATTCAATAAATGTTTGGACAATGTTCTCAGGCTTAGGGTGTGATTCCTGGGGTTTTCTGCTCAGGGCCATGAGCTGGACTCAATGATCCTGATGGATCCTTTCTGACTCAATATACTCAATGATTCTGTAATAAATCAGATCTTTAAGATTAGTTTTTCCTTCTTCCTAAAATGGCATTGGACTCCAAAACCCACCACTCTGTGAGAGGTGTCTTTGTCATTAGTGGTCCCAATTTTCTTCAAATTATAAAAGAAACAATAAAATAATAGAAATGGAGAACAAAGAAGAGGTCTGGGCACGAAAGCACTGGGAAGAAAGGCATAAGAAGGGCTACAAGAACAGCCCATAGTGATGGAAGCTGGATTAGCAGATCATTAAAATCCCAGCATATTGACACAGACCCTCAGGATATCCAGACTGGGGGGGAAAATATATCACAGTTTAAAACCAGGTAAGTCCTAAAACAAGAGGCAGAGTACACCTAAGACTTAATAAAAGAAAAAAGAAATAGATGCCTGGAGATGATGGTGTTTGGATGAAGAACAAGATTGAGCTCTACGATACCTAGATGAGGAGACAATGGAGGATGAGTTCTAATGATACTCAGAGGTGGGAAAGGATGGAAGCAAAATAGACAACAGTTACTGCCAGCTCCTGCAGGATGCAAAAGATGCATTTAAAATGAGCATATGGTGGCCAAACTAAGAGAAATACAGGAGAGATAATGAGAACTCCAGAGCCCATGAATTAAATCTTCTGTGTGATTGCAAGAAAATTGAATAGTATAAACAAATACTTTCTATTGCCTATGAATATGTGGTTATGGGGGTGTTAGTCAGAGTGAGTGAAATCAGTGTGGTTTGAAATGAAATAACCTTTGCTTTCTATAGTGTCTTGCATTGCCTTCTGTTACTTCAATACTGCAACAATAATCACTACAAAATGAAGTATCAGAAGGCAGTATAAAGACCTCTTATTATGACCTCAGTATGGAAAACTCTTTATCCAAACCCATCTCAAGTGGTTCTGCAGCTTTGGATGTCATCTGCTTCATAATAAGTTTCTTTCAGAACTCTCCATTTCATCTCATGATCCTTTTAGCCAGGCACAGGGAGGAAAACCAGGATGGGTGTACAAGAAAAAGAGCAAGACTCCGGTGCTGCAGGCATGATGCAACAGTTTTGGATTCAACATTCCCCCTCATCTGCTCAGAAAAATCTGACTTCTTCTTCTGCTGAAATTATCTGTCCTTTTTTGTCTACCTACATGATAAAGGATGTAATTTTAAGATTCAATACAGATGTCAAAAATCACGTAAGAGCACACATATGACTTACATGTATCAGTCATGGAAGTGCATTCCACTATTTTTCACAGCAGAATCATCCTTTAAAGACTTTTGCCAACAAAGACACTTTTGTCCTTCCTGGTCTTTAACCAATGTTTTCTTCCCTTCTGTTCCAGTAATAGAATCTGCTCACAATACTTCCTGGCACCAACTGGATTGTATTATTTTGGATTTCCTTTCACTGTCTCCCACCTACAGCCATGGCTTCACTGGAAAATATTACTGTACATTTATCAGGAAAATACACTGCATGAGTCACATATTGGGTACACAAGCAGTTACAACCCTGCTGGCTGGCTAAGCCTAAGATTAGTGACAATGTTGTTTACTACCATATATTTTCGTACAGCAGACACTGAATGAGAATCTCTGCTGTGCATATATTATATACCAAGCATCTGTACACATCTGTAGAACACACCTTCCCCTGTGTTACTTGGCCAAGAACCTGTCTGCCACTTCATCTCTCTGAGGCAGGTGATTGTCTTTCTTGATGGTCATTTCACTAGTGAACTGGAGGAGGAACCAATGAACCTACTGGAGGATCCATTAAATAAAATAGCAACACTGCATAGTAAAGACATATGCACTATCTCCTAAATAGACCCTTGTCTATTTTGAGACCTTAGTGAATAAGTGAAATGAGCAGCAAGGACTGCAGTCAGGTCAGTCATTTCATTAGAGCTGCCCAGGGATCTCGTTAGGATTAAGGTCCTGTTTGTGCCAAGTGCTGCACAAGCTGCAGTAGGGACAGACATGTGGTTAAGTGCCTGTCCTCAGCCCTTCACGGGAGAAGAGGTCTGGCAGGAGCACTTCCCTCAGCCAAGAGCCCACTTATCACTGCCTGGCCTTCCCAAGCATGGTGCTTGGTGATGACAAATGATACACAGGCATCCCAAGTTCACTCCCTTTTTCAGCCCCTGGAACTCTTCTGCATTGTCTGGTCTCTCTGTGCTATCACTCTAACAATGATCTGTTACTGCCCCAATCCTCCATTGCAGGCACTGGACTGCTAAATAGAAATATCTGTCATTACCTTATCTGGGAAGATCTTGAGTAAGAACATAAGAAAATAATTTATCACACGGAGTTTGCACTTCCTGAGAGGGACACCACCAGTAAAACAGCAGCAGGAGTGCTATGAGGAGCTCTGTACTCCACCAAAGAGAGATCTGCAAGGCTGGCATGACAGCTGAGCTTGGCTTTAGCTCCTTCTCTCCTGCCTGACAGCAAGCACCTGAAATCTCAGATCAGGTTTCTGCCTCCTCCATGCAAAACTTAGCACTGAGGCACAAAGTTAACCTTAAGTTGCTCTCAAGAAAAAGATTCCTGATGTCTTTCTGCTGGAGTTTTCTCCTGCCCATCCCTGCCTGCCTGGGGCTGACCTTCATTCTGCCAAATTGTGTGAGCTCCCTGAAAATCTACAGGGCCCCAGGAACATCCCTTGTCCTTGTATTTAGTGTGAACTTTTGCTGCTTTTGCCATTGATCTGGGGAATGGGCTCCTTGGGATTTCTCTAAGTGGGTGGTGGAGCTTGGGGAGAAGCAGAGGAGGATGGTGCTTGCAGAGTCCCCTCCCACACATGTTGCCCATCTGTGACATCTCTGTCTGTCACAGAGAAATCACAGAGACAGATTTAATATATCAAACATAAATAAAGCAGCGCCAAGTCTTTGGCTGATTGTCATGGCTAGGAATAGAAGACAACTACTTCAGGAGCTTTGGATTTGCATGCTTGATGGATTCCCAGCATAAGGACAGACATTCAGACAAATCCAGCCCAAACAGAAGTAAACAATCCTGAATTTTCAAGAAGGTGGCCCTGAAGTGATTCAGAGAACATCGGTACCATTGAAGGCAGTGGGCAAGGAGCAGCTCCCAGGCAGCTCATCCTGGGGAACTTGAGGGTCCCAGCGAGGATGTGAGGGCATGTGACGAGCAAGACTACAGTGCCCCGACATGAAAAAGCTAATCATGCAGTCCTGGCACTTTCCACTTCTGCCCAACACATAGTCTCACAAAACCAGTAGCAGCATAGTACCTTAGAGACCACTGCCCTATTGGCAGATGTGTCTGATCGTTTCAAAGTGGGGACAGGACAAGCAGACACAGATCACCTCATTTCCATAGGAAGAGCCAAAGAAAGAATCCCACCCTATTTGTAAAATGCTGGTAAAAGTTTCTTGAGTTTGAAATGTTCTAGATGAAGTTATCTTTATTGTTAAAAGAAGAAGGGTTTTACTGTCCTAAATCACAAAGCCAGATTTGCCAAGAAGGAGTCCACTGAAATACCACTCTCAGGACTCAGAGGCCAAACAGAAACCTTTGAACAGGGCCCCAGACAAAGTGCTAATCCATTTGCTTGTGTTGCTTCAGTCTTTCTTCATCACCACTCTGACAGAGAGTGCCTGGTGAGTTCTCTCTGTTCTCCTTTTGCATAGGATATTTGTTCTTTTTAAAAGGGAGTGCCTGGGGCACAAGCGATAAGGCAGGCACTTTTCCCTGGGAGCAGCAGTGTTATGCTTGAGGCAGAGCTGCCTCTAGGGCAAGGGTATGGGCAAAAAGAGAAATAAAATCATACCAGGGTCAGAGGACCTGTCACTCAGGCAGAGACAGGGAGCCAGCAGGGAGGAGGAGGGTGCAGTGGGAGCCAGCCCTGTCCTGGAGACTGAGAGGGAACCTGTGGAGTGCCTTGTACGCTCCAGTCTCCATGCTGCTTGCAGGTAGCGAGGCAGAAAGAAGAGACCCTGGTTTGGGATCCTGAGAACAACCTTAACAGGGTGATTCTCAGGACAGCCTGCTTCTGCCTGCTGCTCTGTGGGAGCATCTCTCCAGAGTGGTTTGTGTCTCTGTGGCAGTGAGCAACCCGGCCACAGCAGAGACACCAAAGATGTGCTGCTCCCATGCCAGACACCTGCAAGATGGAAGCACCTGAAAGACCCATTAAGCATGGCAGTATCCAGACTCCAGGATGACAGAACAGGAAAGAAGATTGATGAACATATAAAGACTGTTGATCCTTTGATATAAGCATTACTACCTCAGCTATATCATGAGAAACTGTCTTTCACTTTAACAATACCTTCCTTTCTGCTACTGTCTTGCCATGACTAAAATGTACCAAGCAAGGGTTCATTCACATTTTCTTCTCACCTGCTACCTGTACTTCTTGATTATGCAAGTATGCCTTCTTAATATCTATGTAATAAAATATTTAAACACAATAATATTCAAATATTTGCTTATTATACAAAATAATATTGAAATATTGATAACACAAATATATCTGCTTAACATAATATTATATAACATAATATTTAATATCTGCTTAACATAATATTTTCTCTACTGCTAGTGTTTCAACAGAGTAAAAAACCTGAAAATGTTGCTACAAGATGGGGTCTGAAACCCAGGATGCCCAGGGATCCAAGAAAGCATGGCAACTGCTTGGAGAAAGCAATGCAGCAAGGAAGCCCATTCACCATCAGACCCCAAAAGAATAAAGAAGTTCATCCAGGAGGAAAGGTCTCACTGGCAAGGAGTGGAGGGAAAACAATGATCCTGGTCTGTTCCGCTTCAGCTGTGCCAAGCAAGCAACCAACCAAGACAGCCTTTTACTGCTGGTGAAATACTGCCATTTCAGCTTAAGCAAATAGCCATTGGGAGTCACAGGGAGAGGGAAGGTGAAGAGAAAGTGTGGCCATATGGCTTATATTCAGGAGATCTGCATGCAGAAGATCTGGGTTCTGTCTCCAGCTCTGCCTCCAGGCTTACTCAGCAGCCTGGGGTAAGTTATTGTCTGTCTTTTCTGTTTCTCAGCCAAAGAACAGAAAAAATTGGCCAAGGAAAATAAAGTCTTGATTGCAATGGGAAGTCATGATATATCCAGGATCAACACCCACATTGAATTCCAAGATGCCAAAGAATACTCTGAGCACAACAGATTTATGTTGAAAATATCACCACTGTATTTTAAATTGCAGTCTTTCAGGCATACAGCCCTCTCTTCTTCCTCTATCTCCCTCTCCTCTAGTGGGGAAGAAAATAGTTGAACATTTTTTCTTGAGGTGATTATTCTATTCCTTCCAGCAACTAACAGAGCAAGGAAACAGGAAAACTGCAAGTTCCCATCCTGCTCTTCTGACAGCTGATTATAATACCCAAGGACTTGACATTTGTCTGCAGTTGCCCCCACAAACAAAGGAGCTGGAATTGGACTGCACCCATGCTATGTCTCCTGGCACCTGTGGAAGTAGTGATGTGCTGAATTAAGCTGGACTGAGAAAGTTACAGATAGCAATGCCTCATCTACTAGGTAAAAGGCAAGAAATAATGCTGGTGATGTAGACATACAGAGCACATGACATGGGTGGCATAGAATTACACTAATCCCTAACAAGATGATGAGATGTGGGGTCTAGCCTAGGAAAAGAGGAAGGTGGAAGACACAAAGAATACATAACGCAGTACTCATAACACAGGGATAGGGAGAAACCTGGAGTGCTCACACAGCCCATGTGTTCAGGCTGGAGACTGCACACGGCTGGCATTTCAACCTGTGCATGGACACCATGTGGGGCTCTGCAGGGGCTGTTGTGATCCATGGATATTCAATGGCTTGAGCCCTGGTGAGCGTGTGGGGAGGAGGACACAGCGCTGTTTGCAGCTGTGATGCACAGGGCAACTCTGCATAACTGCCATACGTGGAGTCTTGGGCAGGCAGGGATGCAGTTATGATGGGCCTTTCCTCTAACCTGGACAGAATTGCTGCTTTCCAGATAGTGCAACTAGCCTGCCTGCCTGTATGGATTTGCAGGTACTTCAGCAGAGAAGATAGAAATTCAAATGAGAGAACAAGTACGCTCTTATTCAATGTGCATCTTGTGGTTTTGCAGGTTTTTCCACTGAAAATATTCCTCTGAAGTTTCCTTAGTGACTAAGCCAAAATGGGTCAAAGAGGTATTTGATTCACGGCCTTAGAAAAAACACTTCTGTGTTCTCTTCTCCACCATTATCAGCTCTCTGTGGTATCCACCCAGCACCTTCCCTCACTGACCCTTACCCCTTGCTGCCCACAGCACTCCTTGGGCAAGTCCTCTCCCCTCAAAACAGCCTTTGGCTCTTCCTTTCCCTCCTCTTTCATGGTCCTGCAAACCACTGTCCCAGCTGTATCCTTCAGACAATATTTCCTCCACCTGTGTCAACTGTCCCCAAGTCTTTGCCATCCTGTGGGCTGCCATTTGTGGTACTGAGAGGAAGCCATCCTCTGTGGAGGTGATTAAGAGTGACTAAGTCCTGTCATCTGTCCACCGGCAAGAGAGAGTTTGTTTCTAATATTTCTGCCCAGATTTATTGGTTTAGCTTCCTTCCAAATGAACTCCCTTTGGTCCCTCAGCACAAGAGAGACATGGAGTTCCTGGAGCGAGTCCAGCA
The DNA here is from genome assembly GCF_017590055.1 of Onychostruthus taczanowskii. Taxonomy (NCBI): domain Eukaryota; kingdom Metazoa; phylum Chordata; class Aves; order Passeriformes; family Passeridae; genus Onychostruthus; species Onychostruthus taczanowskii. The sequence continues at coordinate 190,471 of NW_024499418.1, read as the reverse complement.
GAGGACAACACAGATGATGAAGGGACTGGAGCATCTCTCTTGTGAGGAAAGGCTGAGGGAGCAGGGCCTGTTCAGGCTCGAGAAGGGGTGACTGAAAGAGGACCTCATCAATGTCTGTAATCTGAAAGGGTGTGTCAAGAGGATGGATTCAGGCTCTTCTCAGTGATGCCAAGCAACAGGACAAGAGGCAATGGGCAGAAACTCATGCACAGGAAGTTTTATCTGAATATAAGGAAGAATTTCTTTATGGTATGGGTGACTGAGCACTGGAGCAGATTGCCCAGAGAGGCTGTGGAGTCTCCCTCACTGGAATATTCAAGAACCATCCGGACACAGTCCGGTGCCATGTGCTCTGGGATGACCCTGCTAGAGCAGGGAGCTTGGACCAGATGACCCCACTGTGGTCCCTTCCACAGACCCATTCTGGGATTCTGTGAACAGAGGTGTCAGACAGCCATGCCTTCCATCCTTTTATGATAAGGAGGACAATTGATCCTACCATATGTCATTCTAAATCATCACTGTCTCCTCCCTGTCCTGGGAACTCAGGCCCAGCTCAGTGCTGGACTTCTGTGCATGAGATCAGATCTGACTTAGGTGCTGTAAAGTTCATTCTGTGACAGCTATAGCTGAGAAATTTAATTTTTTTTTTTTATTCAAAGCTGGCAGGATCCCTAGAAGAAAGGAAGAAGTTCAGTCCTGCCTTGCTGTGCTGGTGGTCCACCTCTGCGTACTTAAGGCACCAGGGCTGCATGGCCTGGGAGACGTCTCTTCCCTTTGTGCTGCCTCTCACACCTCCCAGCCACTGCCAAGAGCAGGAGCAATGCAGACAAGGCAGACTCACGCAGTGCCTGCTCCTCTCCTTCAGGGTAGGTGCAAAGGTTCTTCAGTCCTTCTGCAGTCAGATCCTCTGCAGCCAGCATGCCCCCACAGCCAGATCCATAACTCTGTGTGCAGTGGGACTGAAGTGACAAAGCTGAGGCACAGGTTTTCATACACAATGTCTTGGTTCAACCTGCAGCAGATGGGGGCTAGTTCACCTCTAAGCAACATTTCATTGTTTAATGTCACACACAACAGTTCAGGGGAATAAAATAAAAAAATGTTAGTCCCCTTGCTGAACCTCCAGGTCTCTGTAACATTCTGCTTCTGGAGATGTTCTCCTTTCTCACCAAAGATGGATATGGAATTGCATCTTACACAACACAACCCAATTCCCTGTTCCCTGGGGTAAAGACAGCAGCTCTGACACATCTTTGCAGCCTCACTTTCCTGTTGGGCACATTGAGCTTTCATCTTAGATATTTTGAATGTCCTTTGAGTTCACATGCTGCTGCAGAGCAGGAGTCCTCATACCACAGTATGTCTGCAATGCTGAGGTGAAAGGGAACCCCTTCATCCTGCCCTCTGTCAATTTGCACCTAGCATTTCCTTCATTTGCAAACCAAACCAGCCTCCCCAGACAGCTCAAAACATCTGGGCCACACACATCATGAGTTTAGGTCAGAGATGACACAATGGGGCACAAGACCCAAAAATAAAACAAACAAGAGATTGACCCATGCACATGATTCTTCCCTTGGTTTCTACCTCAAAAGTCCTATTGCAGTGGCTAAGCCCACCAAAGCTGCACTGCAGAAGCCTTTGAGCACAGGGATTAAGGCAGACCCTCTTATTCCACTGCCACCACATCTGTGTGCAGCACCCCAGGGCTGTCTGTGCTAAGTCCTGCAAAGTACTGCAGAACAGCTGGAGGAGGAGGAGGAGGAGGAGGCTTTTCCTGTGCCTCGCTTGCGGCTCCTAAATTTGTTGGTTAGATGCAGAGCTCTGTAAGGTGCAGGGGGAATAAAACTCCCCAGTGTACATAAGCTCCTGAAAAGTTATCCCTATAATTAGCTGTGTACACAGCGAGCACAGTCGCTGGGGACACTGCTTCTACTCTCAGGCTTGTTTGCAGAACCAGAGCTTCATTCATGTCCTATTTTGTTTCCCTGCAGCACTAAGGAAGAGTCACGTCGCTCTGCCCAGTTTCTGCAGCTGGCCAAGACACAGACTTCAGGCACTCGTGCAGCAGGTCAGGGCCCCCACACTCTTTGATCTGGACCACAGACAGATGTGCATGGCACTGGAAGCACTTACAATGCTAAGACTCCTCACAGATGTCTCCCCAGAAGACCTCCCCTCTCTACCATACTGCAGACAAAGGAATAAACCCTTCCTAGGGAGGGTTTAGGGAGGAGCAAGCTATTGCTGTAAAAAGGAGCAGTTTTCCAACTGAGGGAAAGTGAGCAGGGCTCTTGGCAGGAGATACAGCCCTGCACATTCTAGGGCTGGCACAAAACCCGGAGTTCAAAACCATCACACATCATGAGGATTCTGGAAGGCAGGTGTGAGTTTGCTCTGCCTGGGTTCTGGGCCAGTGGGATGTGAGCCATCTCTTATCCTCAGAGCTGTAGTGTGACAGGGTCTATCATGGGACCCTCTGGTTCCCCAGTGTTTCAGAGAGGCTGATCTCTGGGCTCGCACCTTCACACAGATCAACACCAAAGCTGCTTCATTCACAAGCTGCTTCATTCCAGCCCAGTGCTACAATCTCTGCCCATTGCCAGGGCAAAAGCAGCAAGGTATTCTGACAACTTAGACCCTTCCCCTCTCTTGGGGCACAGCCTTCAGCTCTTAGCATCTATACTGTACTTCTATAGTCTTTTTTCAATGCACAAAAGCCACAAGGGCATCCAGCAGAATTCAGACATATATTCTTATATTTTACCCCTGTACACCCACTCATTCAAAAGGTCATCTGCTGCAGACAGTTCTCTTTCCTGGCTGTACAGATGGTGAGAGCGTGCCTTGCTCTGATCCACAACAGCCTCTCCTGGGTAAGGTTACTCACTGCAACATCTTAGGCTTATTCACTTTTGCTGCACCACCTCAGACCTGCTTACCTAGTGCTGTTCTGGTCCCAAAGCTTCACAGATATCTCCTGTCCTGGTGGAAATATCTGTTGATGATGGATCCATTTCCATAGGGAATGATTCTTAGCAACCAACCTGACTGGTTAGGCATTGCATCAGTTAAACTCAGAGAAAGGAGGTTTTTTGAGCTTATTCACTCGTAAATAGAGACTTTGTCTTTAAGTGAAAGACGAGGGGAGTGGGAAATAACATTTGCATAAAAATTCAGGCCATTCACTTACTGCTTTATTTAGTAAAATAAATGGAAAATTTCATGTGATATCAAGAAACAAATCTGTTTGTAGCATCAGGCAAGGCTGACAGTGGATCCCAGCATGGCACCAAAACCCAAAAGAATGAGGGAAACAGATCCCTGGAACTACTAGCTTTACTTCTGATACTGTCATTTCACTGTGCCACCCTTTGCTCCAACAGTAGCACAGAAAGACATATTGTAGGGCAATGCCAGAGGTCCTGAAGTACTGAAAAAAGAGCTCTGGAGCCAACAAATAAGGAGAGAAAAGAGAGAAGAGATTCCTGGAGAGGACAGACAGCATGTATATACATGGAATGATGATGGGAATCCATGACTGACTTGGCTCAGGAATTGCTGAGCTGTAGGGCAGAGTGAACTCCTCATACACCAGAAACAGACTCTGACTACAGTCATCCTCTTGGCTGAGAAAGAATCAGAGTTCTTCATTGAGGGGCTTCTCCTCAGATTTGTCTTCTTTCTAAAACACATTAGAGGCATAAAATCAGTTTTGACATTACTTAGTTTCTCAGCATAGGGATAAAGAAAACCAAATAACTCAAATGCCTCCCTCTGCTGTCTATGCCCCTGCGCTATCTCTTTTCTGTCACACGACACAAAGAACCTGTGCTACAGGAGGATCAATTTTGACAGAGAGACTTATAACACTGCCTGAACATTAAGATTGAATTGTGCCTCTCCCACTGGTAGAGTCCTAAGGCCCTATCTGCACACTCTGTTCTGTAGTCTTCCTGATAGATTTAATTCCTATCCATGCCACTGGTCTCTCTGACCTGCTCTCATATGCTGCCATCCACTACCTCCCTTCTCAGCATCTAAAAGCACCCTTCACTCTGTCTCCCTAACTGTTCCCAAAAGATAGATGCTTCACAGAGTCCTTCATACAGCTGCAGAGATCAGTGAATTCCTCTTGCTGTACACTAGAAGGCAGATGTCAATGAAGAAAGAGGCTCTGCAAAGACATCCACCTCTGCTCTGCCCTAAATCTAATGTTTCTCTGATATTCAGGTGGAAATGTACACGAAAGAGAAAATGACAGGGATGGGGAGGAGTTCAAGGAACTGAAGTAATCTTCTTCAAGAGCCTGGAAAACAATGGCATCAGGACCCCCTTTACCTTTGGCACTCTTTGCAGGAAACGATTACAGAAGTCCTGTACACGCTCGATGGAGATGTCATCCACAGTCAACACTTCGTGCTCATCATCTGGGGTGTGGAATACAGCCAGAGCTGGCAGCTGGGACTTCTTCAGCTGGAAGTACGACAGTACTCGTTCATTGCTCTTCAAATTGCTGTCTAACAGGATAAAGAGAATCTGTGACGGAAATAGGAAAGAAAACGTGAGAAAAACAGAAGCTGAGACAGAGAACAGATCCCCAGACAGTGATCATATGAAGATTAACAGGGATATTTTTATAAAGAGTTTGAGAAAACCATGCATGTTCTGTTAGGACAACGCTTTCCTTGGCCACTATCTAGCAGCTCCATGCAGTACATTTGTCTGTATTTTATCGAGTCCAGACTTACAGTACCAAATAAAATGGCTTCTTTCACATTCTTTAAAAATATATCCACAGAACAGCAGGAGGGCAGTCTCCACTTCTATTCTCTTAATAGATAAGGAAACAAGATGCCTTTCTCTTAACAGCAAATGTCAAAGAAGCTGAATCCTTTACTTGCATGCTATTTGGATAAGATCCTCACATCCTTGCAAGACCCAGTGTAAAAAGGGGTTTTGGTCTGGGAAAAATCAAATTCAATTGCAAGAATGTGGGAATGAGGTACAGGCATTAGGAACCTGCAAGGATAAGAACATGAAGTACCAAAACCAAAGGACATGTTAAAGTGAGCAGAAATGAGGATGCAAGGATTTGGGAAACAGAAGTTTTTGGCAAGACACCGATGTCCATACAGCCCAGCTCAGTGGAGCGTTCAGACCTGAGGAGAGAAGCTCAACATGAATAAGCCAGGATGAGAATGATCTACGGTCATTACCATGAAATTTATTAAAAAAAAATATATATATATCAGTTAAACAATTAAATCAGTCAGCTGATTAAATAGAATCCCTCAGTATGAGAATGATCTACGATCATTACCATGAAATTTATTAAAAAAAAAATATATATATATATCAGTTAGACAATTAAATCAGTGAGCTGATTAAATAGAATCCCTCAGCAGATGAGATCCAAGTCAATGAAAAAAACACCCAGCTAACATGTGTAATTTTATCTTCTTTTTCTCTGTGTGATCTACTGGGCCTAGCACATTCAGTGTACCTATGGACAAGGCTATGGCTCCACTTACACGAGAAAAAAGAGTTTAAAAAAAAAAGAAGTAATGTAATGTGAAGATTACATGCCCAGTTCCCAGGCTGTGACTAATGTTTTTCTTTCTTTTCAATGAAGAACACTCAAGTTAGTTCCAGACTTGTTTTCTTCTCTAAAAATAAACTTCATAAATACAAAATTCTTTACTTATTAAATTTATGTTGTATAAAAAACAAATATATCTGAAAACTTTCCTAGGCAACAGCCTATTGGGAAGGAGGGATAGTTAGGCTGCTGTAAGCTTTAACTTCAGTTTTTTAGTGAAATACAGAAATAGGAACAGCACTTTCACTGGATATGTGGCATTCACCATTTGTAATTTTTCTTCCAAAAGCCAACTGTGCCCCAAGAGGAAAAAGGTAGTGAGCAGACAGGTGGTGGTGTACTTCTCCCAGAGCACTTAATTCATCTTTTTGCAGGATAAAACACCAAGCTAGAAAAGGGTCACATATTTAAGATTCACAGGTCTAGGGACATGATCTAAGAGGCTTTCAGATGGAACAGCAGTATGCAATGTTTTAGGGCTCTCTTTTCAACTAGAAAGCTGGAAACAGAGGCCAGTGTTGGAGGGAAGCACTTTCAGAGTGTCAGTACAGTAAATGGTACTCCATTTTCATGGTGCATTCATTTTGGGTTTCTTTGTAAGAGATTGACTAGACAACAATATTTTTTTAATCAAATGTTAAAGAAGAAGTCATTAAAATAAGAAAAAAAGTATTGTTGCGTCACTTCTTATACAAAATCTCCACCACCTTTAAAACAGATGAATAGTATTTTAAAATAGTAATATGAATAAATGTTAGTCAATATTCTTCACGTCATCAAGCTTCCAGACTTTGCTAAAATATCCAAAACTAAAAAGCTGTACATGCTTTATCTATGAATACCAAGACTAGAGTAAGAATAAAAGAGCAAAAAAGTTGAGGTTTAGAACTCTGAATGCCTTCTTCCTCACAGGAGCAAACAGAAACACACAAACTGGCCCCTCAGCTAGAAAGGCTGAGATGTCATTGTCATTCAGAGTTGCTGACTTGGATCTCTCTAATGACTCCCATTTGGCCCACAGAGCTACAATGTGCCAAAGTACAGCAAAGTTTCCTTCTCTGCCTGTATTCAAAACATACAGGGAAGAGAGCAGTTGCATTTGGCCATGATAGCTCAGAAGAAGACACCTTAATGCCTGTGAGAATGGTGCATTCCTGGCAGGTCTGGGACATGGGATGGGTCCTCCTTCAGGAGAAGGGCCCACCTCTGCTGGCTGTGCTCCAGGAGTCCTGCCAGGGCAGGGCTGGTGGTCTCAGGGTCACACCTGTGGGGCAGAAGGAAGGACGTGCTGGCCCAGAGGCCACTAGCACTGGAAAGCTGATCTCCACAGCAGTTGAAAACCAAGAAGGTTTCTCTGTTGTCACATTTCCATGACAAGATGCCATCTGCTGCAACAGGAATTTTCTTATGAGGAATTTATTTTGTTCTGAGATTCCCAGTCAGCTCCAATCATAAAGAATGAACACTGTAATCAGGGAAAATTATATTGACCATGAGGTAGAATTCACACTGCCTAAACTCTGCCATCCAGATCCTAGTCTTGTCTCAGCCAGTTGTCTGTGTAACCTCTACAAGAAGCAGTGACAGGCACTTTATTCCACCTATTTTAGAACAGAAGGAAGCATATGCCTGTCCTTCTCTCTCAGTGCTGAAAAGAGGCTAAAACCTTAACTCAGATGACCTAGCAAAGCTATAATACACCAAAAACAAATCCCACTTATAATGGCAACTCTTATGTCACTGCCAGAGATCAGTTAGTTCCATCCCAAGCAGAAAATTCACTTTCCATTTCATATCATCCTGTTCAACAGCTGGTTAGGTGTTTTAAATTCTGAGATTATTTCCATTAATTTTTTTCATTTTGTAGCAATCTTCTACCTGTGTTCAGAGATCTGCTGCTTCAGGCAGTGAAAGATATCCTGCATTAATGAGAAACCCCTGACACAAAATGTCCCCTTCACACATGACATTTTCTGTGCACCATCACTTGCAATAAACCACCTTTCATAATTTTTGTGCACTGGTGCTGTCTTGGTGTCTTGACAAATTGATTCCTAGCCCAGTGCTTTTAGAACATCAAGTTTGTGGTAGATACTAAGATATGGAATGCTGTTATTGCCCAGGGAACTAAAGATAATTGAAAATAGCACTGATAGAAATGATAGAAACCAATTTGCAGAAATGATAGAAACCAATTTGCAATGATAGAAACCAATTTGCCATTGCTTAGTTTTTCCTCCAACAAAGACAAACAGAAAGGATGGTCAAGCCTTATATCCTGTCCTTGACTTTGAACTTCAGAGAGCTGAGGTTCACTGTTTTGTATAAGCAAAAAGATCAAATTCTGACATCTGAGTAATTTCTTACATCACAGTGCATCAAAGCAAAACAAAAACATCAGTCATTAATTTAAAAAAAAAAAGACAGCTATAAAAACAACTTTACTGCAGATATCTATTAAGTGAGATAAAAAGCCTGTATTTACAGGCTTCTCTGTTTATGGCTAAAAGAGGCATCTCTAAATATTATCTCTCTCAGTTCTGGTGCCATCAGTGCCTGACAAGAATAAAAAATGTACAAATAACTGTCTGCAAGAGAAAGGGCATCATCTTTTCATTTCCATGGAAGAACTCCTGAAGGACAGCAGGAGTTTCTCAGAATTCATTTTTAAATGGATTTACATCTAAATTAAAAGGGAGTTTACAAACATCCCTACCGAAATAATTTTGACATTGGAAACCAATTATGTCAGCTGCAACAAAAGCTGCTTTTGTTATTCCCAACATCACCTTGTTGAGACTTCTGCAAACGTCCATGAGTTACACCAGCTGTAATTATCATGTTATACTCTGACACTGTGGAAACAAAACTGAATATAAGTATTCTAGTTTGGCTCAGCAATGCAAACCCTGACATCTCCTTTCCAGTGCATTTTCTTTCCTTGCCTGGACTCTTGGCAGTACTTTCTCAAATAAGCACATATTTGATTGAAGATCCAAGAAGGCTGGTGGATTTACTCCCACAGCTGCAGTGCTCTGAACTCTGTTAGCTGTTATCCACCCACAACTGTTTCTCAAAAAGTGCTAGAAAACTACCATAATTCTTCTTATTGTGGCCAGCTTCTGCTTGTTTAGCATCATCTACCATTTGCATTTTCATCTCCAATATTTTACAGGGCTCGTGTCCCACAATAAAATCTAGAAAAATCTAGACTGCTCCAGGCACTTACTGTTGCTCCAGGTGCAGTTCAGACTGTTTTCAAATAAAAGTCCTCACCATCCTGCTTCATGGATCCTCCAGCTGAAAATTTCAGCTGCCCCTCAGGCAGAAGTGAAAATATCATAAACCAGAGGTGAAAGGACCATAACCCAGAAACTGGCAGATGAATCATTTCCTCATGTCCATTAACAGTTGGGCTCAAACATCTTAGAAGTGTTTTCACACTTCTATAAGTTATTTCACAATTCTATGGTTTTTCTTCTCTCTTTGGGGTTGGTCACTCAGCAGCAGCAGCAGCTCCTCTTCATCTCTCCATCCAAGCAACAAGTTTCTCTTTTCCCTCCCAGTGGTGATGACAGTGACAAGGACTGCTCTTCCATCAGCGTGCAGCAGAGATGTGTGACAGGATCAGTGCCCCTTCTCCTGCTTGGGATCCTTTTTGAGGCTCTGTTTGTGTTCTGCACTGGCTTGGAGAAATACTGCAACACACACCAAGCATCCCCACTCTGTTCTGGCACTCTGCAGTCACTGTGGAGCAGTGCTGGATGCAGTGGTACGTGCTCACAGGGAGTCTGAACATCTCTCCACTGCACAGCAATGATTCCTTGCTCAAAACACTGGTAGCACTAACCCCTCAGCACCAACAAACCTTTCACCATTATCCCACAGGACAGGAATTACTCACTGGTAATCCTGAACAAAATTCAAGTCAAGAATCTTGCATTTATTCTCAGACAATCTGCAAGCCACTGAAAAGCAAAATCTAATCAATATTTATTATGAAGCAAACTTCAATTAACTTGGTAGTTCCAACAACACATAACTTCACAAAGGAAAATTAGCCAGCAGGGATCTTCATGGTATTGTGCAGTGGCTGCCACTGATACCCAAACCAATCCAGGTCTTTCTGTAGGAAAAAGCAATGGGGACAAGCCTAAGTGGGCATATCACTCTGCTTACTCCTTACTATCCAGATCTAAAATTCAAGCAGAGGGATCTTAGCTCTCTCTTGCTGCTTTCTAGGAGGACAGTCCAAAGCACAATTTACTCCTCAGAGTGCCACTCCTTCAGGAAAAATAACTTATTAGACTCTAGGTCACTTCATTTCTGTGTCCTCAAGTACCACAGCAATAAAGTGGAAATAATTAGTCAAATCCCCACATCTTTAATGTTTGTACTCTGCTCTGGCAAACTTGTTGACTTATTTGCTTGGAAATGTGCCTGAACAAATTAAAAAACCCCTAGATTTGGCTTGCTGAGAATTCATAAATTGTCTGAACTTCAGTACAACATTTTATCCAATGTTTTGTGAAGTATTTCTAGGAAAATTATAGCTATTTACTCAGATCTAGGCAAGTCACATGAAAACTAGATGCAGCTGCATCAGCAAAGGACAGTGATGCTAAACAGCATTGTGTTGGAAGAAATAGCTGCTGGGTGGAGACCTGTATCACATTCTGCGTCTCATGGAGAACAGTGTTAATTGTGTCACTTTAACACACATCTCACAATAGATAAATAGAATTTTACAGATAAATGAGTTTTCTTTTATGACTACATATTCATCAAAGCAAAACATTTTTGAAGAGGCCTTTTGATTTTGATGCATAGTTTCTGCCTAGTCTCTTGCCAATGGTTAGGAAAGATGTAAAGGTTCCAAAGCTGTCCTGCCATAAGCAAGTCTCAAGACTTCTGAGATTGCCTGGTTCTGAGGAGGTCCCTGAATTTGAAGGTGAGGGTATACTTGATCTATAATCTGTTCCTTCAATACCAAAACCAGATGCATACAGATATCCTAGTTATCAGATCCCAAATCTTTCCAGCTCCACACTTCTCAGAGGAAGACCTCTTTGTGCCTCTCAGCTCATCCTTCCCCACTTCTGTGATACTCTGTCCTCTCCCATCTGCTGTTCTCCCTTGCCACAGATATCTTCCTGTTGCTCCCAATCCTCCTTGGCTTGCAAGTTCATTCCTCTGTTCCTTGGACACAAATTCCGCTGTAATCCTGCTGCCGGCAGAGAAGCAGACATCAGATGATTTACTACATTGGGAGCTCTGTTCCCTGAGGGATGAGATTCAGGCAAAATTTCTCTGAAACACCTCATCCATCTCATCACCTTAGGGTGGGAAGTCAAAGCAATAAATTTGCAGCTCCTTTAAAACAGTCATTTCCAGAAGTGAAAGGGTTAAGAAGCACTGACATTATTTGCTATCTGGTCACGTATATAAGGCTCCTTGGCATCCTGCAGGCTGTAGGTAGAAATTCACCTCTCACATCAGTAGAGTGCAACTGTTGCCAGACTGCAGAGCAGCAGCTGGGTGTCCTCTCCTAGTACGAGGGAACAAAACTGGACTAAAAGCAACAAAGTCCACGATGTTTCAGCAAGACAGCAGAGAGCAGGATACAGAAGGTATTTTCCCAGCGAGGTGGCAAACTGGCAAAAGGTGAACAGAACCAACCCGTCCACTTATTATCTAGATAATCCACTTTTCCTGCTACTTGACCTTTGCTCTCATAATTCACAGAGGAGATTATGCCCTCCCCATTCAGGGCAGAAATCACTGGGTTTTTTCCTCCCCAACAGCCCCTCTTTCTCTGTTTGGACTTACCTTCCCCTTGTAGAGCTCTGCCGCCGCCCGAAACTTGCGCATTCGCTCAGGGTGCTTTGGAGACATCTTGTCTGTGATCAGGAGGAGGTTAAACTGGAGTGAGCTCTGCATCACACCTATTGCTGTCTGCCCAGCACAGAGACAGAAACACGGCAAGGAGGTTGAGAACACTCAGTGTCAGTGGGACATGGCTCAGCTGTGGTTTCTTTGCAAATCAGCATCAAAAGCAGGACAGATTTCTTTAAAGCAGGGGGGATCCAATCCATGTTCTTTGCAGAAGCTCTTAACCTCCTGGCTTTGCTTATTTCCCAGACAAGAGTCTGAAGACCACAAAGGTCCATCACTGGCCTTAAGAAAATTACTGACTAAGCAAGAGGAATAGGAGTAGGGCAGAATACAGGAAGCTGAAGACTAAAGATGTGAAGAGCAAGGCCAGCAAACACTGAATATAAGGGTGTCCTAAATTGCTAAGGTCCAGCACCTGTCTGAAATATGAGCAAGAAAGTGGAAAGGATTTGTGGTGTCAAAGTTGGTGTTTGTCCTTGTTTTCTTTCTTTAGTGTTACCCTGTATATAGGATGGGGATGAGTTCACAGTTTCAGCAGCCTGATGGCCTGCACACTCCTGAGTGCTGAGGATTAAAATTGTCTCTGCTGTCCCACGGTGGGAGAGGACCCTGGGCAAGGGCCACGTGGGCACTACACACTGGCCCTCTGTGAGGAACCAGGGTTGGCACTGCCCAAGAAGCCACGGCACATCTCCACGAACTCTCTCACTCCTCATCTCGCTTCTGTCTGCTTCCTGCAGGCCTGCAGCCTCTCCCTCAAATTAAACAGGAGTGGGGCCAGACCTGCTGCCTCCCTAGTGCCACCGAAACCACAGAGGCACAGACTGTGCCGCTCCCCGCCAGTGGCAGCAGAAAGTTTCCACATGCTCCAGAGTAACAAGGAAGGGGTCAGGGAGTGCATGCTGGCAAGGGCCATGAATAACAGACATCTAGACTTTGGCAAAGGAGACTCTGCTGTTAGCTTAATATTTATCAGATATTTTCTATCCCTTCACTTTTCTGATGGTGTGCAACTGAGGCAGGGAACAGTAGAGGGGTTGCAAGCTAAGCTGGAAAGCGTTAGAGGACTTCATGGGGGAGGATGAGGCTGAAGGTGAGGATGAAGCCAGCCAGCACCAAGGCCCTTGACAAGGCCGGGGTGAGAGCAGACGAGGAGGGAGCAGCAGTTCCTCCAGCCACTCCGCACAAAGGTGTGCTTGTCCACACAGCCTTGTGTAAGAGCAATCAGCAGAGCTCATCAGGAGGGCTGGATCACATCTGACTCTCCTGAAAAGCCCACAGGGTAAACATTGCCTAAAAAATCCTAAAGTATGTAGGAGAAACAGTAAGAGCCCCAGGATGGGGAGAGAAACTCTTGGCAGCACTTGGTGCGAACCATGTGACCCCATTATCTGCTGACCTGCAGCATTTTTGGATGCAAACAGCATATGCACTGGGAATAAATATTTATGAAAAACCAAGCTACCTTAGGGAAGCTGGGAGGGCTTTGGGCCAGTGATTTCAGGAGGCACTGTTAATTGCAGCACCTTGATATAGCTCCACAGCATCTGGGAAAAAACTGTAACAACATCTGTACTGACAATCAGGGTGGAGGGGACCAGCTGAACAGCTGAGGAATTCTCAGTCAGGGAGACAGCCTGGGTGCCAAACAGGCAGTGAGAGCCCAAAGCACCAACAGAAATGCATAATGAAATTGCATTGTCCCAAGAACTGTAAAACGATCTAATAGGGGCTCCAAGGTTTCAGAAGGTCTGGGAAATTACGAAGATGAGAACACCATCCCTGCTGATGTGACTTGGATATTCTGAAAAGGCTGTTAGGCCAAGGGAGCAGGATATAGCAGTCCCCAGAAATAATGTGTGATTTTAAAATGTATTTTTCCCTTTTGAAGATGAAAAAACAAAAACAATTTTGTTTTTGGTCTTGGGGTTTTTTTGTTACAGATAAAAAACCCAAACTCCTACAATATTTCATTGGGGGGGAAAAAAAAAAAAGTTAAATTTCAAAAAAAAAGTTAAATTTCAAAACAAAACTCACATTGGGTCTCTTAGATGATCCTTGGGTTTATCTTAAAAATGGTATAGCACTGCAACAGGTTGGGCCATTCTTCCCTGATACAAGCAGAGCCTGGTCAGCACTGTTATAGCCATCCAGAAGGCCACAAAACACCCCATCAGCAATGATAAAGTCTCAACCTTGCAGCAACTGAGGCTTCTAGTACCTTTGACTCCACAGCAATGAGACCAAGGAACTGCTAAGAATTCAGAAGAACCTAAATCCTTGGTCAACCTCTACAGCAGGGAGGAGTGCTGGGACCCTGCCACTGCCAGTCAGATGGGGGAGCCAATGAAGATGGCCAACATGGAAACATTCTAAGTCTGATTTTGTGTGTGGTTGGTTGGTTGGTTTGTTGGTTGGTTTGTTTTGGTGGTGGTAGTTGTTGTTGAACTGATTAATTCCAGAGGAAGGATGGAAGGGATGGGAAAGATTTTGCTTGGGAAGTTCCCAACCCATTCTTGAATATGCATTCAAATATTTGGGCTTGCATCAAGCCCTATGTGCTGAGTGATGCAGAAATCCTGCCTTCTGAGAGCAGGTCATTTGAGCTTCCATGATTCTCAGGGCTCATCAAAGAAAGGGCATTCTGGCTGAGCTGGCTCCGCAGGCATGGCACAACACAGCAAATATCCATGGGAGGAAGCAGCACTGCATGCAGAGTAGTAAGAAATGGAGTTCTCTGCCCCTCAACATCCCAAATTTACTGGAAAGCCAAAGGAGCTGTGATGAGTCCCTTCCTCTCCCCCACACTCATGCCACAGCAAATCTGCTTCCAGTCCACATGTGGAGCAGCAGTGAAGAACTGTGCGTCTTCCCCAGTCCCATCCACACCCTTGCTCCAACCCTCACATACATCTGGATATGCAAACTGGGGCCAGAGGATACCAAGAGAAGAAGGCCAAGCGCAAGGGTGAGGACTGCAGGGAGCTGGTATTTACCACAGGGTTGTACTCTGTCACCAGACGGAGCTCGTTCATCCGAACAAAGCGAATCAGCTTCTTGGCATCAACCTCTCTGTTGTTCATGTCCAGGTCCCGCCGGTCATTGTCCACCTGAAGGCAGGCAAAGACACCTACAGTCACAGCTGTCCTCCCCTCCCAGCACCTCCTCCAGAGGCACTGATTGCACTCTCTCACAGAGACACCCATCCCCTGGGACACCACCATCCTCTCTCCCCCACTGCACAATGCCCACCTCTTCTAGGGGTCTACAACCTACAGGAACGAGCCTGCACTTTGAGATAACGATCTCTCAGCCTTCTCCAGCCTCCCAAGGACAAGGCAAACTCATGGTATAATAGAAATCTCTTAGGACTCCAGATATCCCTATATTACCAGCTCTCGGCGCACTGGAGACAGGGAGAATTAGCTGACAAACTATTCTAGGCATTGTGGAGAAAGGTCATTAAACAGTCTAACTCCTCACATCAATACTGGCTTTACATCCCTTTTAAACATCCTCATCTGCTTATTCTGTTTCTTCTACAAGTAATAAACATTGGCATCGCCCGGTATGGAATTCCTGGAAACATTGTGCAAGCAGGAAATCTCTCCAATAAAAAGAGGATTTTTCTTCCAGTACAGCAGGAAAGAAAAAAGAAAAAAAGAAAAAAAGAAAAAAAATAAAGCCCAGCATATTTCAGCTTTAGAGGAAAATTCATCCTGCCACACATCTCCCCACACTTCATCCCCTCAAAATGATGTGATTTTATTGAGATTTTCATGACCTGATAAACAGAAAAAAAAAAAAAGCAGGCAACCACTGAACGATAGCAATACACTAGAGTTCAAGGGCAGAGTTCCTGTGCAGTACCACCACAGGATGTGATGGAGTTAAGCCATGGGGGCAGTGGTCTCTGACATGAAGTAGGATCAAAGTTTGGGATTTAAAAGTCATTGATACATATGTTGAATGAGGTTCTTGGGGCTGAGGAGCAGTCCACATTCACACCCCAGATTTTATTCTCTGCATGTGGACGACATCTGAAAGTTCTTGTGTTAGTTTTTCCAGTGGTGTGCAGACATCTAAAGTAATTTTTGCTGTTCTGTGGTCATTGGCAAGGTTTTTGATACCAGTCACCCGTCCTGTCTGACAACACAAGCTGGTGATTTTCAGACTGTGTGGCCTGATTCCTCTCACAGAATTTGCTCCTGCCCAACATGAAAGGGCAGCTCTGCTCAAGTACATAAGAACAGGACAGTGCAACACCTGGGCAGGTGAGATCAGACAGGCCTTAAGAACCAATCTAAAGCAGCCTGGACTCTACAGAAAGTCTTTTCTTGGCTTTCATGGACTTCTGGAAATCTCTGACTCCCATCTGGGTATCATAACACCTTGAATCAGCACTCAACATTCATGTTTTTAAGAAAATAAGGCTGGAAAATAGCCTGCATTTAATAGTTGAAGCTCTAGTCAAAATGTCTTCATCACTCCATATAATTACGTTGTTAGCATCTGTTAACTATGTTCTTTTTAGGTCTATCAGGATTTCTTACTGGAATAAATCTGTTTCTTTCCCATATATACAAAGAAGTCTCACCAGCTGACACAGTCCCTCCTACTACTGTAATTATGGTTTAAACTTCTAAGCATTGTAAGTGTTTCATACACTGCAAAGGCAAAGAAAAAAAATTGTCTATGCCTCTGATTCACTTCTATCCTGGTGACGCATCTTTGTATCCTTCAAATGAGTGTTTGATTCCAAGTTCCTGTATCCGTTCTTTTAAAATTCCTTTTTATCTCTGACCTCTTACTCCTACACATTATTCATCACAGGATAAAAGAAAAAATAATGTGTCTGATAATTTAAGAAAAACTGACAATCAGACAAGTGAATTGTCAACCATTGAACCTGACTATTGTTTTATTTTCTTGGCTGGTTTTTTTTCCATATTAAATAAGAGTTCGGTTGCAAAAACTTGACTCCAAACAAAGAATATTCAATATAATACAAATTCCAACAATCCAAACAATTTATTTTATCAAACTCTCTCCCAGTGCAGTCATCCTCACTATCTGCACGGTGCAAAAACAAAGGATCTTTTCAAAATTTTTGGAAGAAAACCACAATGACTAAGAACCAAAATTGAAATGGGTGTTGCTTAAAATTGCAACATCTAGCAAATAAAAGGTTAAATAAAAGGACGTGCCTAACTATTGCTCACTCTTAGATCATTCTTTTTTTAATTATTTGGATAATATCAGTGGTAAACATGGTGAAGGAAATGATGAGGGGGAAAAAAGAGAACAAACTGTCCAATCTTTGTACAAGCTAGATCTACAACTTGGGCAAGCTGCCATATTTAGTTTCCCTAGAACATGTGGTGTGTGCCCATTTCTCCCCACCTCGAGCACTTAGAGGTCTGGTGTCACGACACTCCATGGCTTTTAGGACATCTTGTGCTGTCTGGGGCCCTGTTCCCCTTCAGACACACCTACCTCTGCAGTTTTCAACTGCCATGCTTGTGCAAGAAGGAGCAACGTGGGGAAATTGATGTAACTAGTAGAATACTTGCTCTTAACTTTTCTTTTCTTGGTACTTTTGCAGCAGGCACATGGCCCTTCCCAGTACCATCTCCTTAAATTTCAGCAAATATAGCTGCATGGAGGCTACATTGAGCTACCTGCACTTAGAGCTGGAGTCAACAGAGATATGATCTATCGCAGCATCCATCCCTAAGAAACTCCAAAGCAAGATTTCTAAGGCCTAAAGCATATTTAGGAAATGAGTCTGCAAACCACAGTGTAGGGTGGCACAGCGTCTCTTAACTGCAGAGACCTAGACTGGATGTGTTTTCTGTCTCATTGGAAAAGTTTTGTACCCTAGGAGACAGCTTTGCCTGCCTGAAGTGACACTTGCCAAGTTTTGGTATCAAGCCTGCTGTGTTGAGCCATTGTGACATGGACGCTTTTCATGTGTCTCAGGACCCTTTCCAAAACCACAGAAACCCCATCCAAGTTAATGCCAAGCTGTGAGCAGGTCATGTGGAAACACAGGCATTGCTCTTTGCAGAGCTCTGGGTGCTGAACCAGATGCGTAGGGCAAACACCTAAATAGGAGAATCATACCAGGTGTAATTAACGCTCCGTATCTCAGTGACAGGCACTCTGCAGTTGAAAAGCAAAAGCCTTTTTTGGGGCAAGAAGAGGGATGTACTTTGAGGTGGACAGGCAGCCTGACTGCCAATGACAACCCTATTTTTGTCTTGCCCTAAGGAAAGATGAGTTTTATGCTTTTTACTGCTGTATACACCTTGGACGTACTGCTGTATGTCCAAGACCCTCTCCCACCCACACCAGCGCTCTGGGGGACCCGGAACCAGACCCTTATTCTGGAGACGCCGGTTTTTCCCCGCAGCGTGTTCCCGGGAGGGAGCGGCTGGCGATGCCCCCGCCACGCCGCGGGCCCACGCACCCTGCGGAACAGCGCCACGGTGTTCTCCGAGGCGCCGTAGCGGGACAGGACGGCGGCGCTGCTGCTCAGGCCGAAGGGCACCTCTGCGATCTCTCCGGCCGCCAGGCGAAACTGCTCCGCTTCGGGGCTCCGCGGGTCCTGCGGGGCACAGCGGGACGGTCAGCGGCCGAGCCCGAACGGGGCACCGGCGCCGGCGCCGGCACCGGCACCGGCGGCACGAGCGCGACACCTGCCGGCCGCTCGGTCCCCGCGGGAGCGCGGGCGGGCTGCTCCGGGATCCTGGAACCTGCCAGGATGGTGCTGAGCCCTTGGGCACTCACCAGAGCATAGGTGTAGCTAGTTTAAAAAAAAATCTATATCTATATCTATATCTATATAATCTATATCTATATCTATATATACATCTATATCTATATCTATATCTATATAATCTATATCTATATCTATATATCTATATCTATATCTATCTAGGAGCATGTATGTGTAAGTGTGTGTTTCTAAAATACATACATATCTATAAACGTCGCCATTTTTATGCTAACCTTGATGCTAGAGTCAGGGTGTTACAATTTTCAACACCTTGCATTATCAGTACCGTGGCTCCTTTCAAAAGGATATCTTAGGTGCATTTTGTAAAAAAGTAGTTAATTCAGGTTATGTGCAATTTCTCCGCTTTTTGAGGTCCATTCTCTTTCTTGCAGAAAGCATTAAATACTAATGTCCTTTGCCTGTGTTAAAGCATTCCTTGCTATTCCCATTCCCAACTTTTTAGTGATGTATTTTTGATACTTCTATTTATTGGATATAAATTCTCAAGACATGGTCTCTGCTTGGAAATTGGTTTGTTTTTCTTTTTAGTTTGAACTGTCAGCTCAGCTGTTTGTGAGCCCAGAGAGAAGGGAAAACAAAATTCTTTGTTCATTCCAAAGAAAAACATCTCTCATGACATGTTTTGGAAATGCCAGCGCATCAACATTGCTCTGGTGAGAGCGCTAAAGCCTAGGGTGGGAATAATCTCGCTGAGTTTTGGAGCATTCCTGGGAAACCTGGGGTTTAATGAGGGCGAGCATGGCCCTTTCTCAGAGACACGCAGGGTTTCTGGAGCAGTGTGCTGTGTTTCCATCACGGCATGCTGTTCCCAGTCAGGGAGGCCGTGCTCATTATACGGGAATCATGCCGAGCCACATGCTGCAGTGAACTGAAGGGCTGCAGCAGAGAAATAATTTATGGTGAGCAGAGAACATGGGCTTTATTTGGATGAATCTACTTTCAGGCCGAGAGCCAAGCCCTCATGGCACACGCACGTCTTTATCTCCCGTTCAAATGCAGCCCGGCCATGCTTCAGGCACTGAATGCCCGAGATGTGGCTGGCTGCTGCCTCCTGCTCCTGGCGGCTGGGGCTGCACGGCAGCAGCCTCCTGTCTGGCTCTGAAGAATGCAGTCCTGCAGAGGGAGGTCACTGTGGCACAGGACAAAAGGAGCCGTGTCCCTGCTTAGCTCGGGAGGAGGCTCTGGGTGCAGCTCTGCCGCAAGCCCAGCCAGCTACCCTCGGGGAAGGAGGCGTCTCGGCACTTTCATTCTGCGTGTGCAGATTGCCTGGCTGCTTTGCACAGCTTCAGCGCTGCAAGAGCAACCCCCAAGGAGCTCCAATTGCCTGCAGGCACCGAAGCCGAGGCGGCTGGTGCTCTGTGATCAGCGCTTACCAGGCCCCTGGGGATAAGGCTCACAGCTCACAGACTTGTTGCTGCCCGCACTGCGCAGGCAGCACCGTCGGTTCTCACTCTCTGGTGGGCTGGGAGGTGCCACTGCCCTGTACCAAGGGCACGATGCCCTCCCTAGGCTGCCCTCCAGCCCCAGGCACAGGGCAGAACGACAAAGGTGCTTGCAGAAGGACCTGGTTCTGGAAGCCTGAAGCCTTCTCTGACATGAGGCAGCGAAAGCATGGAAAAAGGTGCAATTTGGGGACCTTAAAAGCAATAAGGATCCTGCGAAAGAGGATTGTACAGTGCTGTAGCTCAATAAATATTTTCCTTTTATTTTCTGAGGAAAAATACTCGTGGCATTTGGAGGGGGCAAGGGACTCGGCTGTCACTCACTTTTGAATTCAGCGGAATTTGGATAAAAAGAGACAGAGATCTCAAGGGTACCTACTACTACTCTGGGGAACAAAGAAGTGAAACAGAGACCATGCCTACATCCTCCCTACAAAGAGGCTGCAGCCTGAGCCCAAACCCTCTTGGACTTCAGCAGACCTGCACTATCACTTCTCCCTGAGACTTGGCTTCCTCATCCCTATCACACAGGCAGTGTTTTACTCTGTCTTTGCTGACTACAGCAAATAACTGACCTTCCCATTCACCCCTCACCAACACTGTTTCTCTACCATGTATATTTCTGTTTCTTCCCCTGCAGCATTTCCCTCTCTCCTGCTCCAGGGCTCCTACAGCCTTACAGCCTCCTTCATCTTCCTCCCTTACTCCATCTCTTTTTCCAGGCACAGACCAAATTCCCTGTGCTCTCTCTGTGACCCATCACCGAATCCCTCCACATGCCTGTCACAGCCCCAGCACCTTTTGGGACAACAGCTGCCTTTGGCAGGTGCTTACACCACATCCAGCTTCCTGCTCTCATCAGGGTGGGATAGAGCTCACAACCGGCAGAGGGAAGGTGCTGTGAACACACCTGGAAGAATCCAATGACTGCCACCTCTGCACCACTGATGAAGGCTTCAGCATCTGGGATGCTGTTTAACAGGACAGGTTTCTCTGTGGCGCTGGCTGTGCCTGCAGAGCAAAGGTCAGGGTTGGGCAGAGTGCACACAAGGAGCAGCTCAAAGAGGATCCCCCCAGTACACACACAAGCATCCCAACCTTACAAGCTCACCCCCACACCTCTCTTGCAAGCTCAACATGTTTGTGCAGCATACCTTGGATAAGGAAGACTCCCTGAAGCAGACCCAGACTTTCCCCAAGGCGGGAAGAAAGCTCACTTACTGTGGGATGCAGAGTCACTCCCTCCAGCACAGCCTGCTGGGGAGCATCTGGTGAGCAGGATAACAAAGAGGCACGAGAAGATGGATGTGCCCATGGTGCCAGCTCGCCTTCTCCTCGCCATGCCACCCTGCTCCTGTCCTCTCCTCGGTGAGACACGTCAGCTGCTGTGGGGACCCACAACCTTCCTGGGGCGGTGGGAAGGGAGCAGCTGGCCCAGGGCAAAGGCCTGAGATAACTGCCTGGCTGGAGAAAGCCCCTCCCTGCTGTGCAGGAATCAGCCTTGGAGAGCTGCACCAACACGCCGTGGTGCATCCTCACCCACAGCACTAGACTTCACAGCTGCCCGGCACCTTTGTGACCAGACACCCCAGCTAGGCTAAGAACATCCCTCCCCAGGTGCTGGATCCCAGAGGCTGATGTTCCCTTGGGCTTGGCCAGCAGGCTAGCCACAAGGACATGCAACTCTTGCATTAGCTCTGGGGAACAGCTGCTACGGTAAGTGCTGAACATGAGAAGGGTATGCTATAGCTCCCTGGCTCATTCAGCAGCCATCTGGGATGAGAGGTGGGGGCTGTCCACCCTGGAGTCTACCCCCATCACAGCCCAGACTTTGGGCTTCAAAGAATTAATGAAATCCCTGAAGGGAAACTGTTCTGAAATAATTTGCTTACTCTGCTTTGCAGAGTAAGGCTCCTGCTTTGAAGGAGGAGGGCTATTTCCCTGCTGAAATATGCTCTTAAGCCTTCCTATACTGCATTCTTCACACACACATCACTGAGAAACATGCTCTAGAAAAGAATGTGACACTTGCACAGAAAAGAAGAAAGAACTGGTTTTATTCTCAGACACTGAAGTCATGTTACGGCATCTAGCTGCATTCCCCCTGACTGGCTTTGCCTGCACAAGGATGGATTTTAACAGGGTAGGGCACCAGATACAGACCAGGAGACCATCACAGGAAGTAAGTAACCCTTTACAATGAGTCAGAGCACATGGCAAGTGTAACTCAAGATAGGGATTTTCCAGGGACCAGTCCACCCCTGCCAGGTGATCTTGTTTCCTCTAAAAGGCACTTCCAGGACTGGAGTTGGTATGGGAGAGACAACAGGAGGAAGTACTGGGGGAGAGGGAGGGAGATGCTTCCCAATTTAACCCATTATGGTGTCATGACGGGGTGGTGGTGAGAACTGCTGGGTTGTTTTCAGTGTGTCAGAAGAAGCAGCAAAGGCCTGGAGACTGGTGCAGGAGGCAGGGGGATGGGAAGGGGGAAGGCAAACTGGGTGAACTCATTCTGTCCATTCCTTCTTGATGGACAGGTTCCACTCCCAGGTGAGATGGTCGTGCTTGTCATCATCCGTGAAGAAGGATTTGTTGTGATAGGTGCCTCGAGCCAGCATACCCTTAGGAGCCTCTTCAACAGGCGTCAGGAACTCGTACTCCTCTGGCCGTGGCCCATAGCTGCCAACCATGAACGTGGCTTTGTCCACTAGGAGAAAACAATCCACAGGGAATAAGACCCTCAGATAGGGAATGATGAGGGAGAGAGGAAGCCATGAGTAAAAGAGCAGAAAGGAGATGGGGGAGAAAGGAACAGCCCATGCCAGCAAAGAAGAGCAAAATCAGTGGGTTAGTGAAGCGTAAGGACAGCTGGAAGGATAGCACAGATGGATGGGCAGGTGAACAGGCAACGGTTTGTGCCCTCTCACATGCATGTACTTGTCCTGGTTTGAGACAAATTTGGCAGAAAACCTTCTGGCTGCTAGAAGGGTGTGAGTACAACCAGCACATGCTCAAGACCTCCTTTGATTTCCCACTGCTTCTCTTTACTGGTGAGAAGACACCAGTTTTGTGTGCTGAACAGGATGCTGAAGCCTTAGAGGTGGTGAGAAGACACCAGTTTTGTGTGCTGAACAGGATGCTGAAGACTTAGAGGTGGTTGCATGAAAATGCACGTGGGGGGTGTGTGTGTGCAAAATGGGGCTTTCCTCTGCCTTGTCCAAGCAGAGCAGCACTGAGGAGATCCCAGGGGCAAATACAGGGCCCTGCACACAATGGGAAGTTTCATAGAGCAGGTCTGAATTTTACCCAGAGCTTCTGAAGAGCTTTCAGAGGGTGGGAAGCACCACACAGGCTGAGCCACTGAACAGAAGGTGGAGGGGGGGAGAAGAGCTCTGTATGGAGAGGCAGCCTGTGGCAAGCACCATCCAAGCAGAGTCTCTGTGGATGTTGCTGCTGCAGACAGGGGAGTAGCATACAGATAACAGAGCTGGCTCACACTGAGTGTGCACAAAAGAAGAAACTGATGTCCTGGGTAAAGTAGGCTTATGCACTCTTCTGAGAAGTCACCTCCTGAGTGTTAGCATAGGGCGGGACTTGGGACCAAGGGAGCCTCTGTGTCAATCCAGAGCTGCAGGAGCCCTTGTTCCAGAAGAGGGAACACACAGGTAGGAGCAGTGCTGTGCAGGGCATGCAGGGCTCTTACTCACCCTTCACCCCTGTTCGGTAGGTGTGCTGCACATATTTCAGTCCCGACACAATGTCCCTGTTTACCTGCAGGAAGTAACCAGAAGTGTCAAGAGAAGAGTTTTGGTTCTGTACCTGATGATTTTCCCCCTCCTTAGGGACATACCCATCTTGGCTCCCTACACAAAGGAGTCTCAGCACAGGGCACATTGTACAGGTCCCTGACACAACTTCTCCATAGGTACCTGGAGACCTTTAGCATCCTCTGTGCATCTCCTGCACTTCCCTATCCTTTGCCCAACTTTGAAGCTGACTGCAGCACATCAGTAAGCTTCTCAAGACATCCTGATGAGGATAAAGAAAAGTGAAGCAGGGAGTTCCCGTTTAATAATTTTCATACTGGAAACCATCCATGGGTAACTAGAGTCATCTCTCCAGCCCCAATGAGTGGGCAGATTCCAGGTGCCCTCTAAGCTCCATGGGGAGAAGTTTCTTCTCAAAAGACAGTTTTCATAATCTTTTCTCAAATCTTCCATGGATAGCTTGGATGTATCCAGTGCTGCTCCCCTCCAGCACACACTGCCTTCCCACAGTGCACACTACTCCATCTGAAAACAAGATGGACAGATCCTTTTACATCCCAGGGTAGAATTCACAGGTAGAATTCCTTACCAGCCTTGGAACTGAGGGAGGGAATTAGAATAACCTGTCTGGCTTCAGGTATCTCCAGTCAACAAGGCACAGATACAGATGGAAATATTTCACAGCACAAAAGAGAGCTTGAGGTGTCTCAGGGGAGAGCATTAGGGGACATTCATCCCTGAGACAGCAAGCCTACAGAACCCACAGTATTAACACCTTCCCTCATCTGCCTCAGAAGAATTATCTTTCTTCCCTTTTTGCCTTCTCTTCCAAGCTCAGCTTTGAAGCAAGCACTTGCAGAGATGATCAGTTCAGTGCTGGATGCCACACTGCAGCGTGGCCAAGTTTCATTTTCAGCTGTAAACAGAAGAAATGGCTGACACGCTGATTAATGGGAGTGAGGGAGAAATTAGCCCATTTAGGTGTATGACAACCTGAAGAATTCAAGTATCTTCAACCAAATGCTACAATATTACATCTTTTTAATGTGTACATGAAGCCCAGTAATACTGACTGAATCAGTACTTCATTAATAGCCATTCTCTCTCTTCTTCTCTTCTCTTCTCTTCTCTTCTCTTCTCTTCTCTTCTCTTCTCTTCTCTTCTCTTCTCCTCCCTGTTCATTTCCACTTAGTGTGAAGTAAAGATTTTCCAGTGGCTAAAAAGCAAAACCAAACTCAGCCAAAACTACCCATCTGGCTTTTAAACCACTTGATTATCAGTGTGAGCAACTTCCTCCAAGGGGTGAGCAAGCAGAAGTAATTTCCTGAAAACACCTCATCCCTTGTTGGGCAGAACAACACCTGAAGCTAGGGGGCTTTGCAAGTGTTCAGCTTTTGGGCAGGCATTCTGCCTGGCTCTAGTTATCTGACAGACTGCCACTGACTGGCCTGAGCAACTGGATAAGAAGCAACTGGAAGGAAAACAACTCACTCTGAAGTGGATCTTAACTCTGTATTCCACCCCTTCCTTTAATACGAAGGTCTCTTTCTTGAGTGCTTCGAGGTCACCTGCAAGAAGAGAATCAAGCTGTCAGCTGGAGATGTCACAGCGAGGAGAGAGCAGGCACAAGGGGGAAGATGGAGGTGGGGCTGCTGTCAGAGGTGAGCATCCCTTCAAAGGATGACACCTGCAAAATGAGCACGCAGACGTCTGTGTGAGATTGTGTTGTGCGACCAAACACACAGAAATTCCTGGGTGCTCATGTGTACCTGTGCCCACAGAAGGTAATGCCTAAACACACACAGGCCTGAGCACATATACACAAAGATGTTCATGCACAGACTTGTTGCAGAGCATATGCAGGAGTGTGTGTATTCTCCATCCATGCCCAGGCCTGGCTTGGTGAGAGGAGCGTGTTCCACAGCTCCTGCCCAGCTTGGAAGGCTGCCTGGGCTCTGCAGGGCTCTGCGTGGCTTTGGGTGAGCAGGAAGCCTCTCTGCCTCTCCAGGCCCAGCTTCCTCTCTCTGCAGAAAAGCCCATATAAGGCTCTCTCCCCATGCCCCCAGGAGCCGGAACTGCAGTATTGCTCGATTCTGAGGTTTCAGTACAGCCTGTTACCCAAATGCATGCACATCCCTTGTGCTCATGAAGTGTCATTGAAAGGAAGAAAGCAGAGATGGCAAGAGAAACCCAGGAGCTCCTAGAGCACTCTAGATGAAGGAAAAAACCCTCAGTATTTTCCTCTGTTACATCTCCTTTTTTTTTCATATGTGTATACTTTAAAATAAGAAACAAGGCTAAGATGACCTCAGAGTTCCTCTAGAACCCACTGTAGCATCCCAAGGACAAACTCTCTTTTAACTTGGAGCATGCCAGGGCCTTTATGTGTTCCCCTGTGTGACCAAGGGCAGAGCCTGTGCCTACCTGTAAGGTCCATGGTGATGGGTCCTGGAGCAGAGTCACACACCAGAGTGAGCCGGGTGACCACCACGTTGGGAGCTGTTGGGTCTGCAGGTAGGAAAAGTCAGGGGGAAGCTGTTAGCTTGCAAAATTAAATGCAATCATAGGGGAATGACAACTGAAGAAAGAGGGGTGCCTTGTCACACAGAAACTGCATTTCATGAAACACCCAGTAATGCCAGGCTTCCTTAGCACAATAAGACCACATGTCTACCCCATGGATCCTTCCATATGGATCCCTCTGGCCTCCATCACAATACCTAGAGGTGAAAATTTCCTTCTTAGGATCATTCTGGGCAACAAGACCACCTTTCAGCAGAGGCTGACCCCTTCATAACCCCCAAAACTCCTCTGAGACCCATACACCTCCCACCACAAGTGGTGGGATGTCAGCAGTCCCCAGTAATCTTCGTAACTCCTAACACTCAGAACACCTTCCGTGCTTCCTTTAGGTGCAACTTTCCACCTGCCCATCCCCAGTCCTCCAGCACAAGCAGTGCGTGTCCCTGGCCAAACAACGTCCCTCTTCTTTGAAGCAACAGCACACTGTTGCAGTACATCTCCCCAGTCCTCCCCCGTCAGTGTGCCCCAGCCTACCTACTACCACAGGTCCATCTCCCAGCAGGGACTTCTTGTACTTAGCGAGGCTTTCATCATCCTTGTCCAACTCTTGAAGCTCCTGCAGTGTTTTCTGGGGAGGAGGTTTGTAATTGAGTTTCCCATCCAGCTCATCATCATCATCCTCCACGTGAGGTTCTTGTGTCTTCTCAGTCATGGTCACTTGGTCTGGGTGACAGAGGAGGGGGCAGTCAGTGAGATTGCTGTGGATTGGGAGTAAGGGGGCACTCACTGTGTAGCTCAGTGCCCCTGACAGGCAGGCACCCACCCAGTGCCGAGGGCAGCAGGATTCCTACAGGCAAATGGCGACGGTGATCGGCTGCAATCCAGACACTGCTGCTGATATTCTGGCTCAAACACAATCCCCCTCTACCCCCGCTCCTCGCTCCCTGCAGGCACCACGCGCACACGCAGACCTACACCATTCTTCCCTCGCAGGGAGGAGGTGCAGGAGCAGAGGCTGAAACCAGAGTGATTTAAGTGATTTACAGCCACTCTGCAGCACAGTTGTGGCCGGCAACCCTGCAATTACAAGCCATCCTACCAGGCTCCAGTGCTTGCAGGCTATCTCACACAAAGAGCCACTGCCACACACTGGAGCACAGAGAAACACGAATAAAGCCAAGGACAGATGTTTCATTCACCCTCTCACAATGGGTTAAAAGCCACATTTCACAGAAAGCTCGAATACCTGCCAGCCACTTCCGTAGATTAGCAAGTCAGCTGAAGCTCTCAAGGAAGCAGGCAGCAAAGTCTATCTGCTGGCATTCCCTGTGCTCCCACTAACAGCTCACTCCAGGCACCCACCAGCACTCCTTCCCACCGAGGAAGGAAGCACATGGTGACCCCAGGACAGGCAGGCACAGCCGTGCTGCTCCAGTGGTGCCTCTCGGAGTGGAGAGGCAGGAGAGCTGAGCTGCAGTCAGCAGGGCTGGGTCTGGCACCGCTGAATGGCACAAGGACGGCGAAACTGCTGGGGTGGTATCCCAAAGGGGAGCCAGAGCAGGGAAACAGCAACCAACGGGCAGCCAGAGCATGGGATGGGGAACAGGAGACAGGCAGGAGAGGTAAGCAGTGCTGTGCCAGGTGCCCCTTCGTCAGCTGCCTGCCTCCAGGAGACAGCCATATGGTCCTAGCCACCTTCCCACTCTTCAGAGAAAGGCTGAAAAACAGAGCAGTGCCCTGGTACAGCAGCAGTTGTCACAAACAGCCAAGCCATTCCTTGTTCTTTGGCAGCAAGAGGGTTTGGTCAAGCTACACAGATCATTCAGTTCACTTCCACTTATCCTTCTTTGATACTGTCCCTACTAAAAAGTCCCTTTTTGCTTGCTTATTTGCAATTTTCCAAACAAATCATTTGTCCTTCTCTGCAGCTGTGGCCTTAACATTTGCCCCTGCTCCCAAATGTTAAACTGGGAGATAATGGGATAGTTTTTTCATTTATTAAAATAGAAAAGAAACACACTCAAAAAAAAAAAAAAAAAAAGAAGAAAAAACAACAGTTTAAGGTGAATCATCAAGTGGCGTCAGGCAACTCTGAGTAGTATGCAGACTTCTCAGAGCAATTCCAGTGCAGGGAAGAAAAATAATCAAGGAGTGGTACATTGGCATGTTGCAGAGGGACAGAAAAGAACTGACCAGCACAAAAACAAGAAGATTCAGTCAGGTATTTTAATTGGAAATGGCCATTGCATGACAACTTTGCAATTTTGTGGTGAATGAGGAACTACTACAGAATGGGCAGATGGGAAATAAAAGAGAATCTCAACCCAAGGAAACAGGAAAAAAACCAGGTCCCAGCAGCTGAATAACCCTGGCTCAGTTCATGCCCAGATGCAGGAGTGTGAAATACCCAAGTACTATAGGAAAGGCCCTGGAGTGTGTCCTCACGAGAAAGGAAACCAAAAGCTCCCTCCTGAAAGCAACACTTAAAATACCTCACCACTCTGTGGCCCCTCAGAAAGCCCCACAGTCCCCCCAGTGCCATTCCACGCTCAACACAGGAGGAGGCTGTGGCTAGCCATGACAGCCACTGCCAAGCCTTGCCTTCCACTTGGGCTCCAGCTGCAGGTCTGAGCGCTGACTTGAGCTCTGCCACAACACCAGGCTGCATCTGCCACCAATACAAGCACAGACCACAGGTGCCTGCCCGCCCCCATCCTCCCATGCCCATCTCTTGTAGTTTGTCACAGGAGAGGGCCAGACACAGGAGATGGAAAGAGGCATCTCTGCCCACATGCACAGAAAAGGCAGAGTCAGGACTGGATCATCTGGCTGCTCCTCATCCCTCAGACCTTCCCTTTGCACCACACATGCTGCAGAGACCGTCCCTGCCAGCCCCTGGGGGTGGCTCACTTGAGGGGGAATGCTTTTAGGCTCTGAAAGCCTCCCAGAAAGGTGCACAGACAACCTGCCATGCCAACAGCAAGATCCTGCAGGGAACAGGACCAGCCAGACTGTCTGGGATGAACAACCTCTGGCTCACAGGCGCCCCAGGATGGCACCAATCAGACCAAGTTCTGGCATTTTTCCCCAAGCCATGGACCTGACGCTGCCTTCCTGCCAAACTCCAAGGCAGGCGGTGACCAAGAGGAAAGCTTCCATCTCAGCAGCTCCTGCCCCTACTTGCTGGTGCCCTCTGCAAGCTGAGACACATTGCCGAGCTCAGGCACCACTGCTTCCCCAGAGACGCCGCGTTGCTGTCGGGGTTCCTGAGTTTCTGTGCCACTGCCCAGGCCAAGGGCTAATATGGAGCCCCCCATTCAGACCAAGAGCCTCACAAAACTGAGAAAATTAACCCTACATTGTTATATGCAAGGAGAAATCTGTGCGCTTGGTGTCTTGCCCTGCCACCAGCCCACAGTCCTGTGTCACCTGCACCCCTGAGGCCTGGCAGCACCCGTGAAACAGCAGGGAGGGGGCAAGGGCAGGGTTAGGGATCCCTGTTAGCGAGAGATAACAGGAGATCTGCAGGAGGCAAAGAAGGAATCACGCCTTGGCGAGAGGTGCGAGAGTCTCGCCGCTGGGCTCTGCCTGTGCCGTGGATAGACGGCTGCCCTCGCACCTGCAGCAGGAGGGGCAGTGACAGGGTGGAGGGTAGGCACCTCCTCGGCCCCCCCATACCTCCACGAGGCACAAAAAGGGTGTCAGAGCGGCAGCATTTTACTTGTCCTCCGTCTGCTCATCACTTCTCCAAACCAACCCCCGGCCGAGGGCTTATCTCCAGGAAGCGGGTTTAGCAGGGAGGAAGTAATTTTCCGCGATGGGGGAGAAGCACACCGGACTCAGCAGCGCCCCCAGCCCCGGCCTCCCCATCCCAAGCCCCGGGGTGCGGGGACCGGAGGGAGCCCACGGCCCGGGTACCACGCCGCAGGGATACACCCGCCGCCAGTCCGGCACCGCGGGGGCCTCTTCCCTCCTTCCCCTGCCTCTCCGCCCCATCCAGCGGGGAGCCCGACTTCCCCCTCGGGTGCAGCAGGGCTCTGCCTGCCCGGGCAAGAGCGGGCACCGGCGCCAGCGCCCGGCAGCGAAGGCGCGAAGTTACGCGGGAGCGACCCGGGAGCGATGCGGGAGCGATGCGGGGCTGCGGCCGCCCCGCCGCCCTGCCCGGCTCCCCCGCCGCCCCTCGCACTCACCGGCGGAGCGGCGCCTGCGGCCGGGGTCCTCCTCTGCTGTCAGCGCTCAGCCTCGAGCTTTGGCAGTTGGAGCAGGAAGGAAGTTGGTGAAGAGAGGAAAAAAAAAAAAAAAAAACACTCATACGCAGGGAAAAAAAAAAAAAAAAGGAGCGGCGGCGGCAGCAGAGCAGCCCACCCGCAGAGGAGCCCTGCGCGCCCCGCATGCTGCGGCGCTCCGCCGCCTGCCCCGCTTTGTCTGCGCCCGCCCGGCGCCGCGCTGCGCTCTTTTTGCGCAGAGGTGCGCCGCGCTTTGTCTGCGAAGCTGAGCCCGGCCGGGGACAAGGAGTGCTCGCCGTGCGCGGCTTCGGGCTGCTGTGCCTGCAAAGGAGGGGGTGATGGCTTCGCTTTTCTTCCCAGGCTTTTATTTTGTTTGTTTTCCTGGTGTAATTATGTTCGATTTCAAAAAGTGGCGCTGATTTATACCGATTAAAATATGCGGAGGATCGGGTTGTGTATTCCTGCGTACGTGGGAAGATATGCAGTGTTGCAAATGGAGGTTCTCATGAGCCTCATTTTTCCTGCTACCTGCTGCACTTAATCAGCTTATTGTTCCCAACTCCCAGCCCTTCTCACACAAGCAGTTTCAAAGATCAGCTACCTCAGGAAGAAAAAGCTCTCATTTCCCAGGGTTGCTTAAATCATCAAAAAGATTTTACACCCCTTACTTTGTGAAATATCAGCAGATTTTCTCTTTCTTTGCCCCTCCTGGAGTGCCCACTTAGTTCATCAGTCACATAAATCCTTCATGTACATAGTCCTCAGAGCACAGCAAATTAGATCATTGGTTTGCAAACAACAAATCTGGGCCTGCAATGACTGATAGACTGCCCTTAATGCATTTACAGCAGCAAAATAAGCAAAGCATATCTATTGCCAGTGGGCTTACATTCACTGCCCCGGATCCACACATCCATTAAAAGTGTTTTTTGTACACAAATTTTTAAAGGTTGTAAACAACGGAGGGAAAGGGATCTTCTTCAGGGATTAACAGATCTCAGAAGAGGGGGATTGATTTTTCCAGCCAGATATTGCTTTCATTTAGGTTATGAGTGGCATAATGATCCTTACCTCATGAATTTCAAGGAAAAAACAGAGCGTATATCTGTCTGACAATGGATTCCCATTTATCAGGGGCTATAGCCTCAGAAACATTTCAAGCTTCCATTAATTAGTTTCACCATCAAGAAAAATTATTTTATTCTCTGCTACTCTTTTTCACTGCTACACTAACCCTTCCCTTGGGCAAGCACAAGGGACCTGACTTGAATACAGTAGTTAGATGAGTTCAAATTGTATCAGGGAAAAAACATGTAAGCAAATGTGTAAGTATATATTGGTGAGTTTTCAACCCAGATAGGTTTCTCCATACTTGTTTATAATGAACGAATGTGATTAAATCTTTTTGCCAGCACCAGTGGCTGAGTGGGATGGAGATGAGGAAAGAACAGAGAGAATTCTTTCAACTACAGTGCCACTTTATGGCTGCTCATATTGTTCATGTAAGCAGTCCTGGCCTGGGAAAGCTGTGAAGAGTTGGATGTGTTAACTATGGAAAGATTTGAGGAAGCCCCTGTGTCTTGTACAACAGCTTCTTTTCTTGGTTTTTTTGCTGTCTAAGTCTGTGCTCTCAGTTTAGAAACTGAACACAGTTTAGCTGGGGGGAGGTGTGGGCTGAGGTTACTGTTCACTCATGGCGTGGTTTGAAATTTCCTTGGGTTTAGCCGCTGTGTACAGTGCAGTTGTAAGTAGTGTTATTGCAATCATTCTTGCTGAGGAATAGTCGAGATTAGCTTGGTCTCTTTTGTGGGTTTCTTTTTAGTTAAACACCAGACTGCACGTGCCTTTGTGTAGCTATTTACATGCTATTTCTAAACACATGTCAGCATAAATTAAGGTCAGTTTATCCACAAATATGCATAAAGGTGTAGGGGTGTGCAGCTGTGTGCCGCCATATGTATGTGCTTTCAACCTACATGGCTTCATCTGCCTAGCACGCAGGGCAAACAGATTTTACTCCTAAATTAGAAATTAGTCAGTATGTAATCATGGGGACATCATGTAATTGCTCTGTGCCTCCTCTTCCTATTCATAAGCAGTGTGAGAAGGAGCTGTAGACATTGGAATCACACCATGCCAAGCAGATGGGAATTAGAAGCCAGGCATGATCCTTTGGGTCAGCATATCCAACATCCTGCTGAGGAACCACGTCACTGCTCTGCTGGGAGAAAGGAAAGGTTTGAACCACAATGGAGCAGGACATCACTGAAAGCAAATCTCTACCACTGAGTGTTTCATCTTTGACAAACTGATGCCAAGCCATGAAGATCATCTCTTGGCAGACATTGTCCAACCCCAGCCAGTTCTTTTGTCTGTGACAAAAGGAGGCAGGAACAACAGCTAAAGTGCACCTGCTTTATTGCAAAAAAACATGGTAAAATTTCAAATGTGTTCTTAGCTGGAAAATAATATTTTTCGCTTAAAATATTTTTATGTGGTCTTGTTTATTTTTACCTCACTGATAACAGCTGATTGTACAATTAGTAGACCACAATAATAGGTGTGATCAACCTCTAGTGTCTAAGTTTATTTCAAAAAGTTTATGCAAAATTTTAAATGCATATCCTTCAACTACACAGCCTGTACTCCCAACAGTCATATATGTCTGTAGCACCCTACTGAAAACAATAAAACTTGACTTTTTTAAAAACAGTAAGATTAAAAAAATGAGGCATTGTTTTTCCTGTTTGAATTTGGATTGCTACCATTAGGTATCCAGTATTTCTAGATTTGAACTTTTTGCAGTTGTGGTGCATTGCAGCTTTGTGCTGCTAAGTGTTATCCCCATCTTCTATGGAACAGGTTATTTGCTGCATTTGAGGAACAGAACTACTGTATGACCTTTAGAAGTGACTAATCCAGAAAAATTTAACCTGTTAGACTCTCTTATTTTCGCCTACTTGTAATTTCCAAAACTGTCTTATTTGGAGCTGAAATTTCCCAGGCTGGAAGCTCTGAGGGGAAAAATAAAAAGAAATTTCAGTCCAGGTAGGGAACCCATG
The DNA here is from genome assembly GCF_017590055.1 of Onychostruthus taczanowskii. Classification (NCBI taxonomy): domain Eukaryota; kingdom Metazoa; phylum Chordata; class Aves; order Passeriformes; family Passeridae; genus Onychostruthus; species Onychostruthus taczanowskii. Next base: position 157,149 of record NW_024499418.1, on the reverse strand, counting down.
TTTGTAATTTTAAGAGGTTCAACCGAGTAATACTTTTTAATGCTGTACTTGTAAAGTGATTTGTTTTGGAACTACTAATTTGCATTTTCACTAAACTCAGTACAAAGTTACTAACCTTGATTTCTCTCTAGTGAATAATATTGCTGAACGCTGTCACTGTCATGAGTTTTGCCGCCTCCTCAAGCTTTTACAGTCCCAGAAAGGCTACAGCTGACATGCTGGGAAGACAACCTCACAGGTCAGCAAATTCACGTCGGCAGGTAAGTGTCAGTTTTGGCCGTGGGTGTCCCCTAGATGGTGTCCCCAGATGGTGTCCCTCACTACATGCAGAGATCCTCTTCCCTGCAGAGATGGGAGGAGGCAATCCGGTGCTGAGGCAGTCACGAGGGGATGGGAATGGGCAAGGTGACAGGTCAGGGAGCTCAGACATGAGCTTTCCCTGCCGTGTGGGGCAGCAGTCACTGCACCACCAGGTGCCACCCAACCCTGGTAATCCCAGCACTGCCTTCCTTCTCTGACTCTCAGTTAAGTGGGATAAACAGGGTGATACGGCCAATGAAGCATGAATTCATCTCCTCTGAATAAAGCAGAGGCACAAATTGCCCCAGGATTGGCTTTAGCAGTCAGCATCCTAAGGTTGATCCTGTTGTGCCTGGGAGAGGTGGTGCCTGTTTTCTTCCTAATTGGTGCTACTCACCCCTTCCAAAGTGCTGCAAAGGAGTGTGCAGCCCTTGGAGTGGGAAGGGAAGAAGGGGATGGAGGCTAGATAAAATGCCAGGTGAGGGAGCCAGTATTCAGCATGGAGAGCAAAGAGAGAGAAGGCACTTTGAGGTACAGACACAAAGCCCCTGGTAAGGGTTTAACTGTGTTTTCCAGCCCCAAATTCCATGGGAATCCCTTCAAACTACCTAGCCACTGGACTTGAGGGCTCTCAGCTGGATGAAGAGCTGACCCCTGAAGACATGACTATGTGCCCCATCTCTCCAGCTCCTCAAGAAGTGATTTCTTTGAAAAATGGAGAGATTGGAGATTTAATACTTGTCTAAGCAGCTTTCAGGCTTGTTAAAGTGCTAATCCCATAACCCCTGTCACAAGCCTGAAGGTGTGCAAAGACTTCACATGTCACTTCACAATCCCCTGAGGAAGCAAAGGAAACAGGAAGACAGAGGAAGGTAAAGGATTTTGTAGGGGATGAGAGACTAGGGGCAAAACAGAGCCAGTTTCCTTCAGAGTCTAGCCTGAGGATGGCTGAGGATGGACAGAGCAGCTCAGTGAAGGAGGACAGGGGTTGGTGAAGGGAAGGTGGTCCCTGTCACGTGGGAGCAGGGGTGTCTTCTCTGCATCCCCTGCACTCCAGAGCCTAGCATGCAGGAAAGCAGCTTTTGCTCTCCATCCCTCGCTTGGTGCTGTGGCAGAAGTCAGTGTTCTGCAAGTGAAGGTGTCCTAAAGAAGTCACCCACCAGAGCTGGATTTAAAAGGGGACTAGATTATTTCAGGACCTCTCAGAAAACAGGTGGTTATGTAAGGTCAAGTCTTAGCAAGTGTAATCAAATCTCAGTTCTAAGCTGATCACCAACAGGGTGTTAGGAGTTATTCAAGCATTCCTCCCTGTGTTGTGACTTTCTACTGAAACAGCCAGAGCTGAAGCTGGGACTAAATTAGGAGAGCTGTGGCAGCCTCTCCTCCTCTGCTGACCTTGGGAATCTCCCTTGCCAGCTGCACCCTTACATTCCTGTGCTAAACAGTACTCTCAGCAAGGAACTTGATTGCATACCAGAATTTATGGCTTCTAGTCAGGTTCTGTCCAGCCTCTGGCTAGCTCTTAGGTTCCTTATATACCCTGTAGCTCAGGGCATGCTGCTTGCATCTATATAACATCTCTCAAAGCCATGAGACAATAATTACCAGCCTCTCTGTAGCAATGTTTTTCCTTCATTGCACTTGTGCTGTTCACATATTATTGCTCTCACAGCCCTGCCTCCATAAACCCCCACAGTGTTATTATGGTGGATTCTCGTGCAAGAACTGGTGTTAGAATTGCTGTTCCTCCCACTCCTTTTTTTTTCTTTTATATTGCAGACTTCAGTGTATAAAGGAGAAAAACAAACGTGGTGTTCAACACAAGAGCCAATGGCTATTGAAATTCTCAGTAAATATTATCCAGTTTTGTATATTCACAGAAGATTAACAAGCAATCAATGTGCAACATTTGCACACGATGAGTGTTCTCCTCCCAGATCTATTAGAAACAGAGCCAGAAATAATCCATAGGAGTTTAAGTGGGTCTTGATGAAAATTGTATCAAACCAAGGGAAAGCATGGCAAGAAATCACCCTACTGGTCATTTTCAGTGTCATCATCTGCAGCATCAGAGAGTCCTCAGAGGAGGATGTTCCTAAGGGACCCCATCATTGCCCTTCACAGCTGGTCAGTGGGGGAAAATTCCCGTTTTCCTCTCTCTTCTTTTCCTTAATTTTCTTTTTCTTTCTAGAATAACCTTCAGCATCCTCGTCAAAGTACACCATCCCCTGTCAGTGTCCCACAAATAAATCTTCATGTATACAAAACTGTCAGAACATCCTTTGTGCGACATGTGCCTGCCCCACATGCAATGATGACTATTAAACAATTCACTTTTTCTATGGTGTGTTTATGATGCTTGACTGGACCAGAAAGCAAGCTGCAGGTCCTTGGCACAGAAACATCCTTAGCAGCCTCCCAGTAAGAAACTTCAAAGCAATTTGTAGGTATGTACCTCCAGTGGGAAACAAGAGTGTAGAGGATCTAAATTAAAAAAAAAAAAATGGTTGGAATCTGACAGTGAAAGGTCATTAAAGGCAAAAACAAATGAACAACCAAACAAGCATTACAACATTAAGCTCTACAGTTGTGCAAGATCCTGAGGGGAAAACAGGAGGCTTAGTACTAGCAGTACACCTAAGCATTAAAGGAGAAAATAATTTTTTTTAATTTATTCAGATTTTCATTCCCTGGCTTTTTCCCTTCCACAGTTATATCCACCAGGGATCTGCTATCACATGGCAGCTAGAGCATTTAGCATCCCTGAGTCTGGGAGGTGAGCAGCAACCCAAGAGACAAGATAATGGAGCAGGAAGAGCTGCCTCCTCTGCCCATTAGTCAAATGTTCCCAAGCAGAGTGTGAGGTGCTCCCCAGAAGCAATAATTTCTTTCTGAAAGCCTCAACTGCTACATGAAGAAAGTCATAATAATGGTGGCAAAGGGCTGAACTGAATGAGATTACACAGAGGTGCTTTTATATGGTAGGAGGAGGAAGGAAGGATGCCTCTTGCATGGTGTGAAAGCCAGGGGAAGATACGTGCCCCCTTAAGAAGAAGAAAGAAACATTTTACCGAAATGTTTAGGAAAGCTTTCCCTTACTGGGCTGCTGGTTGCCAAGGAGAAGAAATCAATCATTCAAAAAAAAAAAAAAAAAAAAAAAAAAAAAAAAAAGATGAGAAAAGGAGCTGTCAGGAAAGAAGACATCTGGAGCTGACTTGTATACAGTTTCTGCTTCTTAGCCCAGTGACACTGAATCATTTGCTACACTGTTTTAAACTGCACAAAGCTCTGGAACAATCTGATTTTCTGATTTCTATTTAAATAAAACATACCTTTCTTTTTTTTTAACAAGGCAGTATTACTTCTCTGTTTAGTTCAATGCATGATTTCAGAGAGTGCTAGTGTACCATTTAATCACTGTTCACAGGTGCATGGCATGTAATTCATACCGAAGGAATCAATTAGGAGAAAAGAAAAATCTGAATAAGACTCTTGAGACAATACTGTGGAATTTATGTGATTTTTTTTAAGGACACCCACAAGGTCTGATTTATAGCAGTCACACAGATAACCAGATTAACTACCTGGGCTTGATAAAAAAGGGAAAAATACTAAGTTTTTGTTCAGTATATCAGTGTTGAGCTTGTTCTGTACATGTCATTCAGGAGAAAAATAATCATATAAATGAAAAAAAGCAGATATTTTAATTGTGAGCAGAGTGAAAACAAGAAAGAAAGGGTACTTTTTAAAAAATGATCTAACAAAGTCAGTCCTATTGTGTCATTACCAACAGCCTGGATGCAGACATTAAGCAAAGTGAGTGCACGGAAAGGATGCTCACTAATGATATTGCTTTCTCTTGGGACAGCTTTCAAATGAGCATGGGGATGCTCTTAAACAATGAATCACAAAGCAGTTAGAAACCCTGAGCTTTTTGTGCTGCATGGCCAAGAGCATCAATCTCCTCAGCACATGCCTGCATGGCTGAGTCTCATCTGCAGGTCTGTGAACTTTCTCTCCACCATCTCTTCCATATTTACAAGTAAGAATGACAAAAAATGTGGTTCTTTCTCTTCAGATCTGATGGTGAAAAGAGCTACCAAAAAAAAAAAAAAAAAAAAAAAAAAAAAGGAGAGGGAGACAGAGAGAAAGGGGATTTCTTTTGGTTTTCCTTTTATTTATGCCAATCAGGGAAAAGTTTCTGTAAGTTACTAAAATCATGCTGACATAGCAGTCTTGTGAGTGTGAGATGCTAAGGCTTGGTTATCTGTTCCAAGAAAGGCCAGACTCATTACTGAGAAGAAAATATAACTCTGGTAACTAATGAAGTGTAGGACAGACTACATGGTTTTATATCATCTGCTATAAAAAGCCCCAGAATGTCCTAAACATTTGTGCCTGGAAGCCTGGGGCCTGTAATGATGTTCTGACATGTGCAAGTAGAGCACCCTTGACCAAATAAGAAAAGCAGGGGCTTCATTTTTCCTGAAGAAGCTTTCCCATTTGGCTTGAGGACTTAGTTATGTCCCCAATACCCAGTTATAGCACAGACAGGGCCATTGCTGATAGTTCAGTAAAACCTTTTCACTTGATTTCTATTTCCTCACAGGATCCTTTTCTAAGGTTGGTCATGGAAATCTCCCTCTCAAGTCCTGGTAGCAGAAAAACAGACCTCAGCCTCTTTCCTCTCTGCCTTATTGCCAGAGAAGCCTCCAGGGTATGAGTGGAAATGAGTATCAAGATCAGGCTCTTCTGCAAGCTGAGCCCAGTGACACTGAACATAACTTTTGTGTCCAGCAGCAGGCACAGATTCCCAAAGTCAGCACACCCCATTTATTGCAGGCTGTTATAGATGCTTCATCCAGACACTAAAATAACTGTGCAAGATTTCCTGAAGGAAAAATGATAAAACTCTCCATGAGTGTGCCTTCCTCTCTGCATTTTTAATGGATGATTTGCATGTAGTCAAACAACAAAATATCTGTGCCAGGGAAAGCCCAATCCCCTGTATCTGTCCCTCTTTTCCACACTAGCACAAATGACATGAGGATTACAGCATGTGAGTCCTGACTACTCTGAGTTTCTCACCACAATGCTGTTGACATGACAACCTCACTGATCTTCTCTGAGACCAACAGACAATCCCATTCTACATCCAGGTCCTACCATGGCTCCCTCACCAGGGATCCAGAGGCACTTGGTAGGCTGCCTGTCTTCAGGGGGGAAACCAACATTTTACTGCCTGTTAATTCTCTGCTCTCTTCCAGTCAGGCATATCTTTGTGGCAAGTGATAAATCTCTATCAATAAGGCACAAAGTCTCCCAAGTATGTGGCACAAGGTTTAGAGATACATTTCAGAAGTTATTGTGGCCCACACCAACCACAGCTCTTATCAGCTGCATCCTTGAGACTGTGCCTCAGCTGGGATTTCCTCCCACAGTCCCATGAGCTCAGTCAGCCTCTGGAAAAATCACTATCTTGTAAACTTGTGTTTTCTTTGTCATTCAAGTGAGCTGCTATTTCTGGCATAACTACTGTTTCCATGGCTACACCAGCTCATAAATAGGGTCAGAAACCTTGGAGATGTTTTTTAAGTGATTCCTAGGAACAGAATATAATCTGGCTGGAGGTGAAGAAGCTCCTGAGTTTTCCTTTGAGGCCACGAGGACTGCACTCCTGCTACCACCTGGACACCTTGGTTTCTGGTGCAGCTCTGCTCTGGATCCAACTGTTGTGGCCAAAAAAGTTGGCACTGGCCTTCCTGGGGAAGAAAAGCCTGGGCAGAGAGGGACAGGGATTGGGTTCTCAGTCCCTGTGCAGGACTCCTCATCCATCTGGTGTGGCAGCCAGGCACAAACATGAAGCAGGTACCTCTTGCTCTGAAAAGAAGCTGTGCACCACAAGTCTGCAAAGTAAATGCCACCCTCTTTGTGAGGGGAAGGGAGAGAGAGAGTATGGATGGAGAGAGAGGACTGATAGTCCTGGGAGATAAGAAAGAACATGAGAAGTGGGGCCTTTAGGGAGTTTCTGTCATGTTTTGTCAGTGGCAAAAAAAAATATCTTCATGTGACACCATGGAAATATTTTTTTCCCACAGTCCACTTTTTGTTAAAGGGAAACAAGACAGATTTCATTGGGAAAACAGGAAAACAAAGGGAGTATTTTGAAAACAAACAGCCTGAACATATGTAAATTTTTAAGCCTCAGGAAAGAGGAGTAGAGCACTGTACAGCTGATTTTCCCAGCAAATTTACCTACATAGAAGAAGGCAGAAGGGGAGGGGGAGCCCCTGGAAACCTGTCTGCAGCAGATGGAGGCATGGGAATGAGCAGCGGGGATGGGAAGGAGTCTGCTGCCAGCAGGCTGCACCTCTTTATATCCACACAAGCAGGTCCCTGCCCACAGAAATCACTTCTGCTGTCAGGAGAGGATGAGTGCAGTCAATCTCCACACGTTTGTATACAAGCTCTAGTCATCACAGGGAAAGAGAGGATGCCAACAAGATGCTGCCCCCGTTCTCTTTCCTGTGCCCAGAAATTTCTGCACAAGCCTCTGAAAGCTGTGTGATTGTCTTAAATGTGTGGGAATGTGTGTTTGCTCCTTCTCTGCTAGATTGAAAGCCTCTCAGCTACATCTAGGATTTACTTCCCAGCTTCTCAGTACCCACTCAAGGGCTAGGACCTTATTGATTTGTTTTAATGTAAGATAAGAGTCTCACTGAAGGATTTATCTTGTCCAACTCCAGCCATCTGAAAGGTCAGAGGCCTCAGCTATGGGACTCTTGCTCAGCACCAGCACAGTGCTGGACTGGTGTTCCCTGCCAGGGTCTGTCACATCAGTGAGAGACTGTCCCTTCTTGGTCACACACAGTCACACCCCTGGCTGGCTTGGCTGCTCCAAAATCCCCTCCTCCAACCTCACCCAAAGACAAATCCCATCCATCATAAACAAACCCACACTTTGGTTTCCTTCCACCCTTGTGTTGCTCCGATTCCCCTCCTGCTACTCCATTTACTGGGATTATTTCCAGTCCTGCCAGCCCTGATCTCGTGCAGTGAGGTGGATGCTCAACAAGAGCAAGTGTGAGGTGCTTCACCAGGGCCCAGAGCCCTGAGGATTGTTAACCTTGTGGTTGTATCTCCAGCCAGACACTTACAGGCCATAGCTGAGGCACTGCTGCAGCTGAGGATGATCTTCCAGCACCTTGTTGCAGGACCCTGGACCTTGTCTTTTCATCCTGACACTCCACCAACTCTGACACTGATCTTCCAGGCAGCTACAACAGGCTATTAAAATAAATGGGAGACACCAAGGACTGGGTATAAAACAATGGGCATTACCACACATGGAGTTTTGATGGGCTGGAGTATGGGCTGAGCTCTACCTCTGGGGGTCCCTCCCAGTTACAATGCTACTGGTACCCAGAGGAGACCTAGCTGTTGCCTCAGCACAACACCTTGGGTCTCAGGAGTGACTGATTGGCCACCCATGCGCAACACAGAGGTTCCCATTCCCCCCCTGCCTTCCCATCTGCTTCACTAGAGCCCTGCAGCATCTCAGTAGCATTCCCTGTGACTGCCTTGGGCAGACTCATCCCTGCTGGCACTGGGCTAGCTGCGTGCATCACTCTGTAAGGTGTGTCTTCGTCCCTGCAGCACCTCTGAGGAGTTCACCAGAAACCCCTCCAGGCATTCACCAGCACAGGAGAGGGATAGGGAATCCGCCCTTCCCTGACACTGTGTGTTCCCATGAAGCAGCACCACTCAAAGGGCAGGTTACTTCTTTATTTCTCTTTGCTTCTCCAGAGGTGTCCCCGTAGAAGCTCCAGAGAAGCCACAACCTTCTTGCACATCACCCCTGAGGAGCGTGCCGAGGCTCTGCTGCTCCTCCAGACCTTGCTGGAGCTGTGCCTGCACAGCTCTGGTCTCACAGTGCTCCCCCCATGTCACCCCTGCCGTGCAGACGCCCGCCCACGACTGATGCCCTGATGTCACCTGGTGGCAGGGTATATCTGCAGGACAAAGGACACCTCGAGACTCTTTCTACGCAGGCTGGAGGACGGGAGTTGAATGATTTGCAAGAGCAGCCCTTGGCACTGTAAGTGTTCCCCGGGAGCTCAAGGCAATAGCAAGGGGGGCAGGGGGATGAAAAGGGAACTGGCTGAAAAACCCAGGGGGGAGAAAAGTCCAGATAAAACTCCATGGGGGAAAAATTTGGATGTTTGTGCTTGGAGAGCATGAACAGATCCAGTAGATGGGAGAAGGAGTTGTGGTTCTTTTGCCTGGTTGTTTTCTGTTTCCTGTATCATTAGGGCGGGTGCTGCTGCAGTGGTTTGTCTCAAAGCTCCCTGGCTGTACAAACAGGGGCTGCTCAGTTCCTCGTGCTGAGCATCCCTCTGTTGGGGCTCCCTGGAACCCCCTTGGCTTGTGTCCTCAGCTGGCTGAGCCTGCATGAGAGCAGCACTGGGGGCTGCTGAGGAGCAGCTGGGACAGGCAGCTTTTGTTTCCTGCCCCAGCCCCAGCCACGCCTGCAGGGCACATCAATGAGGAGTTCATAACGTGGTGCTGTACCTCTGCTCTTACTGAATCCCTTCTTTCCACTGGGGTAGTCCTTCCCGTGATCCCCCTTTGGGAATGTAGTTCTACTGGAAATGAGTTTCTGTCTCTTAGAGTGTATCCTCTTTCACCTGTTCTCGGTCTTAAAACTGCTGCCAGAATGAAGGATTTGAAAGCCTGTGTAAGACACAGGAGCAGAAAGGGCTGAACCTGCATGGACTATGATTAGCCACCTCAAGCAATCGAGACTGGAGGTGTGAGACTCCTCAAAGGCTCTGGACTCGATGCTCCCCGACAAAAGCCTGAAAGCGTGATGCTACTGGCTCTCCTGAGGCTAAGATCTGAGCATGCAAGAAACCCATAAAAAGAGCATCAGCACAAGGATGTTTCCCCCGGTTTCCCTCTACTCATGGTAGAGTACCTGCATGGAGGGCATGGATCATGAAGGTCCTGTGTCTGACACCCTGAGGCAGCATAAGACAAGTGCACATGGAGGAATCTGTATTTTTGAGAGCTTTGGACCGGGGAAGATGAGCCCTTACATCAAAACCGTCTGAAAAGAAGATAAAGTGATGCCTCTACGTTATCTGCCAGGGACATTTTCCACAGAGAGTCAGAGATTAAGGATGGAGCAGATTAAAGAGTCAGCATTTGTCAGTAGTATTCAAGCCCCTTTAAATTCAAACAAAACTAAAAGAAGGATGATTAACCTGGCCAACAACCCCGAGGTGGGATTTCTGACGCAACTGAGATAAGCCCATTAATGTGTATTAGGTATAATTAGCATTCAGATGCAAGCAAAGCTCTTACCTAGAGGATTAAGCCCTTGACTGAGCAGAAATGCTGTCAGGGGCAATTAGGTAACACCTCGTCAGAGGAGGGAGCAGAGGAAGTGCAAGGCAGAGCATCTTATGCCTCACCAGTCTTTGCATCCACAGCCATCAGCTCTTGCCCAGGAGCTGCGTGCTGGTGCTGGCAGGAGGAAAAGAGCTCTGGCAGACCAGGAAACACTGGGAGAAGGCAGCATAGAGCTTGCAGAGATCTAGAGGAGACTCAGAACCTTTGTCAAGCCACCTGTTTGATCTGGTACCAAGGACTATCCAAGTAACCAGGTATGGTAAGACAAAAGGTTGTGAAATTCCCATGGGAAGAAGCTGCTATTAGCATTTATTTAGTATCTGTGATCCTGGGGTGCTTGTCTGGCTGTGTGTAGGAGCAGTTTGCTCCCAAGGTGTGGGAACTGGCACAGGTTCTGTGCTGTGGGGCAGGGCCCACTCCAGCATGAATGGAGAATTCTTTGACTCTAATGATGGCAAGCAAGTCCCACCAGCTCCATGGTGGGAAGGCAGCTTGACTTCCGTGGCAAGAGGAAAGTTGTTATGTGGCATTAAGGTTGCTTTCCATCCTCTGTCATTTTTTTAGTGATGCATGGAGAGAATAGAAGTAGAGAGAGATTAGTAAGGAAAAAGTTAGAATTGTCCCTGATGTTAGACACGTCCCTAGCTAAAAGTTTCATAGAGTGCTTTTTATTGAATTCATGCAGGTGAGAGAGGATGAAGTGTGATTTGGGCAGATCCTTTTTCCTACCAAATCCTGGGTTATTGAGTATCTGGTAAATGGATACAACTACTTCAGATTGGGGCAAAAATAAACTTCAAGGACTGAATTTTTCCATTAGCTATTCCTCTATTGAGTGAAGTCAGGGACAAAATGTGGACTCAAGGATTTAAGATGTTTTGACCCTCAAAGACATATCTGTGGTTAAGGTAACGTGCCAATACACAGCAGGGGTTATTGAAGCAGGGCAGGAATTCAGCTGGAGATGGAGTGCAAATGCATCTTTCAAGTTTTGGATGTCAGTTCTAAAGGATGGAAATCTGTGAGCTGGTTTGTTTTTTCTGTTGTACTTTTGGGAGTAGCCCTTGAGAAGGGTACCAACTTACTTGGATTAACATGGTGCTTAAAAGGGGATGCATGTTTCTTTTAATTCAGGAGAGGGGTCTAGCACTGAGACAGACAAGCTACTGATGACAATTGCACCTGAGACAGAGACACAATAATAGACTTTGGCACATTAGCAGACATGCTGTGGAGCAGCTTTCTGATGCAAAGCATTTTGTTGTAGGGCAGTATCATCTGAATTCCTCCCATCCTGAGTAAGAGAGAAGGGCCAAATTCTGTTTTTTCTTTGGAGGCAAATGCCTTCATCTCTCAGTTTGGCCCTAAAAATCTATGAGTTAAAAGATTTCATCTCTCCTCCTAGCAGTGCAGTCCAGGTCATACTTATCACTGCACTTCCATTCTTATTCTGTTAAAGAAGAAGGTGACAGTGTTTGCCTGTCCTGCCACCATGCTGTGAGGAAAAAGAAAAAGCTGTAAATACTGGGCAACAGTTCAGGCGCTGCAGAGATGGCAGCCAAATAAGTAACTTCCACAGTTTGAGCTGATCCTTGTGTTTGTGGGCACAGAGTGTGCTTAGGAAGCGTTGTGTTACACGCGGGGGAACAGCATCTGTGCATACTTCAGCTTCAGACACAACCATCTGCTGCTCCATTTGGGGCTGCTGGAACCCGTCCAGTCTCCTGCTTGGGATATTACAGCTGCAACAGAAGCCTGACCACAAGCGACAGAAGACTAGCCTGCCTCTAGGTGCTATCATTTGGAACCATCCTACTGCCACCACGGGTGGAAAGATGCCCTGGATGAAATATTTCCAGACTGCCACAGATACAGAAATATGGCTCTTCACCTTGCATGGATGTGGAAGTGGCACAGGAGGATTGCTCAGATGATCTTTCTCCTTGTATATAAGGATTTACTTTCCAACGCTCTGTCTATTTCAGGACAAAGGAATGAACTCTCTTTAGACTAAGGAAAGAAATCTTTGATGACATTTATAGTTCTGAGATTAGAAGTCCAGAGTGTCATGGCAGGTGATGTTGGGGAATAAGCCAGAGTACTTTGGCGACCTAATGAGATTAGTCTTTAGAATCAAATCCTGAAGTTAATTCCATCAGCGATTACATCAGCCTGGATGCACGGGGATGAACACCTGGTATATAACAGTCATGGGGAAGAACATGACTTCAAGGAAGAAAGAAAGAAGTTGTATTTCTTTTTATCCATAAATGCACTTGTTCAGACCATTGTAACACTAATGGCATATTAATTAGCACAACATTTGATGAAGGGCTGGGATCTTCTGTTTGGGCACTGGTAAGAATTACAGCTGTCCTCTCTGGGAAGGAAGCAAAAGGCTCAAAGTGCAGCAGTTCTGCTGTCTAAGACAGAAGACGTGTCTCTCAAACAGAAATTGCTCCCTGATAACTATTTATCCCCGTGGGGTTTGGCTCATGTACAGTGTGGTGAAGGGGGGTCAGCACATGTAAGATAATGCTCAAAAATACCAAAATGGGCACATCCTGGGGAAAGTTACAGGCTTTACGTCTCTAAATCCTGAGAAATTTGTGAAATTAACTTCTGTCTAAAAGATAGTATCCAGTGTGTTGCCTTAGCCTTCTGTATAATCTTGCAAAGATCTTGTGCTATTTCCCACAAGTTTGGTATTGATAAGCATTGGGCCCTAACTGCAGCTCCACCCAAAGGACCCTTCCAGCCCAGCATCCCATGTCCATCAGTGTTCTAAAGGTAATGCTTAGGCAGAAGTAGGAGGACAAGTGAAATATATCATGGTTATTCCCAAGGACAGGATATTTTTCTAAGCCATACATGTGTCTTTGTGGCTCCTGTAGCAGTCAGGCCCTGAACCAGTAAGCAAAAACCTCAGCAATGCTATTCCAAGGCTAGCTAGGCAAAAACTCCAGCAATGGCATTAAACTTTCTATTTTACCTAAACTGTGGGGCAAGCTTCTGCAGCAACCTGTTTCCAAGAGTGCAACTGTGTTTGAGACAAAAGGAGGTGTTAGTCTCCATGGCTCTGCAAGATATTGCACCATGGGGTTAATGTCTTTTTGGCCTTAGATCAAGTGTGCTTTGTTTGGCATCTTAATTCTAGCATGCCAGATGAAAGGCAGTGCTACCCTTCTTAATTTGTACTCATTACAATCTTTCTTTATTATCTTTAATGCCGTTATCTTTAATCCTGTCACAATTATATTTTCCATAATTCTGTCATCTGACTACTGATACCCAGAAAAGATAAGCAGAGCATTGTGTCAGTCCTTGCTGTTATCTTGCAGGCAGAGGGATCTGAGAGAGGCACGTGCCTGCTGCACACAGCCCAGCGATGAGCGAGACCCCAGCTGCCAACCTCAACACTGGAGATGCTCCAACCGGTCCCACCACACCACGCAAGGGGCCTCCCAAGTTCAAGCAGAGGCAAACAAGGCAGTTCAAGAGCAAGCCCCCCAAAAAAGGAGTAAGAGGGTAAGGGAATTTTTTGAAAGAAAAGAAAACATGCTGGTTGAGTAGCTCCTCACTGCTTCATTGTGCTTCTGTGCATCTTCCCTTGGGCAAGGAGCCAGAAGGCTTCCCCCTGTCCCCTCAGCTCTCCAGCCTGGAGCTGCTTCTCTCCTGCTCCCTACCCAAAATTCTTCCTCCTTGGCTGGGGCTTTAGGGGATCTCCCCTTTCCTTTCTGCTGCCCCAAACTCACTCCTTACTGCTCTTTTCTCTCCTAGATTTGGAGATGACATCCCAGGCATGGAGGGGCTGGGCACAGGTAAACTCTGCAGGATGTTGTTGTCATGCCCTGCTTTAGCACTAGTGCAGACAAACCTGATCATGGGAGAGGATTCTGGGGTGCCTGTCTGCAGCTCTCAGGGTCACCAGAGAAGATTAGTTCTGCCTCCCCAAGCTGCCACGTTCATGCTTATGCTTACATACACTACATGAAGAAAAGACCATTTATGCATACTTCAGCTTCAGACTACCTACACTGGGCTGCAGAACTGCTTCTTTGTTTTCTGCTAATACTCTGGCTAAGAATTTCAGCAGCATGAGATTCTCAAATAAATGCTAAATGCTAAGCTATTAATACCAAAAAAATCACAGAAACTAAATCCCAGATGGTTAAGTATTTGTGTTGTCATCAGAATCCTAATTTTAAGAATTTTATGTACCCATCTGGGATTGAGAAACATGCATTGGATGAGCTGTAACCAGTCAGAACTTTGAAGTATTGATGAAGAGAGAGTTACAGATCTTGAATATAGTAGGCCAAATTATTCAGCATCTGATCTAAAAGTGCACACGTCTTCGAGGAGATCACAGTTTGGCTACAGGTAATTTATAAGAAGAGGAGGAAACACATAACTGGAATTAACTTTTACAGCAGTTTACATAGTCACTGAAGAGATTAGGAACTGCTGGCTTGCTTTTGCTCAAAGAGAGAAAGTACACTGATCTGCTTTGGTCTGAAGGGTAGTACCAGATTGGAAATGCTCATCTGCCCATTTAACCTTCAAATGGAATCTCATTCTTGTTAATGTTGCCTGAGTAAATCAGCCTTTCCATTAATAAAAAATAAATCCAAGGAGTGCATTGACAAGAACACATTTGTCATTTTCTCTCTTTTGCAGATATCACCGTGATTTGCCCATGGGAAGCTTTCAGCCATCTGGAACTGCACGAGCTGGCCCAGTTTGGGATCATCTAAGGTGTCAGCATCTCTACTGGTGTCACCTGGTGACTCCACAGATCCCAGCATGGTCTTTACCACCTTTTTGGCCCTTGCATCCACTTGCTTATGGGCAGGGTGATTTTGTAAGAGCTAGTTATGAGAAACTTAATTTTGCAGATTAATTTGGCAAAGAAGTTATTTGGGACCCTGAGCAGACCTCATGTTCCATGCGATGAAGTTACTGAAAAATGTCTTAAGGTGTCCCTGCACCATATTCTTTCTTCTCTCACTGTCATAGATCTTCAGTGTTTATGGTGATAAGGGGAGGCTGTATCTGAGCTTTTTCCCTGATTAGCTGAGATATTGTGTGCATGTATGTCCAGACCTAATTAAATCAGCCTATTCTGTTTTCTTGCTTCCTTCCCTTTTTTCAGCTTTCTATATAGACTTTCCATGGTTAGGTCCCCCTGTTATTTGGGCCACCAAATTATTTGCTCAGAGTACATCTGTAGAGAACAGCATTAGAGTCACCAGTCCAGATATTAGGCTGTTTTCCATAGGAGATCCTTCCCCAGCGGCTCACCATAAGGAACGTGCTGCTAAGATTTACCTCATCAGCAAATGGGGAAAAGGGCTTGCAAATGCTGTCTCTGCTGTACTGCCCACAGGCTATGAACCATGAGAGTCTGGCTGTTCTCATAACGTTAAATGAAAATGTGTGCGTCTGAGATCAATAGCTAAGTGAATTAATCCTATTATTCATTCCTTTGTGGTTGCAATTCCAAAGAAGCAGCCCTCCAAATGATGCTGCGTTTCCTCTCCTTTGATGGAAAGCCCTGTGTGACGCGTGTCCCCATGCCAGTACATATTTACATGAGACATTTGCTCCCCAGGACATGCTTGCTGCTTTTTAAGACAGAGAATCGTTATGATCTGTCACCAGACTGTGCCAGCGGTCCTGCCACATGCAGCAGAAAATGATATTGCAGTAATTGCTCCCTCTTCCCTGTATTTAGCACAGGACAAGTCTCCCTTCACCCTGCCCCTCATAAGTAGGAAGGCTTTTCTCTCTTCACTCCCTGGCAATTTCAAGCTCTGGAGCTTGTTTGGACAAGCAGGCAAACGGTGTCCCCAGAGAGAAGTAAGAGCAGATCAAGCGGGGAGGCAGGGGAAGGGCAGGCTGTGTGCAGGCAGGCACAGAGCGAATCCACTTAACCCCATCGATCTGCGTCTGCTGGTCTCTGCCAGCCCGAGCACTGCCAACTGCTGAGGCACCCGCAACCACTTAAATGTTCAGGGAAGGCACTGAGACTCCCTGGCATTAAGGAAGGGCTTTTGGCTTGTTTGCAGGCAAGGAGCAAGTTTATTGTAGCTACATAATATTCATAAGAGGAGGTGGAATTTTTAGTCATTGCTTTTAGATTAAGAAGCCTCATTGCATAAGAAACTGCCTCCCCCTGTCTTATCCTTCCTATGCTGAACATGTTCATGGGAGCAAGGAGTGATTGTGGAGAGGAGAGCAAATCCTGTCTAAACGATTGATCGCCACACACAAAGCATTGCTATAAATCCATGGCGGTGCCACAGTTATCTGCTACCATTATTCCAGAAATAAAAGCTAGCAGTTTTCAGTTAAAATATAGCTTGGGCACCAACAGCTAAAGGAAATTAATTCCCGTTGGCAGTCCAGAGTACAGCTTTTATTGTTCAGCGCTGCTGCCATCAGCCACAGCAATAAGGCACGGAGGGGCTCAGAACCGCAGCGCTATCGCAGGCAGGAGTTGTGTACCATTTAGCTAATTGCAGCCCACAGCTATTTCCTTGGGCAGAGGCAGTCTGTCCTTTCCACTTGCTTCCAGCTTCTCCCGCCTTTCTCACCTTTTAATGCTTTTCTTCTTTCCCTAAGTGTTCTTTATATAAATGACTTTATTTAGCTTTTACTGTAGGGAACTGATTTCTTTTTTTTCAAGCTCATGTACTAGCCCTCTCCTTCTGCAGTTAAATGGGAATGTATGGCAATACTCTCATGCTCTCCCTCCCATTATGCTATCCTGTTACATATGATCCTCATTCCACCTTCTCAGTCTGTCCTCTTCTCTCTGGGAAAAAACCCATTAGATCCAGTTTTGAATCCTTCAAGATGGCTGCCTCTATTTTAATTGCATTTTCCCTTTTTTAAGCTTTTTTAAGTGAGACAAATACAAGAGAAGGAAATTTTAATTTGCCATTTTGCTCTCTTTTCATCCCAGACCTTGGGAAAACAGCCCACAGACAGTGAGATACTTTGTCAGAAAATACTGGGGTAAAAGCAAAATTCTCCTTAGTCTAGGAACTGAAGTTTTAGCAAATGAGAAGGTCCTAGTGTAGTTCCCCATCTGATTGTCATAGCCCCAGTTCCCACCAGAGAAATTCCCCATTCTCCTTCCCAGAGGAGTCCAACAGGAACGCATACATAACCCAGCTCTCATAACTGCCTGATGAGCTGTATCAGAAGATGGATGTTTTGAGCCAACACAGTTTGTTAGTTATTTTGAAAATAATTTCTATTAATTAATAGGAATCACATTCATTCCTTTACTTGTAAGGAATTTTGAGGCTTAGAAGAAGAGTCTTAAAACACACTCACAGTTGTTTTGTCTGAGGTTCTGAGTTTTTTCTAATGAGCCATAATTCCTGAAACTTAAATTTTTCAGTGAGAGTTGGCTATAGTGCAAGAAAGCAAATGTGTTAAAGCAGCTTGTTGAAGGACTTCAGTCTATATGCATTGTAATATGTTATTCTCTGTTCTTTTATTATAAAAACATGTCAAAAGGAATAAAAATCAATTAAAATGTTTTAAAAATCTTAAGACTGTAGTCTGACTTGCTTACAAAATATAGCCAGAGAAAGGCAGATGACTTAGCTTTTGCTTCTGAAATCCTTTCCTTTCCTGAGGAAAGCCCTGAAAGTCACTCATCACTACTCATTAGAAAAAAACAGCTATTTATCTCTGAACAACAGGCAATAAAGGCTGACTGTGATATCATCTGAGAAGCAGTTTTTTCCTGAGTGATGACTGGTATATTCTCCCAAAAGTGTTGCACATGGTTTCCTTCAGGCTGAAATCTTTTGGCCAGCTACATCTTCTAGGACTATGTGGAAATGAATGTCAGCACGTTTTCTACCCTATAGCAAAAAATTGCTGAGGTGTGAATGCCACTTAGTTCCTTCTCATTGCCATGACTGCAAGACAGAGCTGCGAACACTCATCTCCTCTTGCTTCTTTCTGTTGCTGAACTTTCTAGGTGTCCACAGGGCTTTCAAGGTGGTCAAGTGCAATTGCCTTCTTGTGTTATGCTGTCAAATCTCAGCCTTGGAAGAGTTTTGTTTTCTTTCATGCCATCTTTGGAGTTGTTTTCTTTGCAACTCATTACTGGGTGTCCAATTGAAGGTCTTTTGTCTTTGAATGCTCTCTATCCTGTGAGATACAAATATGAGCTGTTCAGGACTCCCTTTGTGAGGGCTTTTTATAAAACCCTTCCCAACCACATTTTGAAAGCCAGAAAAGCATCTTACATATTTATGTCTACTTAAAGGCAAAACCAAATTTTGAATCCCATCCTCACTGACCCCAGTTTCTAACTCTAGTCAAAAAGTTAATTAAACCCAAATCTCTGCAAGAAAAGAAGAATGAACCCTGGGAAAAGTGAGAAGCACTTGTCTTCCTTCCCTTTCCCCTCCTCACCACTCGCCCACCCACCCCCAAAACTAAATCACCTCACTTTATTTATTTTAAAATAAATAAAAATACAATTAAAAAAAAAAAAAACACAAAAACCAAACTCTCAGTGTAATACCTCACTCAGTATCAAGCCACTGTCACATTTTCCTACGGTATTGATCAATCAGGTGTAGGCTAAAAAATGTACCCTGGCAATATGATTCTGTGTTTTGTGGGGCACTTTTCTATTTTATAAATGGGATTTTGAGAGTTAGGCAAATTGAGAGTATCCACCACCTTTAGGTCTTCAATACTTGATTTTTCAGAGTACTTCACATTTTATCTTGAACTTTAAAATGCAGCTGTCATTAGTTGTGGTTGCAGCTGTAAGTACTCATTAGTGAATCTCATTCTGAGTCAGATCTCACTCAGACAGTAAGATCCAGGGCCTCATCTTGGAGATCTGAGGAACAACAAGTCTATTTTTGAAAGCATTTATGTAATGCTCCATAGGGTGGGCAGGTTATTCCAGCCAACAGTCTGTTTTAGCATCACCACAGCACCGTGATGCAAATCTAGACAGATATGAAAAACAAAAAAAAACAAAAAAAAAAAAAAACAAAAAAAAAAAAAAAACCCCAACACATAGGATTATGCAATTAAAATAAAAGATTGTATCACATGCTTATAAATGTGCTCAACTCTGGAATTTCCTCATACCAGACTGCTTTACTTTGAAACCTTATTCCCAGTCCCCATAGTGCTGTCAGGGTTGTTGAAGCTGGGATCAGCTCAGTATCCTAATGTTAGGCACCTGCACCTCCAAAGTTTGTCCTGACAGCCCAAGGCAGGGAACATTTATGGTTCTGAGCTTTTTCCACACCAACTGTGATCCACCTGGAGGGAGTGGGATGGCTGAAGCCTGTGTGCTGGGGGTACACAATGATTGAATTCTGTCAGTTGAAACTTTCAACTTTCCTTTAACATGTGCTCTCACATTTTATGTTGTTCCTCTCCTTGAAGTTTAGAATAACTATGGTGAGAATTTTGGTGTTGCTGATCCTGCTGGGTGAAAAGAATACCTTCTCTACCAAAGCCTTCAGGAATTTTCAAACACATTCTTGCCTCTGGAATTTTTCTGAGGGCCTCTCACATTCCTGAGGCTGTAAATGAAGTGGCTGAGCATAGCAATCACCAGCACATACTCAACATACAACGGACTGCCCAGATGTCAGAGCAGACAAGGGATATGACAGAAATAGATGAACTACACTACCCTGTGAGGAGTAGGACTTTAGACAGGGGGGCACTGGGAAGGAAAAATGCTTTTGGTACCCTGAGACCTTGGTCAGGACAGTGGTCAGCACAGGAAAAGTCCACAGGAAGGAACGATACCTTCAAGAACATGGAGAACACAGAGAAGGAATGTGGTGAAGCCCCAGAAAGCTGCTTGCCACAGCTGTACACTGGGCTTTGCCCTGTGGTCTGTGCCAGACAGGGAGGGTCTAGCAGCTGGCCAAGGAGCACTTGCAGGAGTTCTGAGCCTGTTGTGATACTGAAGAACAGCACCCACTTAAGGCACAAATAATTTATAAAGCACTGAGCAAGTTGAACTTGGTCCCTTACAAGAGACCTTGCTCTCTCTGGGAGGCAGTGGCTGCACAACCATCCAGGAAGGAAGAGAGCTTGGAGAAAAACACATCAAAGTGTGGGAGCTCTAGACTCCCACCACACTGACCCTGCAATCATGGGTGACAGAGTAGGTAAGCAGGAATAACATCAGTGGGAGAATCTGTGTCTTGTTCTGTTAAGAGAAAAAACCCGTGGTTTAATTCCCTCACCTCTGGACAGGATACCAAAAAGAGCAACAGATAGAAATCCCAGGTTCATTAAAATTCCCACCACTGAGGGCTGCTGGAACACATCCCTTGGAAGTATGACCTAGGCAGGTTTACAGGGGCTGTAGAGGGGCAAACAGGCCATAGGCAGATGGAAGGCAAGGCCAGTTCCTCAGCCATGCAGAGGCTTCTGCCCTACCAGCCACCTGAGGCACAAACTTCCATTGCTTGATCAAAACACCACTTTGGCACAGGGAGAAAGCAAACACATTTGCTCAGCTCACAAGAGCTGTCTGGACTCAAGCCAGCTCAAATCTGTATCATCCAGCTGCTGGCATGGGCATAGCAATCTTGCATCTGTCTGCAGCAGGGAACTGGCTGCAGGTCTGAAAGTAAGGGAAGAAAAATAACAGAAGGACAGCCATGTGGAAAACAAGAAGTTGTATTAGATCTGGCTTTAGCAACTGCAGTTTTACCAGAAACATTCACTGGGACCAAGGTTTTTCCATGCTAGGCACTTTGTAAGTGCATCATTGTGAACTAATGAATTAGTTATAACCCTGGTCTCCAAGAAAGTGTATTATTCCAGCCTGAGGATACTGAACTTCACTGACAGGGGGCCACTGCAATGGTGCAGCACAGTCAGCCTTGAAAATGTCAGCACATGGCCAGGTCACCTACAGACAGCTGGGATGAGGAACAGGCAGGTGGAGGCATCAGGGAAAGTCCTTTCAAACACAGACCTTAAGCTAGATGATCTGGTAAGCACCAGCCTCAGACAAGAGCAAAGAGAAAACAAGTCAGCAATTACACTGGAATGAAATGTGGTCAGCAAAGGAGGAAATTTTGAACTAAAGCTGCCTGTACAGAAAGAGTTCCACAAGAAGATATATTATGATAAATCTAAGAAGATCTTAACACCATTGCATCCCCATCCACAAGGCTCCATTCAGTTCTAGGCTTTTTGAGGACAGAAGCTGATAAACTGTTCTGTATTTTGAACTCATGTAGAAGGAGAATGAAGAGTAAACAAAAATTAAGAAAGGAGGAGTAAGGACTCCACAGGCATCAGGGAAGTTGCCCCAGCGTGCACAGCCCCCTGAAAGAGTCAAGTGGAGTTATGATTCCCACCTGGAAGTAGCTGTAGGGTATAGATAACAAAGGAGGATAAATATGAGTGAGGATGAAACAAGGAAGAACAGTCTGAAAATAACATGAAAATATTAAGTAGCTGTTATCAAGAAGTCCTGACAAATACCTTCTTTGGGAAAACACAGGCCCCATGGGAGCTGGGAAGGCTCTGATAGTCAGTACATTTGTGACTGTGTTGTAGAAAGCATCCAAGAATCCCCTGCAAAGAACATCTGGTACACAACAGGCGTAGTTCCTGCAGGAGTCAGGGCAGTCACGCCGGGCCATCTCCACTGCTGCTGTCTCTCAAGCTGTACACTAGTGATGTATAGAAAGTTTGCTTTTCATATGAAATTCATGCTCAGCCATTACAATATCAAAGCTAAATACATAGGAAGCTCGGCTTAGCAGCCATCTGTAAGCTTCTGATAACAAGACAAAGTAAGATGCTGGGTTCTCAGCTGCTGAAAAATAAATATGAAAAAAAACCAGCAAAAATCTCAAGCTCAAAACAAAGAACATGGAAGCACAGAGACATTTCACTCCTCAGTGAGAACTGCTTCTTTGGAAAATACAGTAAGATTTTTGTTCTACATCCTCCCATTAGTGCCAGGTTTCTCTCTTTGGAAGACACAACATGCACTGTGTTGTGTGTAATGCTGTGATATGCAATATATTTTTTTTTGCTTCAGTATGGAACCATTTCCCTGAAATATGGAATAAAGCTTTGAATCTTTATCCCAACCATGTAAACTTTTTGCATTCATTCACAGTAATGCCTAATCCTATTTTAATCTTAATAAGCTCTTTAGTGCAATAATATCCTATGGCATTAAGGCATACAACTTAATACCTTGAATTAAAGCCAGGATTCTCTTTGGCGTTTTTGCACTGACTTCCATAAGCTTTGGATCAGGTCAACCTCCCAAAAAAACCCCAGCCTGCTGCAAACCAGTGAACTACCTGATTGAAAAGGAATTATGATTTTATATTCTCTTACAATAGCTTTTCTATGTACATAAAATCTACACTCATAAGAATTCCAGAACTTCAAGAAACATTTAACCATAATAATTAACTACCCTGATGAAAAGATGCTGTTGATAAACTCTTCAGGAAGAAATACTTCCTTACCCTCACTACCCCAGCCCGGGACTGATCAAACAGTGATCAAACATGATAGGCTTGAAGCCTTTGGGTGCCTGCTTTCAGAAAAACACTATTTCCTGATCTCTCTAAATGAGCCAATAATGAACTGGATTACCAAGCTCCTTCAGACAAAAATGACAGAGACAAATTTAATATTAACTAAATTGCAACAGGAGGAAGTTGTTGCTAGTTATAATTATTTAGTTACAGAGGAAATTTTAAATCACCTCTTTCAAAGGTCTGAGAAAAGCCATACTGTGGGAACCACCTGGAATTTCTCTCTGAACCTCAAATAAATGTCCCAAGTATTCCCAATAGCACAAATCCTCTGTCTTGTTTTCAAACTGTAATTGTGGCTGGGAGCTACATAACAGTGCAAAATCCATTCTCTGCCCTTTCCATGTCTTCACTTTGACTTTACTTAAAAGTCTGTATCATAGCCACTTCAGTCCCTTGAGCTTTGTGACAAGGCACTGAATGTACACAGAGAGGATAAACCAGTCCGAAGCTTGGACACAAATCCAAATCAAGGAGGTTGCTGCTCACTGACTGGGTTAGAGAAGGTGACCTCTTTGGCTGCTGCAATTGTCAAATAAAATACAGTTCACAGTGACTCAGGCTTGCACATATCTCTGCATGCAGCAAGCTCAGAGCACAAGAACAGCCCATTGCTGCAGCTCAGCTGCTGAGCAGTACCCAGTAACCCAAAACAATTTTGTTGTTTTTCATCAGAGGTCCTTAACCCCTCCTTAGTTTACTAAAGAAATGATCAAAAGGCCATTTGATATGTCTTCATGGGAACTATTTCTGATAGATGAGTCTTTCTTGTATGCAGCAGCAATGTAAAATCATATCTGGTGGCTGGTTTGGCAAATTCAGATAACAACTACATTGCTAATTTCTCACAGAGGCAAAAATGAAATTCAGAAACAATTTTCCACACGATCTGGGCCCTGTAGATCTTCAAACCAAGAGTGTGTGACAGGAAGTTGGATAGATATGCTGAGGGTAACATCTGTGGCCCAAGCATTTTCAGAGCTCTTCTGCAGGACCACTGGAGAAGCTTTTAAGTCACAACTGTACAGGATGTCATTAGAATGATGCCAGCTGTGTTTGACAGTCTAGTACCCATGCTTACCCCCTGGTGCACAGGTGGGATTCCATGAGCAAGAACTGGGTTTGAATGCAATAACCTGGATACTCATACAAAAGCACTTGGAAGAACAGCATGTACGTTAAACGTTAGACTAATGCCACTGAACCTGGCCCAGGCACTGCAAATTTTCTAGCCTATTGCTATAGAATAGGCAAAATAGGTCTTCATTTCTGCCTGCTGTGTGTCTAATATAAATGAGAAATGTGCAGAAAAGCACAAGAGTTAAAAGTCTCTACCAAATCAGAAAAAAAGTCCTTCAGACCCAGTACTTTGTCTGCAGCTGTAGCCAGTAATGGTTGCAAGGGACAAGATACAAATTACATATATAACAGCACGTCACTAACATATCTAGTAGCTTCCAGTGATTTGCACTCAAGGACATCCTGAGCCAGAAATGATGTCTTTGTGTACAATAGCATTTGGTAAATTTTTCCTTCATGATGCAGTAGAGACACTTTCTGAACTTACAGAAACCTTTACTATCTATGGTACCCTTAGTTAAGGAGTTCACACAATAAACCCTCATACCTAAAAAAAAAAAAAAAAAAATTAAAAATTAATAGATCTGTGGTCTTTTTCTCTCAGAATGCATAAAAAAATCCCCAACTCGTTTTACTTGATGCTACCTGCAAGTTTCCTCAGTGCTTCCCTTGGAAGAGACAAGAGTACTACATTGACAAAAGTAACCTATTCCTATTAATTTTGGCGCTCTCAGGGAGAGGATGTTGTGGTCATTCATTTTTTGGCCAGTGGCAATCCACTGCAATTGCTGGGTTTCAATTTAGAACGTTGTTTCTTGAAAACTATTAAAACTCCATGTTATTTTTTACCTAGAGAGGTTAGGACACCTGTATTTGAATACAGAGGGAGGGTGGTTTTTCTTTTAAGTCAGTATTACTTAGGAGCAGCATTTAAAGAATTCAGATAGGACATGGTGAAGATAAGTAGAAGTTACTGGAAGTTGGTTAAGTAAATTTCCTGTGGGCAGATAAAATAATCTTTATAATTTCTGTGTTCTAGCAGTAGTTTCAAGATTAAAAAAATACACTTCACAGCCATTCTCTATACAGAGGATCAGAACCACAGCTGCTGAAAATTTACCTTGTTCCCATAGGACACCACAAATTTACTGCAGCCAGTCACAAGAACAGCTTTCTGGGTCCCTGGGAGAAGTTCAGGTGGTCTTGTGTGCTCTGTTTCAAGGAACTGTGTTTTCTTCCAGCAAGTAATCTCTTTCCACATTTTGTTTTTGAGGCACCACCATTCCAAGTGTCAACCTCCAGCTTCTCCAGAGTGCTGGCAGCTGATCCCAGCAGTAAAACCCATCTAGACTCATTGAAGCAATGGGGCTGAGGCCTTTATTGTAGAAAGAGACATCAAGTCCTTAGCCTTCATTAAATAATTAGCAAAAAGGAACATTTTAGAGAAGATGAGGTAGCTGTTGGTTTCATATTTTAGCTATCTATGGCAAACCAGAGGAGATTGCCTCATGCTCAGTAATATCTTAGCTGAGCATATTGTATTTTTTGGGTTACTTAAAGCAAAGCTAAAGTGGGATTATTGCCTCAGAAAAGCTGGCAGGACACACCTGGGACAGAAACTGGGTGATTAACCCAGCAGGTAGGGTCCATGCTTGATACAGCAGAAGCAGAGGCAGTACTGCAGATTCCCAAGGGATTCAAAACAGAGAGATGCTACTGATTTATTCACAGCAAATAAGGTTTCATTAACAAGAGGGCATCCAGGACACCCCTATTTCCTCAGAGCAAAGTCCACCTGCAGAAGCAAGGCCATGTCTTGGATTTGCAGTCAGCAGTAGCATGCACAGGCTGTGGCAAGAGCTCCTGTTCCAGTGTTAGAGTTGGCAAGGCTGCAGGTACTTGCAAGGGGCACCCTCCCCAGTCCTCCTCCCTATGCCTGTACTCAGCTGCCTCCTTTAAGCAGCCTTTGGAGGAAGGTGACAGTGGCTGCCAAGCATGTCCTGCTCTGGTGGGGCTGCCTTTGTGCTTGTACAGGCTCTGCCTGCTGCTCCTCCAAGGGTTCCTGTGCCTGGCTTCCCCCCTGCACACAGTGCTGGGCACTCAGCTCCTGGCCATGCCAGACTTCAGGGGATGTCAGCACAGACCTCCTTACTGAGGAGGCAGCCTTGTATGGTTAGTAATGTCTGTGGTGTTTTGTGAGAACTGGAGCTATAAACACAGAAAATAAGGGTGTCTGTGGTATGTTTTCCCACTTAAATTTTTATTGGACTTTTTAAAGCCAGAAATATCAGAAAGCTCCTTTAATGACCATGGTATTCTTTAAGTCTCTGCAAAAACTGAACCCTAAAACCTCTGCCCTACTAGCTCATGCTTCTCATGCCTTGAGGCAAAATCATTCTGAGTGAGGCTGTGCCAAATGAAGACCCTTCTGAGCTTCCCATTTCTGACTCTGAAACATGGAAAAATTCCCCATCCACAGAAACATTTACAAGCTTTTCCAAAGCTGATGGAGGAGGAGTCTTAGGATCAGTAGCACCTGCAGAGCACAAGGTGCCTCCCACAGCCACTCTGTCATGCAGGAGGGGAGCGATATCGTAGTACCTGGGGCCAGGAGCAGCACAGAGGGGTCCAGGGTGCTCATCCTCAATGATGTCTTTGTGTCTCAGGGTAAATTCTCCCTACATGGAAGTATTTCCTAGAGTAGGAAAATGAGTAGCAAGCCCCTCCCCAGCTGCTGGGATGGGCTTGCTTGGAAAAACGCAGTGTTATAACATGAGTTTCATCTTTTGGCAGCTCTCGCTGCCAAATAACTTTCTCTTACTAGAAGCAAAGACAATACTTGGGGTTTTGTTTTAATATTTTGTACCTTTAACACTCTCAAGTATTATTCAAGTTCTCCACAGCTGCAGAAGAAAACAGCTGCTGGGTCCTGGTTTTGACCAGAGAAAGTCATAGTCATGACATTGAATTATACAAGAACAGAGATACAAATAGCTTGTTTTTATTTATTTTGTGTTTTGAAATCTATAAAAATAAACATCTTCAAGATTATGAGACTTTGCCAAAAGTTAAAAATATAACTGAAGAAGAAAGTAACAGCCACACAGTGTTCCTAACCCAAATTTAACATTAAAAAACCCCAACCTGCCACAGCACAGGAGATCTAACCAGTGTTTTCTACTCCACAAACTCACTTAACTCACCTCATAAAGAAAATTTTTGAATGCAAAAGAAATTAAGAACATAATTCAT
The DNA here is from genome assembly GCF_017590055.1 of Onychostruthus taczanowskii. Lineage (NCBI taxonomy): Eukaryota > Metazoa > Chordata > Aves > Passeriformes > Passeridae > Onychostruthus > Onychostruthus taczanowskii. Next base: position 130,507 of record NW_024499418.1, on the reverse strand, counting down.
TATCATATTCTAAATGTACTTAGCCTTTTTGTTGTCAATCAGGTTCTTTTTGCCACACATACTCCTCTGTCTTGACCTAAAAAATGCATCTTCTGTCTCAAATAGCCCATTAAAGCATTTGTGAGGCATCACCCTGAGTTTTCTGCTGAAGGGCATGCTATGTCCCAGGAACTTGCAAGGCACATGCAAAGAGAATTATTAAATGATTTTCAGTCTGTGGTCTACAGTCTGCAGGGACTTCATGAACTATTTCTAAAGAATCCAGGACAAACAATTAAAGCAAGCAAGATTCTTGTCACTATGCTTTGATTTCATGGTCAGTCCATTAGAAAAAAAAATTAAATGTTTAGGGAAAAGATAGAAGAAATCATCCAAGGCTGGAGGCGGTCTAGAAAAGTCCAAGAAGAGCAGGAACTTGTTTCATACGTACTAGTTTCTGGACTGTAAGCGTTTCAACTAGCTGAAATGTGAACCTATGGTGATTTTATATAGCTTCTCAGCAGCATTTTGCAATCCATGCAGAATTCTTGCTGCTGCACCAATTTTCTCAGCAGCATCCATGCCAGAGAGCTTAAAGCTAGAGCAGTGGTTTCATTACCTTTTCAGTGCTACTTTATTTGAGCTGTTGTCATTTCAGTGAGCCAAGAGGGTTTGCCTTATCTTAAAAGTAGTAACATTGTTGAATTTTTTGGTTTTTGCATTATAGATCTGCTATGCTGATTTACACAGCCAGCCCCAGGTCTTCTTGACTTATTAAGCATCACCAAATCTACTCCAAATTATCCTACTCTGGGTACAGCTATCTTGCAACAGAGAGACTGGAATCACCTCAGCTGTGTTAGTATTTGTCATGTTGTCTGTTATATCACAGCTCTGTCTGGTGCAGAAGCAGCAACAGTCCCTGGTGCAAAGGTTGCAGAGTTAATGCCCAGCAAAATAGTTTTGCCTTGGAAGCAGCCTAACATCTCAGCACAGCAGCCTGGTCAGCTAATTCTCCTGCAGAGAAATGGATCGCCAGTGGAACTGCTGTGCTGCTCTCTAGGCTCAGACTGCTACCTCAGCACAGCGCTGCTCAGGTATGGCAGCTCTGACTGGAGCTAGCCCAGAACCTCTGAGCTATGAAATGCACACGGGACACCCAAGTGCTAGTCCCCAAATTGCTGAAGGCACGTGGAGTATTTCACATGGACCACATCACCTCTAGACAACATGTTTACGCAAAGAAGTAAATGAGAAAATAACAAAATGTCTTTCCATCTCTTGTGCTGTGGAAATGTTGATCCAAGTTCATGGTGTTGAACAGGCTGCACAATTAGGACAGCTGGTCTCCAAACGCTTCTGCTTGTTGTGGCAGCGTCGTAGGATCAGAGCTTGCCATCAGTAGGCACATACTGTCTGCTCACCTTCCCTTTTGTGAAACAAAAATTTTGACACCCTAAAGCATCTTCCCCATCAGCTTTCTCACTTCCCTCTCATTTCTGTGCCATTCTAGAAAGCTGGTCACTGCTGCTCCCAGCACTGGTGTCATATTGCTGCTCACAATCAGCCTGCCTTCTACAATTTTGGGGTGCAATCTCTGAGCTGAAGAAGACTTCTAGCTGCACTGTACCTTACAGAGGTCTTTCTAAGACACAAGCCTGGTTATTCCAGGGCATCCACATCCTGGATGGCTGAGTATTAAATCAGAGGCAATCTTTACTGCAAGTCACAAACTCAGACTCTGTACCAACCCTGAAATGCATCAGCCCTGCTACCACTGGTGTTCCACCAGGCTGTGGGCACAGGGATAGCACTGGGAACAGCAGCAGGGATTAGCCAAAGGGAAGGACAGGGCAGGGAGGGAAGATGTGGCAGAGGGAGAAAGAGAGAGAAATGGTTATCTGGAACTGATGTTCTGCCCTAGTTGTGGCCAGCTCTGTGGACATGGTTATGGCAGATTCACAGAACAGGACAAATTGAGAGGAGTCCCTTTGCTGGGTGGGGAGAAAGCCCCTGCAGCCCCCAGCCCTCTGAAGGGGATTAGGTTAAGCACCCTCCACACATCGTGTTCCCGTGCTTAGCTGCACAGGCAGCATGGAGCAGGTCCCCTGGGATGGGTTTCACCTCTCCTGGCTTTAGGTATCCATGGCAGGACTGCCGAGGGGGATCGAGTCAATCACACTGCTGGAGCTGAAGGATGCATTCATCTGACCAAGCACAGGCATCTGCTTCAGCAGACATCAGCTGTGCTCTAGTCCCAGCTACACTGATTAGCTCTTCACAAGCAGCGGAAAACACTGAGGTGCCTAGCTCAGACTGGGACATTGCATTGGATTAGAGGTCAGTGCCATACTCAGAATCCAAAAATAAAGTAGACTAGAATGCAGTGAGGACCAATCCTGGCAGAACAATGGCAGTGATAGTCACACCAACACATAGCTGAGGAATGTGGATAAAAATAAAACCTGTGGGAACAAAACAAATTCTGAAAGCACTACAATAACCATTGGTTAAATAGCACAATATTTACTGGCATTCCCATAACATCCAAAAACCTTTAGCAGGGTTCAAAGCTTTGCTGTGCTAAGCACTACTCAACCATGTAATTAAAAGATCCTCCTGACCTCTTGAGATCATGTGCAGGAGCAGTAAGATCCATGTGTGGTCATCACCCATTTTCTGTGACTCTTTTTTTCCCCAACCATTTCCAAAAGTTTCTCAGCATTGCCCATTTCTCTCAAGGGATTGTGCTGGAACACAGTAACAAGATTGGGGCAAGCATTTGTGTTAAAACTGTGTTGCCTCAGAAAAAGGCATATATGGTTGCTTGCAAACTTTCTGACATTGCAAGGCCAGGTTTGTACCATGACATTTCAGATTTCCTTTTAGGTGATCTCAGGCTGTTTCCACATCTCTCAAGAACTGAGCCAAGACTTTAAAAGAGATTGAAGTTACAAAGAAAAATAGTAGAATTATTCCCCAAGTATGTGAAGAAACTTCTGTATATATACAAGATTCAGAACATGTGGAGGAAAATAGGAAAGAAACATATTTACAGACCTCCTTTATATCTCAGCGAACACAGGAAGGAATTTAAACATTACTACAGGCTCAAAGCAACTTGTTAAAGAAAGCAGAAAAGTATTTTGCACATTTTTTACTTGTTCTGTGTATCAGGCTTGAGTTCAGGTGTGTGTCAAGTACCCAGCTCCATGTATCTTCAAGAACTCTTACGTTCAGTCTTTAAAATAAAGTATTTTAAAATATTTTTAATCCACTTAGAGGACTTGGAATACACAAAGGTTTCTTTGCAGTTGCAAATGAAATCTTCAAAGAAAGCCCAAGAGGCTTATTAAAGATGGAACTGGAAAAAAAAAAAAAAAAAAAAAACACCACCAAAAAAAATAAATAAATAAATAACACTACCAAAAAAAACAACCCTAAGCATGGACAAAAAATCAGTATTAGCTGCTAGGGAAGTGATGATGTGAGATGGCCTGAGAGAACAAAATGTCTGCAAAGAACAGAAAAGAACAAGGCAGAAATAACTGGATTTAAAGGAGTTTGCTTGACATGGAGCTTCTGAATTACTTGTAAAAATTAATAGATATTTACCAAATCCCTTAAGTGAGCCAGTTGTGTAAGTATCAGAGAGTATATTATTTTTATTTAGCTACAAGTATCTGGAATGTATATATTATTAAAACAGTTTGCTTTATGTAAAATGGAGGATGCACCTTTGAGAATTGTGCAATCAAAGGAAAGCATGGAAATTAAGTCAGAAATAGCAAAATATGTCACCAGTTGCATCAGAGAGAAACAAACTAAACTGTTACTTTCAGTGCAGCATTTTATCCCTTTGTGAGCTATATTATAGCTAAAAGAAAACATCAAAGAAGAGAATCAGGTCAATTTGAGACATGATTTATTTTGAACCTTCTCTGTAGCATGTTTAACACAACCACGTTGCACTGCGCTGCTAAGAATAGTCCTGTGGAGACTGAGAGAAATCTAAAGCATGTGTGCATGTTTGCACTGGGTGAAAGGCACCTCAGACAAACCAAGTCTTCATTTTTGGGACATGAAGTGACATTAAGACTCCTCCTTTGCCTCTGGTCTTTGTAAGACTCCAGGGACAGAGTCTTATTGACTAATGAGAAGGTATTTAAATCATTAGCACTGAGGAGAAAAACTTACACGAAACTTGGACTTCATGGAGGAAAAGGCTGCTCAGACTGTTGGTTACAGCTCTCAGTAAGCAAATAATCATGAAAGTTGGTTCAATACAAACACTGGTAATGTTTTGCTGGCTTTGAAATATTTAAACTGCATGCTGGAAGGTGTTTGAGCATCCATATCTGATCACCATGCCTAAATGAAACTGCTGTTAATTGCAGCACAACTAGCATTTGTACATAGAAATGCAAGAAGAGCAGGGCTGGTCTTCACTGCAGAGTCAAATCAATTTAGTAATGTTGTAAGTTGAATGTGAATGTGAATGTTGAATGCCTTTATATTAAGTCCTGCTGACACACAATAACCTCACTCAAGCATGCTGTAGAACAGATACAAGATAGAGAAGTGTTGCCAGCCTGCACACACCTGCCCATAAATTCCATGCAGGAAAAAAGGATGAAATTGTGCTAGAATTCACAGAGAAGTGGTTTACAGAAAAATCTTCTGTATCTTTTCTGGCAATTGCAACCCAGACCAAAATGATCCCTGTAGTTCTCTGCTTCAGCAGTCTGTCAGAATCTCCCCTTTCTCTTTTATCTTACAGCCGAAGCAGCAGAAGTAAAAACTTGCTCTTTTTTCCTCCCAAAACTGTGTGTTTGTGCACATTAATAGGGGTTTGCACACTGCCAGATCACTCTGCAGCACAAGCTTAATCTTCATCACATGTGGACATATGACTGCATTTCTGTCAAACCAGACAGGGCACGCGGTGGAGTTTTCACTGTCTTTTTCTATTAACATGAATTTTATGTCAGCCAGGGGAGGGTGGGTGACACCTGCTCTCTCACAAGGTCAAGCAGTTCGAACTTAACCCCTTGTATGCCTCTGAAGGGACCCCAGCGGACAGGAGGGGCGTGTGGCAGGTCAGCAGCAGCCTGGCGCTGTGCCATGCTGGGTGCTATGGGTGTTGTAGTGTGCTTTTATACTTTGTAATACTTTGTAATGGTTTTGGGTTTTTTTCCCCTTATTTCCCCCAAATGGTGTACCCCTTTTTGCACCCCCTCCCTCTACCTGTGTAACCATTCTCCTGGGTTGAGATCATCCCCAAATCCCCGCCCTGGCTCTCTGTCAGTCACTCAGCATCCCATCCCCTCTATCTAGAACTTTCGGTTCAAGTCGTCGAGTGATTAGTCCGAGGCCAGGGGTCAGCCCCTCAAGTATTATTTTATATGCTATCCCAAATATCCTAAGGCTGCATCCCTGGAGGGCCTTTATTGGTCAGCAAATATCTGCCTTCAGTTTCCTCTCCCCCTTTAAATGCAACCTTGAGATTCCTTTTGTTGTACTCTGAGCAAGGAGCCCACTGAGGTGTGGGTTTCCTGAGGAGCTCCGAATAAACCTTGGACTGTCCCCCCGCTGAGAGTCACCTTTGATCCTCCACCGATGTCCCCAGTGTCTCCTCTGCTGCCCTCAGTCCCTCGGGGCACCAGGGAGTGTCCCCCGCAGTCGCTGACGGCCACTTCAGGGCTGGCCCCCCTTGTCTGCCGAGCCGGGCTGAACCGGGCTCCTGAGGGGCTCCCAGAGATGGGGACAGCCAGGAGAGCAGGGCTGAACGGGTTTTCTGAGGGTCTCCCAGAGATGGGGACAGCCAGGAGAGCAGGGCTGAACGGGGCTCCTGAGGGGCTCCCAGAGACGGGGACAGCCAGGAGAGCAGGGCTGAACGGGCCAGCCAAGGCCTCACAGCAGCACACAATCCCACATGGCAGCTCGCTCTGGCAGTTTTAAATGGATTTGCACTTGGCATCCTTGCTGGAGCCACGGCACACCAGCTATGATGCTACTCTTCATTGCTTTACCTCACAGGAGATCACCTCAGAGGGAAAAAATTCCAACAAATCGTTCTAAAATAGCTCTGCTCTTACACTGCCAACGTTCCACTGTAAGGTACAAGGCTCACAGCGTGCATTTGCCTCCCTGGACCAAGACAAGAAGCCGAGATCCATCTCCCGGCCTTCTCTGACAGACTGCTACCATCTCGTGGCCATTCTTGTTCTCTCTGGCGGCAGCAGCACCCGACCTCTTTAAAAGCTTATTCTGTTTTCACCTGTCCTCTCAGCTGTTCCACTAGAAATAAGCAATTCTTTGGGAAAGAACTAGCAAACCCAAAACACTTTAGGTGTACTATGACACTGTAGAAAGAATAAGATTAAAGAAAAAAGTGTCCAGAATATTTTTCATAAAGTTTTCATAAGAACTTGAAAATAGCACTTATGAGCTCATTTTGCAAAAGTAAATAAAATTCTTTTAAGGAAATATAACACAGATCCTTTAAAAAATAATAATTTGTGAAGAACAATTTCTTCAATATCAAACAAAGCTTTAGTGCACTCATCCTGAATTCCTTGATTCCATCAGAAACAAATTAAGACTTAGAGAGAAAAACAGTTTACAACATAAAGATCCAAGACAACATTTTACATCAAGCTGCTGCCAACACAAGCATTTTTTTCTCAAGAAAGAATACAAAAATTCTCACCAGAGGTACCCAAATTTCCTGGGGATCCCAGACTAAAGTTTAGGCTGTGATGTTCCCCCTGTCAGCAGCAAACTTTAGACCTGATTTATGACATAGTTTTCATTGACAGTTCTTTCACTCCAAAGTCTGGGCAGTCACTCCTGCCTCCTATCCCTCTCTGCCTCTCCTGTTCACCTCTTTAATCAAAGGGTGGACTCTTAGCAAAACACTACACCTTACACATGATTCTGATTGAGATGATGTTGTTTTTGGTGTCATGATGAGAGAAATAAAATTGGATAATTGAAATAAGAGCATATGACTAAGTTTATTTGGTTTGTGATTAGATTACAGAAATTATTGTTTGAAATAAATGTTTGTTTGTATTATCTGTTCATTCAAGTGGCATTTTGGGAAAGGAAAAAAGTAATTCTGGAAATCACACCTGCCTGCCTCTCAGGACCATCTTCCCTACAGAGAGAGAAACTCATCCATTGCTTTCCAGAGCTGAAGGCGCAGAGTCTGACTCTACAGGGGGTTGTATAACCATATGTGGAGTGTGACTATGCCAGGGAGGAGGAAACTTTCCTGGGAGTGTGAAGAAACACTGGTCACTCCCTCGTGTCATGTACAAACTGATACAGCCATAACAAATATAACTCCTGATACAGAGGTCATGGCATTTGTCTTGTGGCAGCAAACAGCAGAACTCCTGTGAGTGTTTAGTGCTGATCACTGTTTGTGGAGCTCGTAGGTTTTCTGCTACATCCATGATCAAGAGCACACAGGGACATGTTGAGCACTCTAAGAAGGTTTGAATTCTCCCTCTTCTGCTCAGTAAAGAACACATCACCCACAGCCCCTTCTGGGGCCACATATCCCCTTGTGTCTTGCTTTGGGCAAGGTCCAGCGGGGCTGGACAGTCATGCCACCTGCAATTCAGAGAAATCCTGGGGATGTATATTCACACATAACCAGCTGGGACTCCTGTGTCAGCCAAGGAGCTCACCACTGGTGCCTCTATAACCAGTGGAGGAAAAGCAGGTCTCCCAGAGAGCAAAGCCAAGCAGATCTAAAATTCAGTGCTCTGAATTGTTCCTCATGAGTACATGCCTTCATGGACAGCAGAGGAAGCTGGAGGAGTCCAGCCAGTTTGCTTAGGTGGCTGTGCCCTCCAACGCCACAGCTATCCCTGAACTCCTCTGCAAATTGACCTTTCTGTTGGGCCTTCATCATATAACCCACCAGACCCTGCTGCTCATGCCTCCTCAAACAGCTGAAAAGGACCTTGTCAGTTGTACAGGGGCACGAGCAGAATCCAGCATGGGGCAATGGTGGAGCACACGGATTACAGACACTAGGTCCAACTCTTAAGAGGAGGACATAAAACAAAAAGAGGCAGCTCTTCTCTGGAAATAAACAAAATCAAACTAGCCTGCTATGGACTTTCAATTTTATTTTAGTATTTAAATTTAATTGGTTTAGAATGAAGACCCCCACAGCTAATTTTTGACAGAAGACAGTCAGCACTGTTCTTACATATTAAGACTCTTTCAATTATTCCCCTACCTTTTGCCTGTAAAACCTCAGGGTGGAAGATAAGGCAAGGGAAAATATATTAGTGATCACATTACTGTGAAGCTGTAAACAAAATTGGAAATTGATCGACTCATACTTAATGGTTCTTGACCTAGGTGAGTATTTATCTCAGTCTCATCTTGCAGCTCACCCTTAACCACCAGTTTATGAACCAGGCCTCCCTTAGAGTTAGGTATCCACTACAGGTTAAAAATGTTTTCATCAGTTTTGTGTTTAATTCCTTTACTTCTCATATATGATGTCATCTACACTTGAAACCAGATCCTTCAGATGAAAATCTTTTGTTTATTATAGGGTTTTGTCTGTTGTGAAGAGAATTAAATCTAGAAACCAGACCTAAAGCAATGAGAATTTTTTTTCTAGTAAAAAATTAGTACTACTGGTGCTGGTATCTGATTCAGATACAAAGTCACATGAAACCAAACTTCTGTCTTTTGGCCTAATGTAAGTAGTTTGTAGGAAGGATAAAGAACGCTTTGGAAAGGGATCCTTTCATATCTGTGATCCTATGACAAGTAATTAGCTCTGAGCAGTGCTGCAGTCAGTGCACAGTACCAGCAGTCCCTACCATCCAATTAATAGATTTTTTCCAAAGCCTGTTCTCTGCCTATCATGTTTTCTTTCTAGTGGCTTTTCCACCTTTGAAGAATTCCTTGCTGGCAAGCAAGTAACCCCCCACCAAGTTCAGATGTCTCTTTGTTACCCCTAAAATGCAGTTTGTCCAGATGTAGGCCTGCATTTCTACACAGAAGTCCTCCTTGTTACTGCTATAAGCCTATGTTTGCACCACACAAAGGCAAACAAAATAAAACAAATTAGCCATACATATCAATTAGAGGAATTGCTGTCTCAGCTAAATTAAGTGAAACAAAGTTGCAGGCAGATAAAGTTCAGACTTTAGTCCTGAGGTCTTACAGATTCAGTACAAATCTCATGTCCAGTTATTAGCAAAGTCAGTACTGTATTTCAGGGCTACAGGGTTAAATATGAATGTCAGCTAATAACTGATTTTATGCAGCCTGCACAGAAGTCCTAGTGCAAGCCTATTTTGAGATGGTGAAGACTAAGGCAGTTTGTGTGCTTCATATATACAACAAACTGCAATTCAGAAATAATAAAAATTTTGGAAATGTATAGAGATGGTACTGAGACACCTATGACCTTATTCTGCTACCTTTTTCAGAGTGGATACTCACTACCCCTGAATCATTGCACATTACAACAGGTTTGGACACAATGCTGCCATAGTAAACTCCTGAAAAAGGAGGTTTTATCTAGAAGTGATTTATCTAGGAGATGTGAATAGCCTAAGGAATCTTGCTGTCAGATGTAGGTAGATGAAGCACTTGCTTTGATCTCCTTTACAAATATAATTCAAAGCCTAATGAATCAATGTAATTTTCCATGTAATCTTAAAGCACTTGGGAATAAATTATTTTGCTATGGATGGGGAAGCAAACTAGCCCCAGTTACACATCTGCCACATCTTCTTTAAGTTCTGCTTTTCCTATTACTTATCCCAGAAGTCCAACTCAGCTCAAGCCATTGTTCTCAGCAAAAAACTATATGAACCAGCTTAAAATGAGTTTGTTGAGAAAATATGAGCAGAGAAAGATAAGAGCCAAAAGAGAAAGTGAAAAATATGAGAGCTGTGTAATGGCAACATCAACACTGAATCTGTGTTGGAAGAATATTTTGTTTTTGCCAAAATTTATAAACAAAACCTGGTCAGATTGGATCAGTTCTTGAATACAGGCTTCTCTGTCTGGCAAGGATTCATTGGACAGAGTTGAAGGGAATTAGTTACCTTATTCCACTGTCACTGGTTGACTATCAAATATATTTATTCTTTCCTGTGTTTGCTAAGTTGATCTAGTTGCCTTGGATGAACTTGGAACTTCTGGCAGTTATAGATTTTGGTCCTGGGATACTTTTACATGGATAAGAAAGGATAGTTTTGCAATCCTAGGATAACTAGTTGTGGCCACAAAATGTTCAGAAGCACAAAACTGAAAGGGATTTGGTACCTTTCTTGAGGAAAATACAATTAGTAAAGGCTTGTAATACACAGAAAAGCAATGGTACTCTTTGAGATTAGTTCATTTAGAAATTAGCTGCTTCTGCAGTATGGGCATATTAGCTGTCATGAGCAGGTTGCTGCACTTGGTGGCCAGGAGAACTGGTAACTGCTGTGTGGGAAGGAACCTCTGTCCTTTGCACCTGGACATGCTAATTTACTGCAAGGGATAAGATGTGGAGGAACACACTGAACCTCAGCTCCCTGCCTTTTTGCAAACAAGGATGGGGATTTCTCTTACAGTCTTTTAGTTTCTGTTCTTTAAAAATGCAACTTTCCATGAATTAATTACTGACTTGAACTTTGTGCACACACAACTGGAAGTGATTCTTATTTCAGGCTGTACAGCTCTCCAGCAAAGTGGGTGTTGTGGTGTTGTGATTCTCAGCCTTCATTAATGAAACTTTCCAATCAATGAGAAGAAAACTGCTGCCTTGAAGTGTGGCCAGTTGTCCCTCCTGCTCCTGAGGAATGACATGGAGGCAGTTACAAGCAGTTAATTCCTGGGATAGCAAGCATCAGGCTGCAGTGGAACATGGGTGCTTGCCTGGCACTGAATGTGCTCTCTAGGTGATAATCATACACACAAACTCAACAAATTTCTTAAGCACCTCCTTTCAAAGCATAGTGTGGAGAATGTTCTAAGAAGCTCTACTTATTACTAACAGTTCTAATCAAGACACCAATTGCATTAATGGCATGCTTGGTGAGATTAGGCATCTTCTCCCAGCAGTTGCTTAGACTTTGATTTATAACACTGTGAATCAGATTCTCACCTGGCTCACTGCAGGGTGTTTCTTTATCACCGTCATATTTTCTGGAAAAATCCCTTTGCCAGGATTTCTCTCCTGAGAAGCTGAGAAGCCTCAGAGAAAAAGGAAAACAATATTATCTCATTTGCTTCGCCTGTGTTTTGCTGCTTTGGAATGTGGTTTGGAGATTGTTTATCCAACAGGTGGTTGTTTCATTGGCTTCATGTGAATTGAATCCAACTGGAATCCAAACATGGCCAAGCTGTGTTGAGGCTCTGGAAAGAGTCACGGGTTTCCTTTAGTATCTTTGAGCCTTCTGTCTGTATCCTTTCTGTATTCTTTAGTATAGTCTAGTTTAGTATCCTTTAACATAATATAGATGATAAAATAATAAATTAGCCTTCTAAGAACATGAAGTCAGATTCATCATTCCTTTCTTCATCTGGGAACCCCGCGAATACAAGACTTCTTCATGGCCTTGCACATTATTTGCCACTACCTCATGCTACAGTGCTAACCAGCACCACACTGTTTGTCTGCTCCCTGCCTACAAATTCTGGGTTTGAGTACTGACCAACCTCCACACAAGTACAGACATATTCAGTGGTACTACTTCCAAGCAAGCAGTGTGCAGGCAGGGATGCTTTAGTACTTGACTGCTGACAACTTTAGCAAGTGAACAGCCTGTACAAACATGGCTTGTGGCCACTGCTGTACTCAGAAACCAGCACTAAGGAAGAGCACAAGAAAGGGCTGGTAAAGGACTGGAAATAAACCCAGTATTGCAAAAACTGTGTAGGGCAAGACAGACATTATTATTTCTCACTCACCTGGATGTTCCAGTTCCCTGGCCAAGACACCTGCTACTTTGCCCACCGCTATCCTTACACCTACAACAACCTGCAGGAGTACCTGGTGGCCACCTCTAAAGACCCAGTGGTGCCTAAGTTCTGCAAGATTCACATCTCATGCCGTTCACTGTGAAACACAATGTATGTTTTAACTACCACCACCACTACCCCCCTCCAAAAGTGGCAAGGCACTGAGCAGAAGGCTGCAGTACCAACAGTGAGGGTGCAACCAGGAGAAATGAAGAGTTCCTGGATAACAAAGGGCTTTATGGATCTCATTCATGGAGACTCCAGAGAAGCTCAACTCCTGTGGGACAATTTTGTCTTGAAAGCAGTACCTATATTTAATCCAGGTGGTTTGATTGTGGGTAATCACCACTGCATTTTAACAGGCCAGAACCTGTACTTCAAATACAGATCTATTGTGAAGAAATGTTCCCCTTCCTTCTGGTATAACCAAAGCATGATCAAAAGGCAATCTCATTTTCTTTCTCTTTAGAATATCCTATTCTCCTTTCCACTATATCTTTGTTAGTTTGATGTCTCTATGTCCCTTATTGTTTTGCACTGCACCCAAGCCTTTCTGACTGCTTTTTTTAGGTTAAGTTTCTTTTCAGAATGGGTTCTTTTTTCTTCAGTATTATGCAGGTTTTCTTTTAATATATTTTCTCTTTCAGAATATCTTCAGAGTAAAAGAGTAGAAAAGAACAATGTCTTGTCCTTCAAGACATTTTCAGTGTATTTCTCCCCACATTCTCTGCAAAAATTTACTTATCAAGCTCTTTATTTCTTTCATTTTCTTCTTTTCTGGCATACAACTACTTTTGAAAATGAAGTTAGGCTCAGAATAGATCCCAGATGTCCTTTTGATAGCAAAGATTGCCAAGTTTCCTGTATGTTTTGCTACAAATGGCTTTGATTTCTTGTGCAGACTTCCACTCACAAAGACATTGATGGATATAAAATTAAACCTTCTGGAATTAAACTAAACCCTAAACCAGTAAACTAAATCTCTCCAGTCTAACTTCTATAACAAATTAACACAAAAAAGACTCACGTGCAGAAAGCCAGCATCAGAATTAGCACATTTAATGTTTTTTACCTTGTTACAGCCTGTTTTAAATAATGTTTGTGTTCTTTCAAATTAATGTTTTTGCCTGTAGATCCCTAACTTACAGGAGACGGTTGCTTCATGCTACAGACAAAACACCCCTTTCCATATGAAAGACTTGGAGTCCATAAGACAGTATTTCTCAATGTATTCTTGACTACTGTGTAAATAACAAGCAGGTAAAGGAAGTTTTCCCTATGCCTTTTCTCCTGCCTCATTAGTCCAGCTGTGAAAAAACATAATAGTCTGTAGTTCTATAGCAATAATAAATTTGGTAATGGCTTTCTATAAGCAATAAACAAAAATTGTGGTATTTCTTATTATTTTCTATGCCTGAGGGAACCTGAGAAGGTAGTGAAACAGCAAGAAGGGTAAATTCCAAGGTCATGAATTCTGATGTTAAACTGAAATTCTGATTAAACTGAAATTCCAGGTAACTTAGAACTATTCAGATATGCCACCATTTATTATATCTTCCCTGTATCTCATAAAAAATGTCAGAGTAATTGTTAGAAAATGTTAGAAATGTTACTAAACTAGACTTTCAAGAGTCACACTATTTAATTTAACACGTTTTAAAAGACAACACAAACCATAGAGTCAAACCCTAATAAGCAGTGCACTGGAAGAAGCAAAGCACTGTATCTATGCCAGGTGGCCTTTCTGAGGAGAAAAAACTGTGGTGATACAGAGCTTGGTCTATTGCATCACTCAAATCAATACACTTTTTTTTCTGCAGCCTTACACTTTGCAGATCAACCTAGGCACAATAAAAGTTGTATTATTTGGTTTTGTGTAAACTTTATTTCATTAACCATGGAGGACACTACTCTGATTGCTTTTAGCCAAAGTGGTTAAGTTCAGGGTAACTGACAGCAGAGCAAGGATCTCTATGCTGACCCAATGATGCACCTACTAAACACAATCAGCTCCTCCTGTGTAGACTGTGAGTGACTGGGAGATCAGAGATGCAGGTGATTTTAGAGAGGTGAACTTTGTGTTATGAAGAGCTGTGGCCCTGACGTGGTCATTTATTAGGGAATAAAACTTTTGTACACTTCTTTTATTTTCTGGGGAAACATTAATAAATTGTATCTAGTTCATCAAATTTAAGACATCCATCATAAGAAATCAAGATCTGGTGCTGAAATGCAAAGAAATAAAAAGACACATGCATAAATTTAGAATAAATTTTAGGGAAAAATTCTTCACTATGAGGGTGAAGACTCACCAGAACAGGTTGGCCAGAGAAGCTGTTGATGCTTTGTCCCTGGAAGTGTTCAAGGTAGGTTGGATGGGACTTGGAGCAACCTGGTCTAGTGGAAGGTATCCCTGCCCTTGGCAGGGGAGCTGGAGCTAGGTGATCTTTAAGGTCTCTTCCAACCCAGACCACTCTCATTCTGTGATGGTTCTGTGATCTTGATGCATTGTCAGAGAACTAGGTCAGATGAGCAGTGCAGACCAGAAGTATTCATTTTCCCTGTTGCTTAATCCTGATCATCCAGAAGGCAGTTTTTGTTCCAAGGAAGGCAGCTTTCACCTGTCAGCTTCTGCAGTACAGCTGAGTAAGCAGTCTCAGGGTCAGGATGGTGAGGGCACAAGCATTAAGCACAAGAAGTATCATGCTCTGTACTTTGGTGTCAGCTATGCTTGGTAACACCTGGTTCAGAGTGCTCAGGAGCTGTGTCCTCCTCGCTCACATGCAGAAGAGCCACCACAGTGTCACTAAGGGCCTATTGCCTACATCTAAGTTCATAGACAAATGTATTTAAATCACTCAGATTCCAAAGAGTGATTTTACAGGAGGACAAAGAGACATTTTATTTTTCTGTAACCTATATTTACTTGTTTTGCCAAGATATAAATGGTTGAAGTATGTTTTTCTTCTTGTTTACTTGGTGTTTGTTTCTTTTGTGCTTGCGATTGACATACTATTACTCAAGAGGTTTCCCACAGATATGCAAAGCAAACTCCTGTGAGTAAATGACTTTTAGAAAGTTTGGGATGAAATTTAGCCAACAATAATAGTTCCTGGAAATTGTTGCTTCCTGTTTGTGACATAAATACTGTAAATAAAAAACAGAAAAAAGGAAAACTTAGCAGAGGAGGAGATGTTCAGGACTGAACACCACTTTGGCCACCTAAGAACCTGGCCCTGTGAGGCTGTGCTTGCCAAGACCTATAAACACCAGTATACATTGCAAAACTATTTGTCAGGTCGAGCTTCACTAGGTCCTGTTGTGTCATTTTGGTGCTAAAATACAAGCGAAGACATATTTCATGCAATGAAATTGCATGGATTGCATTCATACACCTTTCATGAAATGAATAAAGTTCTTTTGGTGGATGTGTACCAGAAGCAAAACATGTCAGGGTGATGCTGTTACTATGTAAAGCAAGTAACAACAGTTTATCAAATTGATCATGATCCCTTCAAGAAACATCTTCTTCTCAAGATTATGTATGTGCATTTCCCCATGTGGATCTACTTCAGTGACTAAGTAAGTTTATTAGATCAAAAGACTAAACAAAATTTCTGTTGATCTTGATGAAAGTGGTTAAAAGCATTTGAAAAAAAAAAAAAAAAAAAAAAAAAAGGTGAATAGCAAGGAATATCACAGCTGCAGTAGAATTTCTGACAGAAATTCATGCTGGAGCTGCATGTAGCCCTCAATGACACATTGCTGATGTTCAGCCTAGAAAACTCTGTGGCCTGAAGATGTAACATAGGAGCACTGTTATTGCTGCATAGAGAAAGCAAACTGTTATTTGGAAAGAAGTCACATTGGTATTTCAATGGGTGATATTCCTTTTTATTCTTTACATGCACTTTATAATGCTGACTGCTTTGTTAATGCTTTCATTGGTTCAAGAGGTAGACCAGTATTTCTTAACTTTTTGCATTTTATGCCAGTTCTTTTTTTCAGAAGCCCAAACATATGAAAAACAGAGCAATGGCAATTAATATAACTGAGAAAGCATAGCTGTCCAGTTCCCAGACTAAAAATAAACAAGCCATACTGAGAAGGAAGTGAGGTCCCTTGTCAATAGGATATGTTTGTATCCAGGTTCATAAATATTTGTTGAAAAGAACAGCGTAAGGGATTCAACATTGAGCAGCTTTCTTACGTGTATTTCTTCTGGCATTGTGATTATCATGTTTATTTGCAATTGTTAGTTTGGTTTGTTGGGGCTTTTTCAATTTGTAACTGTAATATTCCCTTATTAATCAAAATGGTTACCAAGACACCATAAAGAAAACACCCTAAAACATCAGGCGAACATTTTAACAACATGGCTAAGAACAGAAGTCATAAAAGAAAAAATACCCATATTTTTCAACCCAGGATGAACACGCTGTGGCAGGTTTTTTTGGTTTTTTTGTTTTTTTTTTTTTTTTTTTTTTTTTGGGGGATTTTTTTTTTTTCTGACAGAGAGCAATACATGAAAATTTAATTTAATCACTGTAACTTTACACAAACAATTTTGTCACCAAAAGAAAAATACCAGCCTTTACATGGTAACTGTTTTCCCATTAGCTGTTGAACTCTTACCAAGATTCCCCTGTCCTAGCGTGGTGTACTCTCCCTGAACAGTCCCTAAAGTGGCTGACTGATAGATAACACCTTTTTGTCAGCCAGTCTTTTGGAACTTGTTAGTCATAATAATTCATTCCTGTCCCTATTCTTTTTTCAGAAACTCAAAGCACTACTCTGTTTCACAGACTCAAGGCACTGATATTGCACCAAGATATTTCAGGTACCTGAGCCAGTGAAAAAGGTAAACCTTACAAGTTTAATTATTTAAATACCAATAAGCCATTTTTTTCTATAAGCTGAAACCTCAGTAAAGTGTATGTTCCACAAAGATAAGTACGGAGTTCTTTGGCTGGATTTCCTTCAACCTCAGCATTTGGAAGAGCTAAATTTTCTGTAATTGAAACTGTCTTCATCACGTTACTACATTATGATTTACTGACTGACAACAATCTCACTGGAGAAAAAATAAACCCAAGGCAAATTCCAGAGAGGTTAAAAAATATTTTCTCCTATTGGCAGTAGGGTACATGCATTTGTAATAATGTGCTCATTGGGCTAAATATTATTAATGAAATTCAATATCAACTGTAAAGGCATCTCTTTGCTTAGAGTAAAAGGTTGTTAAAAATGCTGTAAATATTATTTGTTTCTCAAGGGACAAACCCTCCCATACACTGTGAGACCTGCCATCTCACCTGCTGATCATGGATCTCACCCAATGGTTCCGTGAGGGGAGGTGCTGGCAGTGCAGCACTAAAGCCAGCTGCAGCTAAGCTGGCCCATGTCCAGCTGTGAGACACATCTGCTGGGTCAGGTCATGCTGAGAGAGAGCCCAGGGGCCTGGCCTGCAGCACTGATTTGGGCACTTGGGGACACCTGGTCCTCACCAGCCATCAGTGCAGGGGCTGTGCCTGTCACACCAGCCAAGGCACTGGGGATCCAGCTCTTGAGAAAAAAGACATGTATGCAGGGAGAGACGCAGTTAAAAGGGAGTCCCCTTCTCCCAGCCTCTCAGTCTAGGCACAGACAATTACAGCTGTAATTGTCTTCTGTGGGACAGGCAGTCCAGTTAAGTAGAGTTCAAGTACAGTTTAAGTATGGTACAGTTGAGTATACTGCAGTGTTATGACCAGTAAGAGTTTGCCTGCCAAAGGGGAGATTAATAAAGAATGTCTCTTTAAATGTTTTTGCAGGCTTGGCACTTCCTCCCCCAGCTGCAGATTTAATTCCTAGATATTGTGTACCATACCCAAGGGGAGAAAAGTAACAGATCACATTCTTCTAGGCTTTCCCGGAATTGGCATTGCTTAGAGGAAGTTTAACAAACAAATAAATAAATATCCCAGCTCTTAATATTTTTTTTCTGTGTTTTATAGCCAGACTGGACTATTATCGCACAGAATCATATGTGGGATAAGGTGTAGTAGTTTACTTTTAAAACAGAAGGGTAAAATCAGCAAAAAAATTTTGCAAAGTCCCAGTTCATCTCATGCTTTCCTTAATATTAATATTGCTAAACTGCTGAGTGTTTGCTTTAACTCCACAATGAGAAATCAAGAACTGCAGAGCAGTTAATTCCGCTTTAAAACCTTTTTAATGCATGAAAAAATGATGTCCACTTCAGGAAACAATTCCAGGAAGGAAGGGTCACACAGGAACTTAGTAGAAGCTGGCTCCTGGAACATGCTCTCCTTTCCCACCCACAGAAAACAGGACCCAGCAGCCCAAACACTCCATCCAGTCTCTCCTACCACCAGGCACATACAGGTAAAAGCCTTGCTCTCTTTCTCCTCCCCCTTCCCATCCTTTGTCCATGAGACATGTTGATGATCATTCCCCTGCTCACCTCACCCCCATCAGACTTATCCCTGCCAACAGCTCCATCACCAGACCTGGGCATTGGAAGCCCAAGAGGCAGTCAGCCATACCAGTAAAATGTCCCCAGGAAGGGGAATGGAAAGACAAACTGAATCCTGCCCAGCCTTCAGGCACAATCTTCCCTGCCCAAACATCTGCAAGAAGAAGGCAGAAAAACTACCTGCTAGAGAGGCAGCCAAAGGTGTGGAAGGAAGCCGCCAGAGTCAGAAGGTCAGCTGAGACCAAGGGCAAGTCTTGAGTCAAATTTGACTGGATTTCTCCCTTTTGGTAGCCATGGCATCCCAGGAGGCATTAAAAGCAGCAGAGACTTAGACCCTGCCAGGGTGGAGACATGGAGCTCCTCACTTCAGAAACACTGAAAAGTGCTTCTGCCACAGGTGCACAATCAGGCAACCAGCTCTGGCAAGTGAGATGCCACACTCCAAGAGTAACATTCCCAAATGGTGCAATTTAAACATTTATACTTTCTAAACATCACCTCCTAAGGGCACAGTAGCCAGCAATTCCAAAATGTTGGAAGTCAAGCAGATGAGGCAGCAGACCAGCTTGACTGAACAGGGATCTTCACTTGGGGGAAAAGGCCAAAAATGTGTGTGCCCAGTGGAAGCAATGTCAGGTTACGTGTTGTGCTGGTGTTGGAACAGCCACCCCTCTAGGGGGACAGTGGCTCCAGGGAGAAATGCTCTGGCATGGTAGAGCAGACCCAGTGTGGCAGTCATCCTGATTACCCCAGTGTGAAAGCAAGGATATTTTTGAAGGAGCTGCTTGTGCCTTCTGCCTACGGCAGTGAAACAGCAGCTTCACTTGTGGTGCTGAGATCAGCTAAGGAGCTGGTTGATCACCAGATCAAAATTATATATCCTTTTTCTCCCTGAATGGGAGAAAAATGTTCCCAAACTGCAAGACCCCTCCCTCTTGGGAGCACAAACATGCCCCTGCCAAAGCATGTTACTCCACTGGCACAGAGGTCTTGCCTCAGAAGTCTCTTATTCCTCAGTTTCCCAGCCATCAGCCCCAGTGCTAGAAGATGGCCATATTCAGCCCCAAGGCTTCCTTCTCCCCTTTAGCTCAGCAGCTCTGGACTGCTGGACTTCATTTGCTGCAAGATTTCTGTCCCCACCCACCAGAACCCCTGCCTAAGCCACCCATGATCTGAACTCCCTTGATCCAGACCCTTGTCCCTCTCCATGCTGAAGTTATTCCACACACAGGCACATAGGAAGGCATCCCCGCAGCACCACCTGCACGTCTCTGTCCACTGAGCTTCTCTTATGACTTCCTCCCATATTTCTTTCCACTTTGTGCTCTTGGATGTGAGCGCCAGTACTGCATGCTCACAACATGTGTACGACATGGACATTTCTAGACCATGCCTAAGCATGGAATCAGGAGATAAAAATCTGTGAACATCTTCATGGCTAGGTGTCCCACATGCATCCACCCACAGCACACAGCCCTCCCAGCAAAGGTGGGCTAACCCCACCAAAAGGACTGCTAGCAGGACAAGCAGTTCCACATCGGCCCAGGAGGACTAAAGGCAGCAGGAGAGTTTTTCCCCTTACATAACTCGAGGTTTCAGTGGTTTCCTGTGGCAGCAGCACCTGGGCACTTTGCACTGTGCCTGCGTAAGCACGGCAGCTGCGGGCAGGGAACTTGGGCAACACTCTTTCTGGGAAGCAGAGGGAGGGAAGGAGGGCTCAGTGTCCAAAGTGCAAGAAGGGCCATGCTGGCAGCGAACTCCAGTAGCGCTGAGGAACTGAGATACGTGCTGGGACGGTCAGTCACCTCTATAGAAGTGTCCAAACAAAACGAAACAAATTAATCTAAGCCCTCATGGACACCCAAGCGACTCTAACAGCACAACGATCTGGGTGAGCTTAGCCCGGTCAGGTGTTCGTGCTGGTTAGCACAGCAGGGAGAAGGAAAGCAAACACAAGCCTGACCCTGGCTCGGGTTCTCAGGTTGTGGAGCTGGGCTTGGCTTGTTTTCTTCGTCACATGCAGCTGACTTGATATCGGGAAAGAGCACTGCCCTTAGAACCGAAAGAGAAAGCAGATAACCATCTGCACGTGACAAAACAGGCTGCGGGGACAGCCACAGCACCGGCTGCAGCCACAGCACCTCTCGGCTCCTAGAACGGCAGCACAGCCCTCTCCAGCGTGTTTCAGCTCCACACCCACCCAAATGGGCAGCCCGTAAGTATCCTCCACTGAGACCCCCGCTTTTTTAATGCCACTGGCATTGGGGAGAACTGCCAGAAGTGGTCTTGCAGGGTGCCGATGTCTTGGTGGGTCCTTCCCCTGCTATAAGATGCTTTAAGGGCAGGTCGCCCACAGTCTGTTCCATTTGCTGCTGGTTGGTTTCTGTTTACCAGCAATCCTTAGCTCGTCAGTGGCCTTTCTTCACCCATGGTTTCTCTGCAGCTAATCCTGCTTGAGGGAGAAAGACGACCCGGATAGCTGGGGTGGGGAGGTGGTGAAGGAAGAGGACAGATGTCTTGAAGGAAAAGTGTCATGTCCAAAGCATTACACTTTCCCGTATCTCTTGTACAGCATTTCTCCCCTCAGCAGCCAGGGGGAGGGGAGGTGAGAAAGTGAAAATGTCTGGGGGGCTCTTCAGTGCAAAAGGAAATGCCCATTTCCTCGCCTCCTTGCACTCAGCCCCACTGCAGCAGCATCCAGTGGCTCACAGAGATGCTCGTCCCCGCACAGATCCTGTACCAAAGCTGTGTGACTCCCTGTCCCCTTGTCCAGGCACTCCACCAGCTGCTTGCTGGAGGAAGGCACAGCCCCAGCTTGGCAAGGGTGCCCACCTGCCTGTGAGCAGCAGAGGAAAGGGCTGTGCAGTCCCAAAAGCACAGAGGGTGCCTTAGGAGTCTTATCTCCCACACAAAGACCTCAGGGAGCTCCTGAGCCATTCACATGGGGCCTCTCTCTGCCAGGGAGACCGAGACACAGAGCTCTCCTACAGTGAAACCCAGTGTTTCCATCAATGCCAGTCCAGGAACAAGGAGGCTGACTCCAGGCTGGGGCTCACTGTGCCATGTTCAGGTTCCTCTTTCTTGCACCTTTGAGGAAGAGCCACAGAGTCTCCTATCCAAAGACACCTCCTTGGAGGCAGCGAGACTGCCTCTGTCTGGGAAAAAGCCAAGCTGTACATTGGGTGAGAGCCCTTTCCTGTTTGTCTCTTGCTTCTCAGCCAGGCTGCTGCCAAACCTGCCTCAGTGATGAACTGCAGAGCTCACGAATGTCCTGTCTCTGGCTGCACTGTGGCAGGGTGCCAGCTCTCAGCCTTCACTGCCTCCAGGCCAGTTCTCTATCCAGCTGGCACAGGGCCATCCCAGGCATGTTTCTGGTCCTATCAGTCACACATAGGGACAGGGATTTACCTACTGGGTTGGGCTGGGCAGGGCAGGGGAGGCAGAGGCAGCAGGAGGCAAAGATGCCAGCAATTTGACCATGAAGAGAGGGATATCACTGGGAAAATATGTCCTCAAAGCAAAGGAGAGGGCAGAGATACCATGGGCTTTCCCCAGGTTCCCCCACATGCAGAGATCACTCAGCAGCACAGGGGCTCTGAGGTGGCTGTCCTCCAGCCTTGCCATACGTTACCATAAACCTGACAGGAATTTAATTATCTGTCCCCTCTCTAGTAAGCATGTGCAACTAGGACAATTTTTAATAGCTTTTACATTTTATGGATGCAGAGGGAGTGAGCATGAGATGACTGAACAAAAAGCCACAATTCTACAAGCCTGCCTTCCTTAGGAAACTGGTCTAAAGAAATACAACAGCAAGGGTTGGTGGGTGGGCAGGGCCAAGAGTCATCTGGGCTGCAGTGGTCCCAGCGCTGAGGTCTAACAGAAATCCCTGGAGACCAGATCAGCCAGCCAAGAGCTTCCTCCAAGTGCAGCTTGTTCTTCCTCTGAGAGTAAGACAGGACAGCAGGAAGAGCAATGAGTGGTATGAGCCCTTGCAGAACAGGGAGAGGAAGAGCAGCAATGCCTGGGTGCAGGACATGTGTGAGACAGACAAACCAAGGGGCAATACTAGGGGAAAGACAAACCATGGTGAAATTACATCTGCTGGAGGTCTCATTCTCATAGATATTTTCCTGGTTGCTTGTGTCTTCATTGCAGATTCAGAACAATGGGCGTCCTCCACCTGACCTTCCAGTCTCTCCAGAAGCCTGTTGAGAAGAAGCCCTCCAAGGGAGTCTACAAGAAGTGAGGGAAAAGTGACCAGGAGAAGTGGACAGGTTGGTGTCTCATGCTGTGAACCCCCCCTTCCATGCTGTGTGTGTGCTTCCCCTGGGAGAAGTTTGGGACTGAGAAGCTTCATATTTGTCATCATTAAACAGAAGTACCCCACTTCCAAGTCTCCAGGGAGAGATGAGGAGTGGGAAGGGAATGCTGAAAGGTCTCTGGTCACCAGCACCACCACCAGGCACTGAGCACAGATTCAATGGAGTCTCTTCTGGCACTCTAAAAACTCAGAGGCTGTAACAAATGCACAATCAGCTTTGGGTGATGGTCTAGGAGAACATCCAGGATATCACAGATTCACAGACTGTTATGAACTGGAAGGGACCCAGAGTCCAGTTCTTAAGTAAATTATATACCACTGGGCAATAGGCGGTGGAAGGGGACAGTAGGGCCAATGTGAACTTCTTGAAGGAAAGTGGTAGATGATTCTCAGCAGAGGAAGCTTGTCAGAGGGAGGAAGAGTTATTTGCAAAGTTTCAAGCCTGAGGCTGGCTTGAAGCCAAGGTCTCTTGAGTCCTGTGTTCATGCCTCTCTGCAGACCTGGGTGGACAATGCTTCAATGTCATGTGGCTCAGCAGGCAGTGATAGCCTTTCCTGATGCCACTTCCCTGTTTTTCAGCGCGAAGCAGAAGCCTATTCACTGCAGAAGAGGACAGTACACATTCTGGGAAGAGGAGCAGAGTCGGGTTTGCCAACCAGTCTGTGAGAGGAGCAAGGTGGATGGCAATCACAGGTGTGTCCCAGTAGCACCCATATCCCTGCATCTCAGAGTTAGGCGAGTGGCTGCAGGAGGATCCAGGGTGCCTCTCTGAGCTTGGCAATTGCCTTTCTGTGTAGGGGACTGGGCCCCAGGCAACCAAGACAGAGGAGCACCATGTCTACCAGCCTCAGTGGGTAGCAGAGCTCCAGGTATCCAGTCCTGCTGTGCTCAGAAATCTACAGGCATGCAAGGACCTGCATGTGGAGCTCAGATGCTGGAAATGGGTGGTATCAATGGCACTGGGTGTTGCAGAGCTATAAGACAAGGGCAGGGAGGCAAGGCAAGCCCTGCAGTTCAGATCCTGTCATGTCTGCACTTTACTCAGTAGTCCAAAGATCACAAGGGATGTCCTTGTCTGATAAAAACTAAAAGAAAGGCATTATCCCAGAATAGCTCTTATCTTGCTTCTTAGCAGACAGCAGTTTTTCTCTCCTCCCATCCCTGCAGTTTGCTGACAAATGGCTCTTTTCCAGTGAGACCATGAAGCAAAGGGCATGTGTGGTGCTGAGTCATACTCTCCTCCCAGTACTGGTACACACATGGGACACCCTTAAGCCACCTTTGCTGTGACCACTAGTGCACCAAATGCACCCCCCTCAACCCAGTAACTCATGTGCAGCACAGTCCTAGGCAGGACTGAGACACTCTAGTTCTATTTGCAAGGGGAGTCCCTGGACCCCAGCCATAAGGCTCAGAGCCCATCTTGGGAAGGGTGCCATAAGAGGCAACAACTGAGGGGTCCCCCCTTCATGTCTTGCAACAGGCATCCCCACAGCAGCTTTTACCATGGTAGCAAGAAAGCATGCAGGCACCAGGATGGGTCTGCTGCCACAGAGGCGTACCAAGAACCTGCTGCACCTGCTGATTTTACTGGAGACTCTTGGGGCCTTGGCCTTGATGTCCTATGCACTGCTGTATGAAGCTGGAAACCTGGTGAACCTCCCTGACAAACGCATCGGCTTTTACAACTTCTGCCTGTGGAATGATACAGCTGGGGAGCTGCAGTGCCTGGACACCAAGCACCTACAGGCAATGGGCATCAGTCTACTACAGCTGGGACTAGCCAGGGTCTGTGTGTATACCTGCCTGGTCTTCATCCTCTTCCACCTCCCTTTTCTTTTAAATGTGAATTGCACAGGGCAAGGAGAGGGATGGAAGATGATCCGCATCATACTGTTCATCAAGACAATAATCCTGTCTGGAGGCCTGGGTATGTTTCTTTTACAAACCTCGCAGTGGATTCATCCCTCTGATTTCACTGGAGGCTTCCTGGCACTGCTTGGGACTCAGGCTCTGCTACTGCTCCAGATTCTCACTGCCACCGTGCTGGGTCAAGCACACACATATGTGTCAAAACCATTTAACTGACGAGGCCCTGCCCACTAAGATTTGACAGTGAAGAAGATGCAAGAGCTATCGGTAACATGATTTAAAATTGTAATCCAAATACAGCTTTACTCCCTAGCAAAAATCTGATTCCCAGTCCAAAGGCTCATGTCCAGCCATGCTCTGGCACATTGCAGTGTGCAGCACTCCTGCATCAAGCTGGCAGCAGACACCAAGAGCCACAGCACAGAGGCTTTCCAGGTACACGTTGCACCTTCCCAGGTTCAACAGCGTGTAACACCCCTCAGTTTGGGGCACAGCGTCAAAGTGGCAGCACTTCTGGCCCCAAAGAGCAGTGAAGGTAGCAGAACCAGCGTACAGCGAACACAGCTCTCTGCTCACACCTAGTCTCAGTAAAAAACGTTGCTAGCATCTCATAGCGTGTGATTACATTTGTAACTAACAAAGTATTTATAATACATTTTGCCCTACCATATAACAAAGATAAAGGGAATTTAAAAATAGTATCTGTAGATTGTGTTTAACTAGGAACTAACAAATGCTCAGGAAAATGTAACCAAACAGGTAATTTCTTCATAAGTAGATAGGATACATATAACTTAAAATAAATAAGCTGCCATCAACAACCAACCTTCAAGGCTGTGAAGAAAGCCATCTAGGACGACAGTGAAGTAACACCAGAAAGAAGCAGTTTTGTAGTTTGAAAACAAGGTAACAGACTGAGCATGCACTGATTAAGAAAGTGCAATAAAAGGACAAGTGCTGCAGATAATTAAACGACCACCAAAACTCCTACAGGAGGGAAGTAATAAACCTAGAGGACACTAGATGGCAGAAAAGACTGAAACAGTTAATTAACAGTTACTGAAACAGTAAATTAACAGTTCATAGAATCATTTTTCAAAATAGGAGTTTTATGTTATTGACTTTTCTGTGTAGTGAATATGTAACAGCTTTGTGAGTATACACTGCATTAATTCATCCCGTGGCTGGGTGAACTTATGTAAATAAAGAATGCCTGCTTAACAGTGATATTCTTTGCAGTTGAGTGAATTTGTTTCAAGGGACATGAGGGTCTGTTTTCTCTCTTGCTTCAGCCTTAGTGGGGATGCGGCTGGTGATGCTGATTTGACCGATTCATTTCAATACATGTTCTCACAGCTGGCCTCATGTGGTTTGTCCTTTTTTTTGACTGGGAAGAGGATACTGAGCCATCTTCATCCCTTCCTGTCCTTTTTTTTTACTGGGAAGAGGATACTGAGCCATCTTCATTCCTAGACCTCCATGCACGCTGCCATGGGGCCAGTCCCCTCAGGGTAGTCCCGGCCCCTGCCACTGGGCTCCCACACGTGTTCCTCAGCATTGGGAAGACTGCTGGAGTCTGGAGGCAAACTCAGCACTAGGCCCAATGGGAACAGCCTGCCAGGCCCCACTGCAGCTGTGACACAGGGACCACAAGGACAAGGGAGCCCCCAAGGCTGAACCATGACCATGTAGCTCTGCCAGCAAAGGTCTTCCAGGTCAGCAGCTCCCTGCTCCCCTCTATGCCCAACACCAACCCACCAAAGGGATGCTCACAGAAACCAGAATGTCCTCTTTTATCTGTCCATGCTCTGAAATGTGAAACAGAAATGAACACATCCTAATCTGGAGCCAAATCCCACTGAGCCCAGCACAGAGTGGGAGAACAGAGCACCTCCTTCCTTTCCCCCTCTGGCCTTCCTGGGTATCCTACCAGCTACACAGGGCACCAACACAGCAGATGGATGCACAGCCCCATCTGGGCCCTCCTCCCGCCGTTCCCAGGGCCGCGGGAGGAGACATCCTCCCCACTGTGCCCTCTTCTCCTGGGAAGTCAGAGATGTCAGCTGAAAAAGATCTCCCTGACGTATTTCAGGACATCGTCCTCAGAGTTCTCCCTGCCTGTCCTCTTTGTGTCAGCACCAGCACCAGGAGGGGATGGAAGTGCTGGACCGTGGTCACTTCCTCCATCCGTGTTGGCCGTGCTTCCAGGAACCTCGTTTGGTGTTGGCGGGATCTCCTGCTCCTCTTCGCTCCTGGACCGGGCGTTCTCTTCACCTTCCTCGCACTGTAGATTCTGACCAGAGGGAAAACAACAAGCGCCGGCCGTGCATGACTTCACGCCGGGAGCACCCCAAGGCCAGCCCACCATCCCCG
The DNA here is from genome assembly GCF_017590055.1 of Onychostruthus taczanowskii. Lineage (NCBI taxonomy): Eukaryota > Metazoa > Chordata > Aves > Passeriformes > Passeridae > Onychostruthus > Onychostruthus taczanowskii. The sequence continues at coordinate 103,481 of NW_024499418.1, read as the reverse complement.
AGAGCCCGCCTCGCCAGGCCCCAGGCCCGCGGCTGCGCCCCGCGGCGCCCGGGAGGGTGCAAAGGACCGAGAAGAGGGGCCGGGAAACCCGCCCAGAGAGGGGCCGCCAGGCAGCCGCGGCCAGCAGCGCTCCCTGACCGTCCTCCCGAGCCCTGCCGCCCGCCGTGCTCGGCTACGGCCAGGGCCGCGTCCCTACCCCCGGAGGTCCCCGCTCACCTCGGCCAAGACCGCCAGGGCCACCTCCACCAGCTCCGCCTCGTTCATGCAGTACAGCGCCGCCGGCCTGGACAGTGCACAGGGGACGCTCAGCGCGGGCAGCGCCCGGGCTCGCCCTCCCGCCCGCCGCCCCGGCCG
>NW_024499418.1:0-103113 GCF_017590055.1 Onychostruthus taczanowskii | reverse complement strand
CTGCCGCCGCCGCGCGCCCGCCGCCATGGCCACGCGGGGCGGCGCCGCCGGGGCGCCTTCCGCCCGTCACACCGAGGCGGCTTCCTCGCCCGACCGCGCTGCGGGGCAGCTGGAAAAGCAGCCCCAGGCCGCCCTAAAACCCAAGTCACCACGGAGCCCGGTGTTTGATCAGGCAGGCAGGCAGGCAGTGCGGCCGCGCGTCCCTCGATAGTCCGTCAAGCAGCACACACGGCTCCGGGCCAGCTGCGTGCCAGGCTCCGAGCCCCGGGGGCAGCCTGGCGGGCCGGGCCCGGCGCCGCCCCCGAGCGCTCGGTGACGGGGCTGCGGGGACGCCCCGAGCGCGCCCGCCGCTGCATGGGCGCCCTCTGCAGGCCCGGGCGCGCAGGGAGCCGGGGCAGCGGCAGCCGGGGGACTCGTGCCGGGAAGCGAGGAGAGACGGGAGCCTGGGCCAAGGATGGAGTAGAAGCCCCTCTGGGAATACAGCATGCTGAGCGTTGTTCTAGCAAAACAACATGTTCATTCCTTCCCTCCAGGCTTCTGGCACAGTATCAATGATGTGCTAATGCATCATTGTGCATAGCAGCCTTGGACTGGCGCATGTTTTTTATACTTTCTTTCCCTGTTTTGGGGGTTTTGTTTTGCTTTTAGTCCTACTTATGAAGCAAACCTGAAAGTAGTCTCCCTCCAGAAACCTCAGCTGACCCTCTGTGAGGGCTGGAAGATAACATCTGGAAGAAAGTAACATCTGTGGTAGCGTTCAGGGCCAGGCTGAATGGGTCTTTGGACAACCTGGTCTAGCGGAAGGCAGCCGTGCTCATGGCAGAGTTGGAACTAGAAAAGCTTTAGGTCCCTTCCAACCCAGACCATTCTGTAATTTTGTAATTCTAAATTCTAAAACCCCTGTGCAATGTAGTCAACACTGCAGGGCTTGGAATACAGCCACAATCTTTCCTGGCCTTTTGAGAGGCAAACAAAGGCTCCCATTTGAGAGCTCTCTAAACTCTCAGACTAACACTGGGAATTCCTGAAGCCAGGTAGAATTCAGCACTGGATTGGAGGGGACATTAGCTCAGACTGGCATGAAGAGCAGCTGCACCATAAGTATCACATCCCTCTGAGGTGGAAACCCTGTACTTAGATGTCAGTCTGGCAGGAGACCTGTAATCTTGGAGAACGGAAGGTGGGGTTATCAGATGAGTGTAGTCAGCAGGAGCAAGTTACTCCATGGACAACAGGTACCTGTAACATGAACATGCCTGTAGTGAGGATTTCAGTATCCAGCAGTGTTATCCTTGAACAGCTGTCTATGAGAATGGCTACCCATATGGCTCATGAATGGCTGCTCATTTTCCAAGGAACGACAGTACCACAAACTCCCAATACAGGCCACGGACATAAGCAGCAGAAAGCTCCATGGCAATGTGTAAGCAGATGAAATGTATCTGCTTAGTCCATTCGAAGACTATGCAGTACCTGAGCACAGCACTTGCCCTGATGCTGGTGGGCTTAGGGGGAGAGACAGCTCCAGTGACAGAGAGCCCCATACAGGGCCACACTGGTCTTGGCCTCCCTCCCCCTATCCACCCTCAGGTAGCTGCTAGGCATTATGTAGCTTCTGAACTCCAACACAAGTATTTCAAAGTCTGACTCAGGATTTCTGCTCTGGTTGGTAGCAGATACCTGTGGCAAGGTAACACAATACATCCAAGCAAACACAGTTGGTTTTGTTCCTGGATGTCTGGTTCACCATGGTGTGCAGATGTGGTGCTGGAAGCACCTGGTGAAAACACAAGAGCTTTTCTGCATGCAGGAGACTTGGTACATCACTGCCCTCACCACCCTCCATGTTTTGCAGCAGCTGCTAAACAAAGCATAGAGTTCAAATGCAAGGGAATATTTTCTTTTTACAGGAAAAAAACAAATAAAAACAAACTAACAAAATCGTAACAACAAATGTTATACCCAAAGAATACTCTGGTTTCTCATCAGCCTTTCCAGTTTGAGTCATCCTATTGTCATGCACTGTGCTGCCTCATGCTTGCTTCCTCCAGCCTCACCTTCTTCTGCAGAACCCTGACGTGACCACAGCCTTTTAGCCACGTGCTACTCAAGACTCCCTAACAGAGGGAAGTCCAGCTGCCACAATGGATTAGTGGAGACTTATTTTTCAGTGCTGCCACTGATCCAGTCCCATACTGGCATTCTGTTGCACAGTGGTTTGGCAAATGTATTTATCAAGAGGCAAAAGCTACAATGAGAAGAGGGACTTTGCTTTGCCTTCTCTCCCATGCAGTTTGTTCCTGTGAATTAACACTGATTTTGTCAGCTCTATTGCTCTTTCTCCCTTCAGTACTGTCCAGGTTAAGACTTTTGAGCCAGTAAGGTTGTTAATTTAATTTTGCCATCCATAGAAGCAGTGAGGCAGGTCCCGCAGTCCATGGCTGTGCTCCAATCCACTGTGACAACAGGAGCTCGGTGTCCTCCTAGGGAAAGGCAGCTCTCCAGAACCTTTTCCTCACCATTTAACTAAAAAGAAGGAAAGCATAAGATTTTAGGGAGGTACATTTCTGCAGTGGGGGCAATCCACCCGACAAGACAAGCCAAAGCCTGACAGAGACTCTGTATCTCTAAGAGCATGCAGAAAGCATGCTAAGTAAGCAGAAAATCAGAGAGATACTGAGATGTGTGTAGCACACACAGGAAAGGAAGCTTCCAGTCTCACTACAGAAGCATGTGCTCTCAAGCAGCTCAACTTTTGACATCAACTGAACTGCAGTAACTGAACAAGGCAGGCTAAGGGCATACACTCATGAGAAGCACATAAGCCTAAGCTGTAGCTCATGTTAGTTCAAGTGCTCTGAGTGCCCCAGATGCAAAGTAAAAATTCCATCTAATCTGCCTTGCAAGAGCATGGGCATGTGATCAGCAACAATTGTTACTGAAGCATAGAAATTTGGGCACTCAGAACCATTCAGCCTTACCCTTTGTTTAATTTCAGTACACGGTAAGGGAAGAGGATCAGGCTGGCTCTAACAGAACCACCAGGCACAGAAGGCAGATTGAACATGAGCACCAGTCAACAATGATACATTTTGCACTGAACTGGCATGCATCCATATATTAAAAAAGTAATTAAAACTTTGTCCTAGTCACTTGGACACTAAAAGCTAGGCTTTAAGAAAGAGCACCAGTACTCGAGCTGTAGGACCAAACACTTGCTGTACACTCACTACACACTGCTAAAATGCACACTGTGTGAAACTGAGCAGCAGCTTTGGCAGAGCCAGGATGGGTATGTGCTGCTTAAGAACTTCCAGTAGCTGCTGTTGCACCCTTGTAATTAGCATAAGTTTGTATGGATACTTAAGAGTATTCCCCATCACTTCTCAGACTTACCTTAAAAATTACTCCCCCAGTAGAAGAACATGTCAACATGTAATTGCCCTCAGAGTCAAAAGCAAAAAGCCGTCCTCGTGGGAACTGCACTTGCTTGTAGCCACTGTATCCAGACAGAATAAAAGGACCTGTAGCCTCCCGGGGAAGGTCATACTCAGACACCTTCAAGCCACTTTTATGGATATTCCACTGAATAAACTAGAATGAGAAAAAGAAATGACAAAAGCTTATAATGAAATTAACTGGGATGCAAATAGAGTTGCCTTTTTTTTGCTTTTAGCAAAATAGTGGGTATTCCTCACAAACAGAAGATGGCATTTTCACATCTGTACCTAAGTGGCTATATGAACAAAGCCCAGGATGCAAAGGCTGTAAGAGCTCTGTCTACCCAGGCAAAGATATGCTCTGCCTTCCTCAAGCACTACTGCCTATGTGTCCTTCCACACTGCATGCAGTACTTTGGTGAGAACTTGCTTAACTCCTCAGCCAAGATCACTCACTGACCCAGACCCCTACTGCTGAAGACTGAGGAACTGCAGAAATTGAGATGTTTATTATAAGCAATAATGCCAATTACAATAACAATTGTAAAGGGAGCTGCTGATGAGATTAATGCAAAGTGGTCAAGGATATGCTTCCCTGTGAATCCCAGATCTCAAATGTGGTCATCTCAGGGTCAGAGAAAGGTCATCCTCACATAGACTATCTAGAAAAGAGATGTCACCAACAATAGGATTTGCACACAAGGTCAAAGACAGCTCCAACTATTAACATATTTTTCAGCCACTCTCTCTGCAGATTGCATGGAGCAGGGTGGTACTGCACACCTAAGACTGCAGTTAGCAGCCCATGTTTCATCCAGAATCTGAGCGTATTTTAATTGTCCCCACGATACAGAGAAGACTCCAGAAGTGACCTCTCTGCCAGCTGAGCAGTAGGAGGTGATCCATAGCCTACCTTGCCATCCTCGCCTATGCTGTAGACTGTGTTCTCGTCATAGCTGAACTCCACGGAGTAGACTTCCCCATCATGGGCCTTCCAGCTCATGGCGCACTCGTGCTGCTGCATATCTGAGGGGAGAACCAGTACTGAACACTCCCTGTACTCACACAGAGCTGAGGTGAAGAGAGGGAGGCCTTTTATGTTCCTGAGGTCTCCGTGCCAGCCCTCCAAACCAGCCTGGGGGAGCCCAATCCAGTCCCAGCACCCTATGCCTATACTCCTGCTGTCATTTTGGACTCTATGGGGCTGCTCACAGGCTGTCAACTTCAGGCATTCTGCATCCAAGCACCACTGGCCCTCCTCCTCCCCTTGTTATCCTGCCCATCCCTCCCAGCTGCTGACTGCTCTGTCCTCCCAAAGACCTGGGACTGCAGCCTCCACCTGTGCCAGAAGCAGATTCCCCATTCAAAGGTAGGAGGCTTGAACTGCCTTTATTGCAAGGACAGGCTGAAGAGAACAAAAACCTGAGAAACACAAATGGCTCCCAAAAGGAGGACTGATGTGAAGCTCTTGCATTTAAATGGAAGGTCTCACATTAACTGCTTTCCTCACAACTCAGCCTCCAGTGGTACTGCTATCTGGCACAGCACAAGACCACATGGCTTAAGAGCAAATTCACAGTCCTCTTCAGCAGGAGACAAGCAACAAATCCAGCAGCACTACCAGGGTCTGCAGCCAATGTTCTCCAGAAAAAGTCTATGTCAATTCACTCCTGAGAGCTCCTGTGGAGACAACAGCTTCCACCTTGGTCTCCAAGCATATCCTCCCTGCTATGGGCAGCCAACTGAGGATTAGGGACCACCTCACTACTCATTTTCACAGAAACATTTAAGTTAGAAAAGACTTCCAAAATAATCAAGCCCAACTGTTACTTTAACACTGCCAACTGCACCACTAAACTATACTCCTAAGTGCCACATTTGTTACATCTTTTAAATATTTCCAGGGAGGGTGACTCCAGCACTTTCCTGGAGTCCAGTGTTTGACAATGCCTTTGGTGACAGAAGTTTTCCTAACATCCAATATAACCCTCCCTTGATGCTGCTTGAGACTGTTTCCTCCTGTCTGATCCCTTGTTACCTGGGAGAAGAGACTGATCAACACGTGGCTACAATCTCCTCGCAGGTACTTGTAGAAAGCAGTGACGTGTCCCCTCAGTCTCTTTTTCCCTAAGCTAAAGAACCTCAGCTCCTGCAGCCAACTCCTCATGTGCTCCACACCCTTTAGCAGCTTTGGTTTTGTTCTTTGGACACGCTCCAGCCCCACAATGTCTTTCATGCAACGAGGGGCCCAAAACCCAACATGCTGTTTGAGATGCAACCTCAGCAGTGCCAGGAGCAGGGGGACAATCCCTTCCCTCATCCTGTGGTCACAGTATTTGTGATAGAAGCTCAGATGCCAGTCTTGGCCACCTGGCCTCACAGCTGGCTATCACCAATACCCCCCGGTCCCTTTGCACTGTACCAAAGAGACGAACAATCCCATCTGCAGCCCCGGTGACCAGAAGGTTGCCATTGTGGTTGAAGGCTGTGCAGTTAATAGCAATGGGCTCAGGCTCCAGGGAGAACTGCAGCTGGAAGGGAAAATCTGCATTAATGCTGAGAAATGGAGCTGGAGGCATTGAACTCCAGGGGAAGGAAGAAAGAAAGATGGTATTTAGTAACAAGAACTCTGGTTTGGAGCCCTACACCTCTAATGACTATGGACTTCAAAGTCTGGCAGCAGCATTTTACTGTAACACTAAACCAGCAATTCACCTCAGCCAAGCCACAGCTTTCTTGGCCATGGCCTCAAGGTTGCAAAACCAGCTTCTGGCAGGCATTAGCTTGAGTATGTTGCTTTCTCCTACATGTCAGGGACAGCACTTCACTTAAAAACAGGGAAGGCAAGGGGAACAGCAGCAACGAAAACCTTTCAGTACAGCTCAACTGGAGAAAGCCTCAGCAAAGCGTCATTCAATCCACTTGGGATATTTCCAGTCACAAACTGTGCAGCCAGGATAAAAACAAGGCCATGGACTATTCTGAAGAATTCCTCAGAAAAATCCCAACACACCAATAAAACAAAAAACTTCACCCAATCCAGCAGCTACTTACATTATTTATTTTTATCCTGAATGTGACAGAGGGGAAAGGAGGAAGGAGGAAAAAGAAGGGTGTTGAAAAGAAAGTCAGCATAATTTAGAATGAGGGCTCCTAGACACTGAAACAGAAGACACTCATTCTCAGCAAGCAGACTGACGAAAGAAAGAAACCCAGCAAGTACCTGCTGTTTCATCGTCTTAGTGTCCCACAGCAGCAGCTTCCCAGGAACTTGGTTCATGCTTTTGCCCCCGGAGTTGATTACTGAGAAGTCAATGTGGGAGACGGGGCTCTGGGCTGCTGCAGAGCACACGAAGGAGGCACCACTTGGGCTGCAGGCAAGCGAGAGGATCCTGAAACACAGGCACATGGTCTGAATCACCTCTCTCCTGCAGCTGCCTCGAGCAAAACACTCACCTACGAGCTCTCCCATTAAGAGTTTGAAAGACAGGGTGCACTGTAAAGGAGGGCAGATTGATGTGCTTAGTTTTTGAGTGTCTCGCATTTACCTCAACAGATTTACACTGCTCAGGCAGGGACTGCCCTCTAGATGAAGGCTGGGTAGTCCTGCAGTTGCAGAAAAGCAGCAGGAAGATGCTTACTATTAAAGCCAACACCATTTACTTATATTTATATGCAAAAATCAGTATTCCAGAGTTACCTGGGCATGTCCTCATCAATGCTGATTTCACAGAGATTCTTCTTTGCTTCTGTGTCATAAAGACGAACTGTCCCGACCCCACTGCCAAGCAATAGCTTGAAACCAGCAAGGAAGTAGATGGAAAGAGTGTGAGTGAGGAGTACAATGATGCTGGCCAACAAGACTTAGTAATTTTTTTTCTGTTTATGCATTCAGACAGTAATATTTATATTACTCCATAATGGTACATCCTGTCTTCCTGTGCAATCACACTGAGTAGCACTACCCCAAAGCCACAGAAGTCAGAGTAAAAACCCCGATCCTCAGTGAGAAAAAGATCGAATAGGCACCAAGGTGGCATAAACACCACTTTCTAGATCATGGCTCAACTCTATGGGATGAAAAACATGTATGGAGTCTCAATACCTAGGGGTCCAAGGAAAGAGACGCTTAAGATTGGTAACTGTGTGCTAAAGAAAAAATCAAGGAGAAGCCAACTCCTTTCACCCATGGGAGGATAAAATCATCCAGAATAGCTCACACATGCTTTATCAGCGGTGTTACAATTTCAATTAAAATTTAAGTTATGGAGAGAAGCATTATAAAAGAAAATTGAGCAAGCCAGATCTTTGTCACTTCAGCGCCTAATTTGCTGGTGAATCCTACATGTATTTCAGAATCAAGAATCTTTCCATTAGCAAGAAGGAAATTAATTCCACAAAGCAGAAGAAACACCATCACAACAAAGAGCAACAACTGCATTGATAACTTGCTTTCTAAAAGTCAAAGAAGAGACAAGCTGTAGAATCAGCTCTTCACAGGTGGCATTTTGGGGTTAGCAAACCACACATAGTCAGAGCGAAAATGCAAAAAAATACTGCCTCATTTGCAAGCCAGCCTTCTCATACAGCCCTGTATCTGCCAAGGGAGGGCATGAAACACTAGCAACAGTTCAAGGACTCAGAGGAATTTGTATAATTTAAGGCTCCTCTCTAGTAACAGAACTAGAGAAAAAGGGATATAGGAAACATTTAAACTGCCATGTTATTTAAACAAGCTCCAAGCTCCTCATGCACACACAAACTCTCAGCTCTTAAGACACCAGTCTAGAACTGGACATGGAGCTTTTTTCGCACCTTTTTATGCACAAGTGAAATGCCACCCTCACAACTCTGTTTCCCCTTCTCTGCTGCTGGCTCAGGGTATGAGTAAAGGTCCACAGCTCTCTGCTGCAGGCCTCCCACAGGCTGCTGGACTCATTTGCCTCTGCCTGTCTTTACAAGGTGCTATGTGATCTGTGTGAAGACAGGCAATTCTCTCAAAGGCACTACTTCTATCCTGCAGCTGTACCCACACTGCACTTCAAAATTTCTGTTTCAGGGCAAGCAGTGGTGAACTCCTTGCTCAGTACAAAGCATACACTCACTCCTTTAGTTCTTTTTAGACCCTAGAGGCTTTGGTTCCCCGTGTCCCACTAAAAGTGGAAACTAACTGCTGCCCCAATCTTATCCACAGCGCAGCTGTCTAGAAGTGAACATGCAACTTGTAACAAGAGAGCCCCAAATCACCTGCTGTGCTTCCACACGCAGACTACTCACCAGCCGATCACGCTTGGTGGCCCATTCCAGGGACAGCAACGGAGATTTGGAAATGGACGAAGCTTTCGTTTGCATTATGGGGTTAAAAGACCAGACTTTGATAACCCCATCCACATCCAAGCTGGCCACCCTCCGTCCAGAACAATCAACCCTGTGTGTAGAATGAATGAAACTGATGGGATATTCTTCTCCCTCAAACTCTTAGATTAACCCACTAATCCTTCCTTTCCTGGCCACACACCAGCTCCTTCTGCAGGAATTAGAACTTCTTTCCACTCCTTCCTGCTCACTTCACAGTAAGTGGCACAACAAAGCACATTAAGCTCCAGACATAAAGCATAATGCCCTTAAACAATACCTGCTTTCCAAAAGACTTTCTTCCTGGCTGGCACTACACAATCACAAATATTTCTGTCCAAAAATCTCTGTCCTTCTCACATGTAGCACAAGCTACATGCTACTTTCAGTGACACCAACTTGACAGCCCAAAACCTGCGAGTACATGTCCAATGTGCTGGACACAACAGAGGCCGGGAGAAAGAGGGCAGACACAGCTGATCCTTCTGCAGAGGCTTCTACAAGACAGCCCCCTCTGCCAGTGCATTACCTGCAGTACATGATGGATGAATGGTGCTCCCCATACTCCTCCTGGCTCAGGACGATGAAAGGCTGCTCCTGCCGAACGCCCACAGCCTCTGCACTGCTGCCAGGCATTTTGGTTGAAGTCTCTGTTTGCTCAGCATGCAGCTCTGAGCACGGTTCTGCCTCAGCTATGTTAGTATCTGTTTTCTTCTCAGCACTTTGGCCCTGAAGGAAGAAATCCTGTGTGAAATACAAGGAAGCAGCTCCATATCAAGCTCCTCAGCTACCCCAGCCTGCTGGGAGGAAAAAAAAGAACAACAAACTGCAACAAAATCGAAGCATTGTCAGCCGAACACTCCTTCTGCCAGGGATCTTTCTGAGTACAAGGACCATATGTTGCACAACTGCACTATTTAGTATGACTTGCTTAGTTGTTGAGTTCCTTATATCCCCCTCCAAGTGCCCAGCTACACTTTCCTGTAAGAACTAGAAGAACTGCAACATTTTTGGCATACCTCAGCCAATATCAGAGGCCCATTTATATGCCATTAGAGCAAAGATTCACAAGAAAATCAACACTTCAAGGAATTCTTGCATTCAGCATTATAAGTTAAGTCTGTATAATATGCAGTTCAGCAAACTGTACAAAAACTTGGCTCTCAAGCCCCAGTAGATGGCTTATCCTCATCTGCCAGAGATTTCGATTGTGCACACTGGAGCTACCACTGCAGCCAACTGACTGATGACAACAGTAGAGCTGACACATGAGTCCAAAAGCTTAAAACCCAATTTGACAGGGCAGACAGAATAAAGGGAGTTTTAGGAAGTGACAGTATCTGGATAAGATCTGCACTGCAGAAATATTTGGAAACAGCTTAGTCTTCCCTTGCCACCAGAAGTTGAACAAGAAGCAGATACAGCACATAAGGTGGAAAACCATCTGCTAGCATTCTTTTGATAAAGCATCCTCTGAAAGTTAAGTGTCCCCAAAATGGTATTGGTATTGATGGTTATGAATTCCTGTTCTGTAACACATGCTTGCCTAATTTACAGTAGCTTCTCATCAGGACCAATGGATCACGCACTGCATAATCAAATCATCTGAAATCACAGAGCTGGAAAAGACTGGGAAACAAATCCAATAATTATTCTGCTAGTTACAGTGAATGACACTCATGTGAAAGAAAACAGTGCCGCTTTCAGTTTCCTTTTTGCTCACGTGCTTTGAGACAAGTTAAAGAGCATCAAGCTTCCTCAAGAGCACCAATCTTTACACAGCCCAAAAATCACTGCCTTAACATGGAACAGTCTAGAAAAAGGGAAGTGAAAGGAAACTTACTGAGAAATTGGGCTTTGCAATTTTCCAACCAATCTGAAAGTGTTTTAGATGAACCATGAATAAAAAGGTTCTCTCAAGGCCTTGAATGCTGATTGATAGAGTAACATCTCTTTAACCAGCACTCCCACACACAGAACAGCCACACACTGGCCAACAGACAACAGTCCCTCAGCACTGCCTCTCCACAAGGCAGAATGTCTCATACAGACAAAATACAATGGCTGAGATGCTGCCTGTGCTCTGTATTTTTTGACAACATGGCTGCTGAAAGCCAGACAACACACAGTGTACAAAAGTAGTGTGCTGACCTTCAGCAGTTAAAATCCAGGACACAGTTTTATTATTTCATTAGGTTTTAAAACAGGGCACACCCCCAGGTAAAACTGCAACAATAAAGTACAAAAAACTCCAAGAAGCAAATGCTGCTAGGAAAGCAAGTTCAATTCCTATCCAGGAAAATTTTATATTAGTTTTCATTGTCCCACACAGAGCCTGTAAAAATCAGCACAAGAACCTACAGGAAGAGAACTCATCCACTTTGGCTGGATGAGTGAGCCAAGCTCATTACCACTGAGAAATGGGGATTTTAACAAGGTATTTAAACACAATCATTAAAAGCGAATGAATCCTCAGTGAAGCCTCAGGACCAGGCGGTGAAAAACACGGAGACAATAGACAATTCTTCCACCTGAAATGCCAATACTGATTAACTTCCAGGGACACAGAAATAAACCAAGTGAAGAAGGAGTTGATTAACTACAGACATGAACCTTTGATACAGTTATTTCTGACTAGCAATTCCGAAGCTTAAAGGAAACACTTGCACTTGTTTTACCCCTTAGTTTTACAGAAATACAAGCCTTCTTCTTCCCAGCCCTGCAGTGCTGACCAGTACCTGGAAGGTCCCTTTTGACAACAGTTCCTTCCTTTCTTTCCCATGCTCTTGCAAGCGCTTCTGCCGCTGCTGCAGGGAGCTGGACTCGCCTGCCACTAAACCACTGAAGTGGCTCTTCCCATCCTTAGAGCTCACGGTTCCTTCTTTTCCTTTGGCACTCTGGAAAGCAGAGAAGTGACTGGGCAAAGTTATGCTTCCAGTAGGCTGCAGAACAAAGAGCAAAAGAAGTAGCAAAGCAACAGAGCACCTGCAAGGGCTCCACAAGCTCTTAGATAACAATAGCTGTTCTTGTGCTGCATTCAGGCCCAGCATACATTTGCAAGGCAGGACAGAACATTTAATTTTTCAGGTGAAAGCAGAAGCTTGGAGCAGTGCCGTGGTGCAAGTTAACTCCTTGGAGACTGAGCAACTTTCAGCTGAGAATTACCTGGTGATTTGTTGGTTCTTTCTTCACTAGCAGCATACTGCTAGCCTGCACTGGAGAAGCCCCACTTGAATGGGTTGGTCTGGAAGGGCCCTTTTTACTTTGGGAGAGAAAGGAGGACAGAAAGCCTCCGCGGGACTGAAGAGAATGTGCTGTACTTCTCTGATTGCAGGTCATATCACTAATGAAAAAACAAAACACCACCAAATAGAATGTGAAAGTGTAGCAAGGCAACCTGCCCAAAGACCACCAGTTGAGTGAAGTGGCAGCTCTTTGAACCACTGGAAGACAGATGTTCATTTCCAAGCCAGTGCACCACTATGCAGTAAAACCCTATTTGAAAATATCCTCTTAGTGCCTGGAGCAGGTCATTACAGTTACTGTAACCAAAAGCTCACTTCTCAGAGATGCCACTGAGACAGTGAGCTCAAACTGAATCCGCTTCAGAGCCACCTAAAACTCCTTCCACTCCATCTGGCTTGTTTAGAAAGACTCTAAGGGAAAGGCAGGGGAATTCAGATTGCTGTAGAACTTATTAAGATGGGATTCCCAATTCAAAGCATAAAACAGACCTACTTTGAGAGACATTCAGCATCCAGTATTTCACTGAACACCCTTTGATAAACAGCAGGTTATGTTCAACAACTTTATGGCACAAGTCTCCAATATCTCAAAATCCAGACCCAAAGGAAATAAGAGAGCTACAGACCATTTCAGTGATTATAAACACCTCCCTTCTCAGTCCACAATGCCAAGAGCAGCAGCTGCTTCCCAGAACATAACTGTCTGACCTCACTGTGCTACAGCTTCCTCTGAGAGCACAGTGGCAGCAAGGGCAAGGGGAATACAATAATCTTCACTGTCTCGATCCACTCTGCAAGGATGGAACTATTCTACCAAAGCTGGGCTTTGGGTTAAGAAGAGACACAAAAATAAGCAACTGAACTGGTCCCTAGACTAAGAGATAAGCTGCACATGCAAGAAATGCCACTTCTTAGGCAAGTTTTTCTAATTCAAATGGACAAAAATAAATACAGGAATAAATTACCCCATCCCTCATGTCACACTCCTCCATACATGTGGATACCATCAGGGCTTTCCACAGAGTTAAAAAAAAATACATCACAAACTAAACTCTGGAGCCTGTACTGTGCAAAGACTGCAGAGCTGTCACAAAGATAGTTCAATAAACACTTAGTCTATTTAATCAGACAAATTTTAGATTAAAACATTCTGTGTGTAGTACCTGCTACAACTTCTCTCTGTCACTGGCAACAGGATAGTTTAATCAATCCTATTCCTGTCCTGGGGTAAAAAAAATAACAGTTAAAGAAGCTGTAACACTGTGTATGTTGCCTAATTTCCAGAGATAGGCACAAAGTGGATGTAGCCACAAAATACACTTTTAACTGCAGCAAGTTCATGGGGAAATCTGAGCCTCACAGAAGAGAAGCTCCTTTTCCCTTGACTTTGCAAAAGCAAGAAAACATCTCTGTGTAAGAAGAATCCATTTGGGTCATACAGTAAATAACAGTACAAAACAACACAGGGCATTCACCTATGGCACTGCAGGCACTCAAGTAAATTGGAATCAAGAGCCAATCCACTTCATTTGAGCAATACTGCAGGTACTGCACTGCTGCCAGTGCCCTGGATGCCCAGAACACCTTGGTGCAATAATGGCAGCAGAGCAGAATCACTTCCATGCGTGCTTGGGCTCTCACTGGTTTGCAAGAACCTCCCAAAAGATGGGAGAGACACCTGTCATGAATTCCATTAAACCTACTTAGGTCACCATAATGTCTGCATGGATGTCTTTCTGCACTGAATCCCAGGGCAGTGGACGTGGAAATGACCCTCCAGGAACCTCCCTGTCCCAATAAAAGCAGCAGAGCTTGTCCCCAGCTCTTCTCCTGCAAGCACTCACAGCTCAGAGTCCCCTAGTCGATCCATGTTGGCCACATATGCCGGCAGCTTGTGATGCATTACTGTTTGCTCCACCTCCAATTCCTCTTTCTTCATGCGGGAGGATTCAGCCTGCAGAGCAAACAGCTAGGACAGGAGAAAAGAGCCAAGTAAACACAGGGTCACTGAGATTCACCTCCTTCCCACTCACTGAAATTGTTTACTCCTTTTATTTTAACAGCTCTAGAAGGGCGGGGAAGGAAAAAAGTTGCTCTTACTGGCTGAGCACCACATTAGTCCAATTAGTCAAAACAATCAGTACTTTAGGCACATGAAACTGGAGCCTACTTAAAGCCCTTCATTCCTCTCCTGGGGCTGGCTGTGGGACATTAGTGGCGCTGGGAAACAAGAGATGGGCAGGGCAGAGCTTACAGCCCCTCTCCTGCAGGCAGTCTGAGGCCAGGGCAATGCAGGCACAGAGCCTACAAGGTAATCTTCTTCCCACAGCCAAGGGTTTGCTCAACTGGCAGGGTGCACCAAGGTCAGTGAAACCAGGTCAGCCTGAAATCCAGCTCCATACCCTGTGCAATTCCTTCCCAAGCATGATGGTGAGATTTATCTCCACATTATGGAGAAAGAAAACCATCTCTTTTTCCCCTTAGTGGAGAGGAACCTCAGGATGCAGCTTTCTGGAACAGATGTGGTTTATGCCTGTGACTCTTACACAAAGAGTTCCTCAGGCTTTTCTGTTTCTGTACATTTGTTTTTCAGATATATTTATTTTTCTTTTTAACACAATATTTAAGGAAAGAAAATACAGGAAGAAAAATGAGCTTTAGAAATCTAGCTCACTATTTATGTATTTGCATTGTTTCAGCAGAATAGAACAGATAATTTCAGCTAGCATCAAAAAAATTTCAGCTAGCATCACTATTTATTGGCATCCTTTCTTAAAACCTGTATTCTAGAGGTCACTGGTTCCCCCTCTGACCTGAGGAGTTGACTAAAAGGGAAAGTCTAGTTTTGCTGCTGTTGATTTGCCAAAAAACTTTTATCCAGACTGCAAATGGTATCAGCCAACATGCAAAACACAAACCATAGGTTTATTCTGACTAAAAGTAAAGAATACAAAATTTGAGGAAATAAAAGCTCTGTTGCAAAACATACCTCATCCTCTGTCCCTATTCACTGACCATCTTTGCAGAACCCTCCTGTCAATGTTTGACTGACCTTCTAACTCCATACAGTACACAGTGACAAATCTTGGGTTTTTTCCTGAAAAACGGCCTCCTTTTTTGAAATCAATTATTCTATTTTACTTCTATTTCTAGGACAGTGTTGAACAGCTATTAAAACAGTACAAACAGAAAACACAACATACAACAATGTTTTGTAACACAGGAGGTAAAGCACAAACTTTACTGAAATATTTATACAGAAAGAGCTTTTCTTGGTATGTTTGAGGAAGCAAAATTAAAGTTCTGCTTACATGAATAATCCTTCCTACTTGCATGTGACCATCCACATATGATCTATAGTTTAAATCTTAAACTTCAGATTTCACACATTTCTCTAACAGAAGTTATATGTGGAAATGACTGACCCAAGTTACACCCTTTCCCTAAGTATCTGCTGATAACACTGCCAAACACAAGACATGGAGCTGGGCAACATTTTGTCTGAACTAACGGACCCTTCTTATGGTTTACTGTAAGATCTAGACTTGGGAAACAGACATTCACAATATTTCCACTAGCTGGTCTAAATTGCTTTAAGTACATATCAAACATGGTGAAGGGGCCATTTCAGAAGTAACAGTTTCTGTCTCTGCCAGAATTTACTACCCATTTCTATTGCTTCTGTTTCTCTATCTGCTAAAATCTGGAAGTGATTGCATACTATTCACAAAATCAGCCATACTTCCTTTCCAACCCATTCTATAACTCTACAACATACATCCCTAACCTGCTACCAGTTTCACCTTGTTTTGACTTTGCAGTGTAACAGAAAATGAGTTTGTATAGTATGCAGTCACCTGTCAGACAGCACAGGGAGGGGAGACAATCACCTTCAGCAGAGGGACAGGAATATCCTAAACACACATTTCACAATATGATCACAACCCTAACTTTGCTGGAAACAATTGAAAGATAAATCAAAATAAATCAAAAGACTTAAAGAACCTGCCTTAGAATAACTGCACCAAACAGAACAAAGTTCTCAAATGGATGGAATCAATTTTACAAAACTCACATCACACAGTCAGCAGCTAAAGAGTGATCTCAGTTCTGACCTTATGCCGCAAGGATTCATTTTCTTCTTGTATGAGACTGGTCCTGAGACATTCAGCTTCAAAGTTCAGTATGACTGGAACTGGTAAGCAATGTTAAAGAAAATCAAGGCAATAACTTGTGTGCACCTGGCTTAATTCTAAAAGCCAGCACTCTGTACTGGCCATTTCTCTGTAAAAACAAAGCTGCCCAGTCCATAAAATTAGCAAAAAGTATGTGCACGACCAGAAGATTAGCAGCTAAACTATTTCATGTGGACTTTGCAAGGATTTTTAGATTATTTCTTTTTAGAGTCAGAAGTGGAGGGCAAGATGGGTTCTATTACTGCTTTACTGTACACTGAAGAAACAGTTCAAGATGAGCTGTATTCCAGCTGCAGCATCATCACCAAACAAGACAGAACTCTGTAGCATGGCACTAAAAACTTATTCCTGCCAAAAATCAACTGCTCTATTATAATGAGCTGTCACTAGGCAATGTTGTGAATATAATGCACCCAAAGAAGGATCTAACAGAAGATGCCAGTACAGTTATGGATTATGACCCAAGGTTGTATGACTGTTTTGTACTATGTCAAGCAAAGAGTAAAACCATTTCAGAACAAGATGTGCACAAGATTTCTAGTCACTAGCATCGGGATGATTCAGCACCACCAACGACCACAATTGTTTTGCTCAGGGAATACAACATATCATCAGATAATTGAGCAGTAACTATTATTACTAGCAGTAACACCCTCTGGTAAACACCAACTTCTATTAAGTCTTGGCTGTAAAAAATCACCTGAAAGCAGGAAGTTCCATAGTATTATATCCTTGGCATAACTGTTGAAAGATTAACACCAGGGCAAGGGAGATTGCAAAGCTGCAAAGAAGGATATGCATGCACTGAAATAAGACGCTCAGGAAGTTGTGCAGAGACACGATGAATGTATCTGCCCACTGGCGTGAGAAATAGGTAGCAAAGGTGGGGTTGGAGTCTGGAGCAGGGAGGAAGGGCAGGACAAACCAATCCTTCCACTCTGCCTGGTTCTGGAGCTCAGAGGCCTGCTTGAGGAAAAACTCCTGTGCTTTATCATTGCGGCCATTCTGAAACACAGCAAGAAGAACAGGGCCCACACTTCTGTTAATGCCACCAGATAAGGTCGAGGAACATTTGCTTTTTGTTATGAACACAACTATTTTCACCACCCTGACACATCAAGTGGTTAGTTACAGATTCACCAGGAAAAAAAAAAAAAAACAAATATGGTAGGAGAAGCTCACAAATGCACCTAACCCAACCTTCTTTCTAGTCACCAGAATCCTGTTTAAAGGCTGAGACCAATCGAACCAAACACACTGGTTTCAGTTAAACCAGTGCAGAGTGCACTGACATGAGCATTTCATATACAGGATCAAAGGATAATTCAAATTACTTAAGTCTACAGCACATGCACCTTGAAAAGGTTTCCAACAGACACATTATTCAGACAGGACTGTCACACCTCAGAGTAGGCACACAGCAAAAGAAACCATGAAAAAGCACACTTCTAGAAAGATGTATTAGATTTTGACTCCTCCACTAACACCTGGATCTTCAGTCATGGAATGGAACCAAGAAGAATCAAGGGGAGAATATACTCCATTGACTTCCCAGAGTTTGAACAGAAAAAATCTCTGTTGCATTTTAAGCTCATTATTTTCTGTTCTATTCAAAGCAAGCAAAAAGACATTTATTTTCTCTTCCACATTTCCTTGTTCCAGTTTGAACCTTGTGTTCTCTGCCAGTATCTAAGTTAAATGAGCAGGACTGAGCTAGCAGTACTGTAATCCTTTTTGAGAGTAACCTGTCTTTATGTGAGTGTGAATACCTTGCACCCAGCAAACCACGTTTCCCTGCTGCCCGAGTTTCCCTGTCCTGCACACAAGCTTGTCATGTGAGTCTGCATCAAACTCCACACCACACTCCTGACCACAACACACGAACTGCTTGTTTCTAACCCAGCAGGCCTGGCACAGGCTCACAAAGGCAGGTTACTGCTTCGGTTTCAGAGACCAGGACCTTTTATAAAGTAGCCAAAAAATCAAGCAGTACCTGAATAGCATGGACCAGGTAGTATCGGAATAAGCTGGTTTTCAGCTTGTTCACCGTTGGCCGGTACACGTCTTCCAAACGGCTGAACAGGCGTCGGTCCAGATAGCTCCAGTAATCCCGCAGGGCAGCCAGATCGTAGCTCTGAACAAACTGCTGCAGCTGCTCCACTATCTTATCCACCTAAAGAGGCAAAACGGGAAGACTTCACTCATGGGAGGGCTCTTGAGGCACAAGACTTTCTGTAACTTAGTGCTCAGAAGCTTGAACTGCTTTAACTGTGCAATGCTTATACATTAGCTATTTTCTAATCCTGGAAACACTCTGAATTTTGCATTAGCGTTCTTCCACTCTGCAGCACTTTGCAAATAAAGGAAAAAGAAATATGACAGGGCATAGCCAAACAGATTTTGACAGAAATATCACATTCCTTGAACCCAACTGATGGATTTTTTTACAAGTAAGCAAAACTTTCCACATCCTTTGAAAGTCTGTTGATAATAATTTTTAAAAAATTAATGTGATTAAATATTTCAAACTCAAGTGCAGCACCTGAAAAAAAAGTACTATTTTTAGACTAAAAGGAAAAATATATGCATTTAGCCAACAGAAAGAGGAAGTCAGTTCTGCTCCATTGCAATTTTTGAAGTACTTTTATCTTTAGTAACATCATCTACTAACAAGGCAAGCATAAAATTTTGCAGAAGAATTTTTTTGTCATTATGTCTCTTTGGAAATCATTTCTGCAATATGAATAAGGCAGAATGGTGGTGTGGGAACAGATTTTTTGTTCAGTGGTTTCTGATGGCAAAGACAGGCATAAGAAAAAGAAAAAACTGCATCCCATATAAAATTAAACTAAGGTTGTTTAATATGTGGTTTGCTCTCCCCTCATCACTTAGTATCTTAGGACATACCCAAATTTTATCTCTGTGGCATCCTTCAGATATAGAAAACTGAAGTTTGTGACCCCAGCAGACCCTTCTTGGACAATTCAGATTAAGTCACCAGCAAAGTACGGGTGTTTTAAAAAATAAAAGCAACATGCTTTATTAATGATAAAAGTAGTGTTTACATTGCTGGTCAAAGAAAAATCTGACTGTTCAAAGCACTACCTTCGGTGCCCAAGACTGTTGCTACAGGAATACGAAGCTCATGCAATGGACTGAAACTGTATTTCTGAGACTGGCAAATTCTGCGCCGATCTCCACGCGTTAGTCAAGGCAGCCGGTACTCAAGACATGCAAACTAACGAGCGGAGCTCCGCTGGATAAAAATCTCATGACAAAGAAAAGATGCAGGCAAAGGAATGTCTTCCTGCCCTCTCGGTCCGCGGGTCTCCTCGGTTCTTCTCGCCTGGAAGCCGAGAATCCGCTGGCGGTCCCCCCCGGGGCGGACGCGGGGTCCCCCCAGGGCCGGGCTGGGAGCGGCGCGGGGCGGCTGCCGGGAGCCGCGAGGCAGGCGAGGGGATGGAGCCGCCCTGGAGCCGAGCGGGAGGGGAGCCTTCAAGCGGCTCCAGCCCCGCCGGGAGGCTGCGTCCCTAAGCGGCGGCAGAGCAGGGCGGGCCGGGCGGCTCCGAGATGCGGGTCCCGCCTGTGCGGCCGGCCGGGCCCCGCGCCCAGCCCAGCCCAGCAGGGCCGGGGCGGCCGCTCTCTGGGAAAGCGCGGAGGCTCCGAGGGCTTCCCCGGCGCCAGGCCCGCTCCCCTCGCCCAGCCCCTGGAGCGCGAAGCGGCGCCCGCGGCCCGCGTTCTCCTAGGGGTGCGCCCGCGCCCAGAGCCCCGCCGGGAACGGGGATGCGGTCGCCGCTCACCCGGAAACCCTTCTCCCGGTCCGCCTTGATTTCGGCGTCCAGCTGCTTCAGGGCGGCGGTGAAGCCGCGGAAGAGCAGATACTCCCGCACCAGCTCGTCCGTGCGCTCCGCTGCCGCCGCCATGGGGACCCCGCGGCGCCGCCGGCACCGCCCGCCCACGGGGGGGCGGGGCGGGGAGGGGACGGCCCGGCCCAGACCAGCCCCAAACGGGACTACAGCTCCCAGCGTGCCTTGCCCGCCTCTTCCCTGCCCCACGCTCCACCCCGCTGGAGCGTCCGGCCCGCGTTTTTCCCGCCTTCTGACTGGTCGCCGCCGGGAGCCGGCTGGGTGCCGATTGGCCGTCCGCCACGTGCGGCTGGTGTTGCTTGGCGCCGGCGGCAGAGGCGCGGCGGCGTTGGGGGCGGGGCCCGGGCGGTGCCAATGGATTGATTGATGGATGGATGGGCGGATGGATGGGTGGATTGGTAGACGGAGCGAGCGGGCGCGTCCAGAGGCTCCCGGCGCGGCCCCTCACGGGCTTCCCTCGGCCGGCCCGTGCCTCCCGACCTCAGAAGGAGCAGCAGGGGCGGGCACTCTTACCTCTGGGCTGTGCTTGCGGTCGGTAGCGAGGCAGGGGGCATTAATCCAGTGGAAAGCCGGGAAGGGCTTTCCAGGCGGGCGCCTCAGGCTGTGTCAGGCCCGGCTGGGCCTGGATCTGGCCCTCTCGTGCAAGAGTATGTCTGGTCTCGTTGCCCACACCAATGTGTCACAGTTTATTGGGAAAAAAAAAATGTTCTATGTTGTAAAGAAGCCTGTCATTTAGCAACATCGGTGGGAGCAGAGGAGCCTTAGTGCTTTGTGAAGCCAAGCCCTGGATTTTCCATGGAAATGAAACACAAAGCATTGTAGGGAAGGGTGCAGGAGATGGGAGGCTGGCTTCAGCTGGGTTGCTGTTAATTGTTAGTGGTGAATTAGGTTTTAGTAAGTACTTAACAGGCAGGTATGTTTCAGGCAAAGAAAATATTTCAAACTCCATGATTTTCTACAGAAAGATAAGCTCTTGTCAGGCAGATTTTTTTTTCTTTTTGTCTATCCACTGTGCAGGCTGTAAGATTTCTTTCCCTTCAGTTAGCTATTTATTCAGTATAAATAAATGTTGCATTGCAGCTTCCAACAGGCACAGCTGGAGACTGTAGGAAGACACATGCCAAAGTGAGTCTCAACCCCCTGAGACACCTGCAAGAGGCAGAACACTGCATGGCAAAGCAGCACTTGCCACAGGCACACCACTGGGTTCCTCTGGCAAGACTCTTCAGCAGCTTGCGGGGAAGAGTTTTATCCCAGTCAGACAGCTGTGCCTCAAAGGTGCGGAACAGTGACTGTTTCTCTCTGCATCATTGTAATACGTGGGCATGCTCACACTGATCCAGCTTTAGGCTCAGTCCGTGGTCGCTGTGTCTTTGTGGGTGCCAGTGTGTGTGTAATTTCACTGCCTGCACCTCTCCTGGATCTCTAAAGCTGCCAGCTCAGCCTAAGCGAGTTGTCCAGTTTGTAGTGGCTGGGTCATGAGTTTATCATGTGCCTTATCTGTACTTTTCTTACAGGCTTTTTGCAGCATTTTTATGGCTTTGCATTTCCTTTTATAGTATTTTGGAAACAAACCAAGGGATCCCATGATGAAGCTGATGTCACAGCATTTTGTTCTGAAATCAGAACAGTGAGTTTAGGGACAGGAGGAATTAGAGGGAAAGGAATAATTCATTCAGTGTTATGAGGTGCACATTGTCTTCAAGACAGTGGAAAGATAAGCTCAGGAATAAAAACAAGCACCAGTACTGTTTCTTGGTCTCAACTAAAGGAAGAAACTATTTAGGCAAAATTGTTTATAAAGATGAAATTTACTCAAAATAATACTGAAAAGACTAAAATTACCATGCTCGAGGCAGAGGAGCAAACCTCAGGAGTATCTACTCAACTCTGTAACTAATTTATTTAGTTCCATTGGTTACCTTCAGTTTTCCAGTTTGTAAAGTAAAGGGGGTAATGATTGTTTAGGACAGGAATTGTCTCCTGAATATGCTGAATACCACTATATGTGGTTTGTGCCTGCTGAGTCCCTTAGCCCTCATGTAGGTTGAGGTAAGAGTTCGGTTTGCCATGTTCTGAGCAAGATACAAGTTAACCTGAAGTCAGCAGGATCTCCAAAGCCAAGACTAAGCACTGCTTCCTTTGCCTGGTCTCAGGGAACTGTGTTCACATACCAGTTCTTGAAATTGCTTTTTCATAGTGTCTTGTGCCCCTTGTGTGACTCTTGGGAGCCAAGGTAGTTTAATACTTTAAAAAGTCTTAATACAGAAGGTTGCTTGTAATCCTAGTGCTTGGTGCCTGGCTAAAATATCCAGCTCTGCAAGGTAGATATGGATGGTCTCACCATGCACAGAAATCTTGAAATATTTTGGAGATGTGTCTGTTTAAACGCACTGGCTATATGTTTTTAGTTTTACTTGGTGTAGATGATGGAGGAATGATGTGCAGCACTGAAGTTAATCCTGTTAATCGAGACTTTTTCTAAGAGGAGCCTTTGCCATGTTTTATGCTGCTGTAATCCAGGTTACAGCAGTGTAGAACATGGCAGAGGCTTCTCCTAGCAAAAGTCTCATGGGAAACCATTAGTAAAATCTTATGCCTTAAGTTGGTAGGCATCCAACAAGACTCGCAGCATGGTATTTCTGGACATGCTCCAAGAAGAGAACGATCCAAACAAGACCATTTGCTGATGAAAAAAGATCCGAGTTAAGTAGCCAATGTCTGTGTGACTGGGTGTTATGTGTATGTATTCCATAATAGATACCCAAATATTTATATTCTGTATTGAAGTTTACTCTTTTATTAATTATTTCCCTTTTTCATATGTATAAGGGTAGCTAGTGAAACAACACTATTTTCACAATATATTTTCACAGAGACATGGAAATTACTGAAGGTAAACATGAAGGAGAAGCAAAGCAACAAAGGCATGTTAAAACATGAATCTAGTTAGAGCAGAGAACAATCAGTTCTGTTTTCTTCTTATGTTTAGTATCAGGTTTTGCGTAAGGCTAAGACATCTATCCAGAAGCTGGAGCAAACCTTGTGTTCTTTGCTGAAGATGAAAGGTAACTCTACGCAAGTATTTGCTTGGACAAAGAGCCTGGACTTGGTTTTTATGTATTTGTTAGAGACAGAAGTACAGAGCTGAGCCCATTAAAGCATTGCAGTCAGCTGTGGCTTTAGTTGTAGCAATAAGTAAGGCACAGTGAGAAGTCTGTCAATCCATTGAGCACTGTATCTATCTCAGAAATTCCCCTCTGACTCAGCCTTTCCTACCCTCTCCCCAGCCTGGGTGAAGAGAGGAAACAAGCAATTCCTACTCTCCCGTGGCAGAGTACCCTTGGCAGCTTCCCCCCAGCAGGTGTGGGGCTGCTGTGGGTGCCCAGGCTGCATCCTTAGGCTCCTGCAGGAGCTGTGTGCTCCTCCTGGTCACAGCAGTGTGACCAGGACAGTCACAGCTGTCACCAGCACCCAGCCCTGCCAGAGCTGGTGTGAGGTAAAAGGATTTCCTAGGGTAGGAAATGGAAGCCTCTGGTTAAGAGTGTACTCTGATATAAATGGTTAAGAGAGGTGCTGCAGTTTTGTTTTCTTTCAGCTTGGCAGGCCATTCTCAAGCCCTGCTCTCTTGCAGCCTGTGACACCTCGGTCACACTGGCCAGCAGGTGCTGTCTGCACTTGTGGCAGCTCCTGCTGCAGGACCTCACGCCCCAGCAGCGTGCCTTCTGTTTAGTGCTGCTGGCCACTGCCTCTGCTAGCAGCAAGCAGGACCAGGGGCTGATAGCACAGAGGCTTTGGACATATTTTTTTGTTCTTTCAAGTGTCCAAATTCCTGTCAGCTAGAAAATACCCTGCTATTCATGTGACTTGCACCTCCAATAATTTGAATCAATTATAAGTCTCAGTGCTTAAAATTAACAACCTCATCTGAACCCACATCCTTGGATAACCCATAAAAGTGAGTCATAGGTAGAAAGAATAGTTTGACAGAGCAAAATTGAAAGGATAACAAGCGGGGAGGCTGGTTGAGGGGAGTTTGAGGCAAGCTTCCCCTTGTATGTACTTGCATATGTGTAAAATCCATACTGCTTGTGAATCACAGGCTGGATTGTCAGGGTTTTTCACATGCAATTTGTTCATTATAAGGTATTTTTTTATTAAAAAAATACTGTATTGACTAGTGCGTGCCCAGAGTTTGATTTGCAGGTTGTTTTCAATATCAGTTCTGTAAAATCAATGTTAGGAAGAAGGCATTGATTCTAGGTTCCTCAGTGTTCATAAACTCCCAGTAGTGCTAGTTATGTTCTAGGAGAGACAGATGTTTCTTCTTTCACATAATTTTGGCCTAATGAAAAGCTCTGTCTTGTGAAGAACTAGTTGTTGGCAGTATTCTGCTAGGTTGGGGCTGAGGGGGAGAGAGAAGCCAAAAGTGCCATTGATGTGACAGTGACCTTTCTGCTGACAACAGCGAGCTGCAGTCTGGAGGATGGGAGCCCATCCAGCTTGGAGGAAGTCAGGGAGGAATATGTCAGGAGGCAATTCGGCAGTCAGAGGTAAGGGCTTTTACCAGTCAAGAAAAGATGATAATATTTTGCAGTTGCTTCCATCCCAGCATCTCTGGAACTCTTTGTCATTGCTACTGTATTTCCAAGCAGAGGTTTTTCCTCATGAGGAAAGGACAAAGAGGTTTCACCTGGATCGCTGTAATCCCATGGAGTGTACAAACATTCTAAGCATGTTGTTGGTCTCATTTCCAGGCAGTGCTTGTATTTTTTTTTTTTCCCCTTCTATGTAGCTGATCTCTGGCAAGGATGTCTCATTGTTTAAAGCAAAAGAAGGAGAAAAAAGCTGGCTTGGGAAGAATGCCCCTAGGTCTGGAGTCACCATGATGAGGGCATTATTAATCCAGTTGAGAAGTTATTAATGTGGCTTTTTTTCCCGTGTTCTTTCCAGCACTACATCAGCCTCAGAAGATATGAGTGAAAGTGACTCTGCCATCTGGTATTTGCTTCAAGAATGTGAAAAACAAACACTGGAAGAATATGAGAAGCCAGAATTGATCCAGTTTTCAGACACTTTATCCCCAGATCTAGTGGAATTTGAGCGGTAGGTGCACCACACATTGCCTTCAGGTTTTTTAATTCTTTGCATTATCACTGTGCATGCAGGCACTGCCGTGCATGCAGCCCTGCTGGAGCCTGTGTCTGCCTCACAGAAGCCTTGTGCCAGCAACTTTGGCCCTGCTGGTGATGAAGCTGATCACTTCCTAAGTCCCTGCAGCTTGCACATGAATGGACTCTTAGAGTTGTAGCAGCCCCCAGCTTTTCAGGCCTTGGTAAATCCCTGAGGATTTTTCACCTCTTAAGAAAAAGAAGAAAATTTATTTCAAGTGTGTCAGTCCCTGTGTTGCCACACTTTACCACTGTATCCCTGCCATGGGGCTAGATTTTAGGAGGGCAAGAATTTCTTCACCAGATGAATTTGCCAAGAGTCTAGCTGCATGTGTTCCAGGGAGGTGCAGGAACCAGAGGTAAGCATGCTCTTTTCTTCACAGTGATGCTCATCCTTGCTCTAATGGCATTGTTATGAGGAGCTTGAACACTGTTGTCCCTTCCAGAAGCAGACCCTTAGCTCCTGGCAGCTTGGAGTACTTTTTTAGTGGGATCAGAGTAGGGTAAGGCTGGATTCAACCAAATAACATCTTGTAGTCCTCAACCTCTGGCTTGCAGAATAGTGGTTGTCTGGAAGATACCAGAAGGATTCTGCAACAATGCAAAATTGCCTGCAACACTGGGGAAGGGGAGGAACCTAAACACTCGTGTGTTACACTTAGAGCTAGTGGATGTGAGTCCCTTTAAGTTCCTAAATGCCTGATGCACGACCTAAAGTCAAAGATTACTATTCTCATGTCAGTTGTCCATGTATTTTATGTGGAAGTCATAATGGTAAAATTACTGGTTTTTTTTCCAAAGTTAGTGATACCTTAAAACTGAGTATTATACTCCATGTTCTTCCCCTTCCTGTCAGACACCACTAGGAGGTACTTAGAGGTTTTATCCTGCATTTCCAACAGATTAAACGATTATTTTATTGCCAAGATATGGGAAATAGATGTATGTGTAATCTATCCTATACCATCAAGCAGTGAATTCCACCCTAACCATTCCACAGTCAACAATATGCAGTGCAGGAGAATCCAGAGCTGCAGCTGGCATCCTCTTCCATGGCATCACCACCAAAACCAAAAACTTCTGCAGTTCCTTCTTCTCTTTTGCTTTGAACTGCTGTGTATTTCTAAAAACCCCTTTCATCACTGGGTTATTTCCTCAAAAGGACACTGCAGCTGGACCAGCAGATGGCACCAGCTTCCCTCTCCTGGTCCTGCTTTTGCTCCTGTTAGATTTGGAGGTGGCTGTGGTTAAGATATCTTTTAGAAGACCTTGGAATGTGCTGAATCAAGATTTTCAGG
Source organism: Onychostruthus taczanowskii (assembly GCF_017590055.1). Classification (NCBI taxonomy): domain Eukaryota; kingdom Metazoa; phylum Chordata; class Aves; order Passeriformes; family Passeridae; genus Onychostruthus; species Onychostruthus taczanowskii. Next base: position 76,542 of record NW_024499418.1, on the reverse strand, counting down.
ATTAGAAAAATCTGCTTCATCAAAGACTGCACGACAGAGCCATAAACACCTGACTTTCTTGTTCTTTACTGACGAGGTAGACCAGGGCCTGTACTGTGTAGGCTCTGGCACTTATCCTGTAGTCCTAGGGCAGATTGTATTTGGTTTGTAGCTAATTCTGGTAAAAAATGACCTTTTATAACAGGCATAAAACGACAAGGACTCTTCAGCAAAGAAAGCAACAGCCTTTTGGTGATCATTTAATCATATTATTTGGGAAGCATCAGAAATGCTTTGAGCTTCAACTGACTGGGTTTTTTCCCACGTTCAGCAGCAGGAGAGTCATTGGTAGGACTTCACAGTGCTCTGTCCAGTGCAAAATGTGGTTGTCTCCTTCCAGCTGGGAAGGAAGTAGTTGACTCATGCTTCAAACTTAATTTCTTTAGCAGAGCAGTCTAATGGTGGTTCATGTTCTTCTGCTTGAGAAATTCCAGGTCCTTTGTTTGGAGCCAGACATCCAGAAACCTTAGTGAGTGCAATACCTTACATGAGAACGCTTATTCCCCTTCCTGTATTTTGTCTCCAGCAGTGGTGGAAAATACTCCAGAGTGTGGAAACTTGGGTTTAAACAGGTTTATGTTTGCCTACAAAAATTTTTATATTGGTTTGCTGGAACACATATTTACAAATAAAAAAGAATTATTTCTTTTGAGTTACTTTCTCATACAATACTGTTCAGTTAATCAGGAAATGTTCTCATTTGGGACATCTTCCAAGGAATCATTTTGAGCCCAAACATAGTAACAATGACTGCTGTTTATAGAGATCTTTGTTTATACTACTTTGATCTTTTTATTTTTGTCTGAGACCCTCTAAGCATTTAATTAATGTAAAATAACCTTCAGTGTTCTTTCTGAAGTAGACATTATTGTCCTTGGTTCGCTGTGCCAGACAGTGCTAACAGAAGGAGCAGGCTTGTTCTGAGATTTAGTCACTGGGTTGAAATTCTGACCCCTGTGTTCCACCACCAGTTTCACTACAGACTGCATAGTGTTAGGGATGTGCTTCCTTAGATGTAAAATGGAGGAAATTGAGCTCCCATGCATAAGTTGGAGCATCCAGACCTGGGGTAGTGTCTTTCTGTCTCTGTGTACAGTACCTAATGCATCAGGATATAACCTCAGCTAGAGCTTTAAAGTGCAGTGCAATGCCAGTAAATGTATAAAAAGTGATTTGCTGTGCAAAAGGTTCAGGATACAAAGGCAAGTAACTGAAAATGTATTAAATTCCAGAATGAGCTTTGCCTGTGTAACCTGTACAGCCTGCAGTGTCTCTTGCTTCTGTTGTGAGGCAGTCCTACTGGGGCTGAAGCTGGAGCCTGCTTTTTGCAGGTGAAATTGTCAGTGTTGGGCACCGTTCAGTAATTGTATGAAGTCTGGGAGGCGGAGTCAGTGAAGTAGTTATGGATCAGAGCTACTCCCTGGTGTCCTGCTGATTTTCAGTAGATGGCTGCCTTATAGCCTGCTCTTAAGAGATACTCCCTTTCCTTTCCTTCTAGATACCTGTATTTTTATAAGCACACAGTGGACCTGCTGGTAGAGCATGGAATTGTTTGCACTGGAGAGGTGCCTCTTCCTGAGGTCTCCACAGCTATTTCCCATCTCTGGCAAGAGCTTTCTGAAGAGAGCAGGGACAGCATCTTGCAGTACTGTAGCCAGAGAGATTTCCTCATGGATCCCAAGGCTGCTTGCCCAGAGCCTGCTTGCACTGAAGGTAGTGTGAGGGACAGCGGAGGTAACAGTGAGGGAGCCAGTGGTTCCTCAGTCTCCACACCAGAGGAAGTAAGTGCTCAGCAACATTCATAGTCTGCCCCTGAAACTCCAAGCCTTCAGATGCTAATTGGCCCTGCAGCTTTTAATTGCAAACATACAGTAAATACTAAATTAGTACATTTAGTTACTACTAAATGTAGTTGTAACTACATTTTCTCAAGATCATTTGAGTGGGTATGTGGAGACAATAAGCAGAGTTTGAGTAAATGTCTGCACCAGATTTTCTCTTGGTAAGATGCCTAGTGAGCTGCAGAAGTGCAGAGGTAGTAATCCTGCTAGTCTCCACTGACTTGTGGAGTTTCTGTGCTAAGTAACAGTTAAATTTGCTCCTACCTTGCTCCAGGGACAGGGAGCAAGAACAAGAATTATACAGTTACTGTTCTCTGCAGACTCTCCAAAGAGCACAGATGATCTAAATCCAGAAGGGATACCTAGTTTGCCAAAGTGTTTTGGGTTGGGTGGGTTTTTTTATCAAAGCACTTGGTAGAAAAGAGAAAGTATTTTTAGACCAGTCCCAGTGGTACAGGGCCAATGACTGCCTGGACCATGCACTTCTGCAGAGCCAAGAAGTCAGTGGCTGAGTAGACCAGAGCATTTATTAATAAGAGACAGAGTAAATAACAGCCAGTTCTGTCAATGCTTCCTGGAGCACTGATTGCTGAAGTAACTAGCTGCTCGAAGAGGTCTGTGTAATTTCATTAGCTGCAAGGAAGGGACAGATGTTTACCTTTAGCATGTGAGTAAATGGCATTGGCATGTTCTTTCTGAGTCACAGGACACAACTGATGTTACTCATTGCCTTAGGAAATGTCATGGGAATGTTCCCTGTATGGTATTTCTGGCACAGAGAGTGTGTGAACTGCGTTATGGCAGAGTGAACTAAGGAGTTCAGTGGTCTGGCACAAGGAGCATCCAAACTCCTTTGTCCAGCTGGAGTCAGTTTTGGAGAGACTGGCTGGTACAGCTGAGATCTTCAGCCATAAGCAGCAGTCCACAGTCAAGTTGCTAAAGCACTGATACAATCCATGTTTTTTACTGATGTTTTGGGAGGTGTAATGTGAAGTCTAATTCCTAGAGGTTGAAGCACAGGCTTAAGGGAGTGGACTGACCTTGTGTTCCTAGCCATGAAATACAGTTATTCCACATTATTCCTGCCTCCACAAAATCTCTTGGTTTACTCTAGCTGTAACCATACCTGTTAAATGTAAAGAAAGAATATTGTACTTTTAAAGACTTCATTATTAAAAATTTTGCCCCAGGTAAAACTTTTTAGGTGCCTAGATATGCTGACATCTGAAGTGATTTCTCTGCTAGGTGATGTTTGAAGATGCATTTGATGTTGCTGCTGGGTTCCTTGACAGAAGCAAGGCTCAGGGATTGTCCAGCCAGAGGTAAACTACAAACACCCCCTTTTGGTAGACACAGTACATTCACAGCCCACTGTCAGCAGTCCATGGCAAGTGCTCTGTGGAGTAAGACAACAGCTCTCTTTTTTAATAAATGGTCAGAACAGCAGCCTCTAGCAACTGTGCTCACAATAATACTTCCTTTTGAGGGGAAAAAGTAAAACAATTAATGGTCATTTACAGCAGAATCAGTAAGAATCACTTACTAAGAGCCCCATCACTTCAGGATAACTGGGGTCCTTCTGATTTTCTTTGCCCCTCTGCACAGCTTTCTGTCTTTCCAATTTACAATACTTGTAATGCTTTCTTTTTCTCTCTCACTTACCAGCCTGTGAGGACCAAGAGGCATTCCCTAATAAATCAGCTAATCATAAGCCATACTCTCATTTAATGAAACAAAAATGAAAAATTTTCAACATTTTCTCCCTTGTCTTACTCTAATTCAGCCACATGGAGGTGATCAGGTTAAAGTGTGGTTGACCTGAACAGTAACACCAAAGAAACACAGGATCTTTTAAATAATGCTCTTCAGTTCAGATGAGTGACCTAGAAGAGAACATGTCAGATACAAAGCTGGCACTGCCTTTGATTTTTCCCAGTAGACCAAAGAAAGAAAAACGTTGTTTTCCTCAAGAGGAAAATCACATTATTCATCTTTTATGTATTCTTTCTACTTAGTCTTTGTTAAGATTGTTTCTCTTTGCAAATAGTGTTTTTAATCTTTGGGGGTTTTAATCCCATTTTCTACTTATTTTTCAACATTTAGAGTGATCTTTAATGTGAATCTCTTCCTTTCACCACCATTCCACGCTGCACTTCCAGAAGGGAATAAATTAAAATAAGGTTGTTTTGGCTGATGATCAAAATATACTTGAAGGGATGAAAAGCTTAACAAATTTTTATTTATTAAATAACATTTATTAGGTCACAATTTCCATTTGTTTTTAAAGTAAGATTAAGTATTCCTTAATACTGCAAAGTATTACTATAATCTTTAAAATCTGTTTTAGGTCCCAAATCAGTTTGGTATTTCAATAGTCAACATTTATTGTTTTCTCTTTCTTGCCTGTTGTTCTGCACCTTGTAATTCTGGACAGAGGTGTGACAGCAGAACTTTGTAAAACCTCAGGAAGAACACAGAGGTGAGGTCTAGAATAAAAAGCTTAGCTTTGTGCCACAGTTACCTGAGAACACACCTGCCACTTATAGCTAACATGTCATTTCATGATCACAGGTTACTGCATTCACTCAAAAACTTCACAGAAGTCAAAGCTGTCCCTCTGAGCAACCCTACCAAATACACTCCCAAATAACCATTGTTGCTGTCTGTTTTAAATGGATATTTGCTTTTCCCCAAAACAGTGTTACTGTGCTGTAATGTATCAGCAGATCTCCTTGTTGTGACACCCGTTTCTTGTATTTCTGTTCTTACCTATCTGCCTTGCACTTGGCAAACAGCATCTTATCAATGCCTCCATCAAAATTCCTCCCTGTCTTGCTTGGCTATTGTCTTTAATATCAGAACCATCTTGTCTTTAATATCAGAACCATCAAACAATTTAATTTTTTTAAGATTTATAAATAAAATATGGAGGAGAGAAAGTAAGGAGAACAGAACAGAAAATTAAATACAGTATCTGATTCCATTTTCAGTTCAGCATTTGCAAGCTGCACGTCTGAAAATCCAGAGGATCACCAGAGACTCTACCTGCAGGTCACTGACTTCCTAAAACACCTCTTCTTTACTAATGCACAGTTTTGCCAGGTGAGCCTTGCCAAAGGATTCCTTATAGAAGGAGCAGTGTATTTATTTCAGGAGCAGTGTATTTATTTCAGGAGCAATGTCAGAAAGGGATTTTTGTATTCAATGCTTCTGATCATATTGTCTAGAATGATTGCAAAAAGAAGTTGGGGTTCATCATTTTAGATGTGTCATTCCAAAAGGCCAGTAGGATTGCCTTTGTAAGAGGTTAAGGGTGAGTGAACACTGCTTTGAGTATTATTCAGAGCGGCAAATGGCATGAGGAATTGTATTTTTTTTTTAATTATTATTGTTTGCATGAAAGTTCCTTGTGGAAAAGCTTGAATCTCCTCTGAGCAGGTAAAGCTCACTTTCTAGCTCTCCATCAACCCCCAGCTGCTTCATTCTGAGCTCAGTAGAACCATCTTCTGCCTGTCTGGGTGCCAGGTTCCCTGCCCTGAGCCCTCCACTGGCAGGCCCTAGAAGCAAGATATTCATGTTCTCGAAAGAGCTCATGAAAAGCTCCTGGGCTTCCCCTTAACTTCAGCCTACTGTTGTAGGTTTGCTGAGCCAAAGTCTTTGTGTTTGCATTGCTCTTCCTCCCCTCCCTGTCTCCCTGCCATGGAAGTGGCTCAGAGCTTGCACATGGGTGAAGAACTGAAAGGGAGATACCCCTCAGGCAGAGCATGCTTCTTTTTGTTCAGAGTCAGTGGTACCTCCACAGCAGCCATTGGTTTGCTGGTTTCTATTGCCTAGTTCACACCTGGCCTTTGGGACTTGAGCAGATGCTCCATTGAAGGACAAATACAAGGTTTGTGATGAGGGGTAGTTGAGACAGAAAACAAAGCAGAAACTGGTTTTGCACCAATATCTGAATCTGTCAGAGAGAGACTGCTGTGTGCCATTTGATTCCCCCATCCTGGAGATAGTAGCACTAGAGAAGGTGCAGAGAATGGCAGCAAGCACAGGAAAAGGCATTGAATACTGTTAAGAGTAGGGCTTCTCTACAAAAAAAAAGACTGAGGGTTACTGCAAGACCATTTTATTCGTACATGGTGTGGATTCAGTACACAGAATGATTATTCATTGTGTCTAACACAAGAAGAACTAGAAAGCACTAAATAAAATGAACAAACAACATATTAAAAATATTTGCACGTACAAATTACCACATTTAGACTCCAGGGTCATCAGTCCATGGGCAATTACTAAATGAAGGAACAAATTCAATTTCCAGTGCAGGAGGGCCTCACAGCACAGTTTGCTATAACTTATGAGCATTTATTGTAAAACAGAGCACACTGTGTGCCCAGTTCTTGCACTTTTTTCTAAACTTCCCCTGCTGGCTGTTGTCAGAGACCAGGCACTGATCTCCACAGCCCTTTGGTCTGTGAATAGCTATGTTCTGTGTAAGAGCAGAGCTCTTCTTGTGTTTAAGTAAATGACTATGAACTCAGCAGGCCTAGAAAGGAAAGAAAAACTTTAGGCAAGATATGGCATTTTCTGGTTTAAAATTTCTTTTGTGAGTGTCATGCCTGGCATGGTCTCATCTTGTCCTTCTTCTTGAGGCTGCCTCATTATGTGTGAGCCCAGGTCCATCTCACAGCTCCCAGATGAGGTGGTATGGGAAGAGGTAATGCCTCTTTCAAGGTTTAAAGAGGCAGATTTAAAATAAGACTGGGAGTGATGGGAAGACAAGCAGCAAAAGAGCCCAAAGTACTGCAGATTGGCAGTTGACTGTACTGTGAAGATCCAAAAGGAAGTAAAAAGTTGCAAAGGGTTATTTTACAGGAACTCTTAGTTATCTGTGATAAGACAATAAAAAGGGACTTTGAGCAGAAATCACCCAGGCTAGATAATATGAAGGTCACAATCTGTTTTGATTTAGAGTGCAGAACAGCACATCTAGACAGTGCTGCCAAGAGGCAAAAGAGTAGAAAAAAGAAAATATGACTGACAAGATATTTTTTGTTTTGAGAGCAGAAATTCGGATCCATCTCAAAGCAAACAGATTGAGACAGTTATGAAAGTGGTTGCAGAGCAGGGATAGAAGATGTTCCAGCTAGCTTGAAACACACCAACTCAGGCAGCAGCAGAGAGATCAGTATAGGCTACTCACCTTACCCCAGAAATTGGGCTGCTCAGAGCATCAGAGACTCCTGGACTTGGCAGGGAAAGGAACCCGTCCTGCTTACCTTATGGGTATGACTGAACCTCTGCAGACCATTCCCCTTCCCTGGATGTGGTACCTGTGCTGCTGCCATGCTAGCACAGGAGTTTGGGCAGTGCTGGCATAAGTTATCTCAAGGATAAAGCAGTATCCCAGTACACTGTGCACACACCTTGTAGGAGATACAGAGGTGGGAAGCAAGTACAGTAAGTACCAAGGTAAGGCATGTGATGTGACCCCATTGAAATACAAAAGGCAGCCCATGGGTCTCCTTTCCTTTCATCTTTCATCTGCAGAGCTGATGAGGTGATGGATTTTATTGCTGGTCATTCATGCCACTGCCATGTTCTGTCATTTCTGGTTAACTGTCCAGGTACAAACTTCACCTACTGCTGTTGGATTCTGGATGGTCACTGTTTCAGAGTCACAGCTCCTCTTGAGCTGCTGCCCTGGCTCTCAAGGCTGCCAAGGGATTGCACCCCACTGGAATGGAAAGCTTCAGAAAGACTCACAAGAGGAGGGGGGAAATATTTTTGGACAAGGAAAGGGAGAGCTGTTAAAAGGGCAGGAACCCCAAAATGAGAACAGGAGCATGCTTCTACAGTATATGATAGAGAAATATTTCTGAGCATGAGATTAGTTAAGCAGTCTTGTAATTTTTCAAGAGCTGTTGTCTTAAGGTCACATCATCAGAGAAGCTTTGCAGCAAAGGCAGTAAAGAGGTAATTTAGACTGAGATCAAAAGATTTTACCTAAATTATACTCAGTGGGTTTTTTTTCTAAATAGTACAGAGCATCTTTGTGTCTTCAAAGGCACGCTTTCTTTTAAAATTATGGATTTTAGATGAATCACTTAACAAGCAAGTGGTATTTAGTGCTTCTTAAGCTATACATTTTCAAACAGCACCTATTTTTAAAAGCAGTATTTCACTGAAGAGCTCAATGCAGAAGGTGAACTAGATGGACTGCAGGCATGAATACTTTTATCTTCCAGACTTTGATTTCTCAATAGCCACTTGTTCTCTGTAAACTGGTAAAAGACAAGACCCCTTCCTTCTGTTGCTAAAAGTGGAGCAAAGCCTGAAGTTGGTAGAAGTTAAGGCCTCAAGGAAGCTCTCATACCTTCAGAGCCTGTTACATGACAAACTTGTTACCACAGTCAGTAACAGCTGTCTAGATGATGTAAATAGACACAGGGTGGAGCCCTGTGATTTTAGAAGGAAATTGGCAGAAAATTTGAGCCTTTTTCATCAGGCACCTCAGGAACTGATCAAGTGCTGGTGGCTGATTCAGAGAGGAGGGAGGGCTCATGCTGCATTTCCTGGTACATCAGCTCTTGACCAACTCACTGTATATTTGAAATTCAGTGATCTCCTCTGGTTTTTAATCCTGCTTGACTTTGGGGGGGCTTTCAGGAAGAAGACCTTCACTATGATCATGAGACCGTGATGCTGCGGTGCACTGAGACCTTCGATGATGAAGATTTCTAAACAGTGTCTCCACTAAAGCTTTGCCAAGCACTGCCAGGTACAGCAGGCACAGGAGGAGGCCTCCCTCCCTCACTGAGCTACCTCTCTAAGCAGAGTGTGGAGACACTGTGTTGAAGTGGTTTGTTACCATTGACTTCTCCTTCCCTCATTAATATTTCTTGATATATCAGTTGAGTAATTTATACTTTTTAAAGGTTTTAAAGGTCTTAGCTATTTATTAATAAATGTTTTTACCCATTGCTATTTAATGTTTAGCCTTGCTTCATAAAGAAACAGAGGCATGTACAGTTAAGTGACCTTGCCTAGCATAATGTGTGGGAAGAGCAGCAGGGAGAGGCCAGATCAGTGACAGTCTGCACACTCCCACAGGATGCAGGTCTCAAACTGCAACCTGCAAAAATCACCTCCTGGCAGTGATTACTTTTCTGGTGCAATTTTTCATCTTGGGCTCACAAGGAAAGAGGGATTTCCTCACAGAGAGTGGAATGAGGCTCTTCTGTCTCTTTATGAGGAGAGCAGCAGTGAGCACCCACTCCCCAGTCAGCCAAAAAAGTGCAGACACAGTAATACACTTTGGATTATTTACTTTGTGAAGTGTGTAAAGCTGAGTGATCAGCCCTGTGCTCTTCTTCCACATCTAATTCTTGGATGAGTAGTGCTGCTCAGATAGTGTCTTGGAATTAAAAGTGCTGTGAAATTGAATAAAGTCCTTTACATCTCTGAGTTATCATTAAAGGCTCTCTGCAGACTTGAACAAGCTGTATTCTGATAGTGGTTATGTTGAGGTCATGCTACCAGCCATTACAAACAGAAAGGATGGAAGTTCTATTTTACAACCTAAACTACAGCTGGTGTGCCTAGCTACCTAACTTCAGCTATCTATCTTCAGCTGTCTAACTTTTAGACTGTGTCCAAGAGGCCTGGACTGTGGCCCAGCATTGCCTTGGTGCATAAAAGCATGTCACATTCGGGCAAAAACACGTGAGCTGAGTACTGAAGTAAAGGGAAGAATAAACACTACAGTGCCTTTCTGTCCCTGCACTTGAGGCTGTGGTAGCACCCCCAAATGAATGTTTGCCACACTGCTGTGTTTGAAAGTGGGGTTGCAGGGGTCCTGTTTGGCTTTAAGAGCTCTTCAGAGTTCTCCAGGGTGCAGCCTTGCCATTCCCTGGCCTTCCCAGTATGCTCCATTTATACATGCTGGCATTGCTTTGAGGCTAGAAGCATTGTAATGACGTTAAAGAGAAGATGAAGAAGATGAAGAACACATTACTTTGGTCCCTCCTCTTGCATGATCGTAGTTCACAAGAGTTCAGCCTGCAAGTGATTCTTTGAATACCACCTGCCACTCCAGCAACCACCCTGAGAAATACCATTACAGTGTACTTGTTATTATTTAATATACTTACAAAAAGCAAGTATTAATCTCAATGAAGGAAACACAAGCTTATGCTACAGCAACAATTTTATTACACAGCACCGGCAACCCAGGACCACATGTGATCACATTGCATGTGGCCCTGCAGGTTAAAGCTAATAGGGAATAGGAGCAATAACCTGCTCACCTGTTTTCCAGAGAAGTGCTTATCACCACACAATCACCACACTAGACCAAACAGGTACAGCAAGGGTACACAGGACACAGCAGCAGCATGGGGATGTGTAAGATTGTGAGCAGAAGTGTTTTCTCCATTATATTTGATGAGGATTCCTTCATCTTTGTAGAGTTGGGTGCCCTACAGTAAACTGGTTCTCCTGAGACTCCTCCCAGCATGCCAAAGGTAGAATACATTTCAGGAAGCTGTTTTTTTCTGTTAGGTCAAGAACCTAACTAAGGCCTCTAGAGTTCCTTTGTGGTCTGAGGCAGAAGAGACAGGTTCAGAAGACAAACCATCATGTTAACTTTAGATGCCTCTCTTACAACAACATTCATTTGACTGGCTAAATTATGGGAATTTGGAATGAGATGAATGATGACCTAGAGGCACCTGCTCCTTCCCCTTGGCCAGGATGAGGTATACAACACTAGGTGAGAGGTGGGTGTTGCTTTAAGGTGCTGGGGATTAACCCCAACCCAAGGGATGCCTGAGAGTGGTACAGGGCCCATTTCAGGGAAGCTCCTTCAGCTGCCAGATCAGGGGACAGGAAACCTTTCTGCTTGAGCTGAACAGTGTGCCCAAGGGTCAGTGCAAGAAAGAAAGAAAAAATCTTTCCTAGGCATTTCCTGGGCTTTGGTGTTCCCCAGGAGGGCTCAGGTCCTTCCTACAAGTGAGCAGGCAGGAATAGGGAAGGGAAAAATTTACTTCCTCAAGGCCATCAGTGGTGCAGTCAGCAGAGCTGGGAAGAGGAAGATATTATCCTTTTCCTGCTTCCCCCCTCTAACAGCTGCCAGCCCATGCTCAGATGATAGGGTCTGCAGACATACTTTCAGACCCGTTTCTGAGATGAGTTCTTTTTCTGGCGGGGTGCTTATATCCTTGTATCAGTACCAATGTCAGAGTTTCTTTCTAAGCTTGCTTCAACACTGGTTTTCTGCCCAGCAGCCTTCAGTTCATCCATTCTCTTGTCACAAGACAGTTTTCTGGGGCAAGCAGGGAGATAGTGAAACCAAGAGACATTGCAGTATCTGGTGCCTATGCCAAATGGAAGATCATAGACCTTGGAAACGAGCTGAGAGCTCTCCATCCCTCCCTTGTGGCTTTGCTTCCACGCCAGGAGCCCCCGCTCCTCCTGTGTTCCTGCAACAGCAAAGTTGGGTTGTTGTGTTTGTAACAGCAGGTGTTCCAGCACAGGGCTGCCTTGTGTGCCTCACACCCTCTGCTCAAATCCCAGCAGACACAGGACAAAACACAAATCCCTTCTACTTAAATCCTTCCAGCTCCAAAGATCTCTACAAATATTCACTAACGAGCTTCCAGACAATACCCCTCTTTCTGCAACAGCTTCCAGATAAGCAGCCTTCTCCACTGCTTTCCATGGGAATCATGTATACCAAGAAGTTTTCACCTGCTATAGGAGATCCAAGAACTGTTCAAAGGGGAGGTTCATGCAGTGCTGGGAAAGCAAGGCTGGATGTTAACAGCTCAGACACTTCAGAGCAGATTTAGCAAGCAGTTACTAGTCAGCCACAGGTATTTACCCTAGCCAAAGGAATTCCTAAGTGCCTGTAACTGCTGTGACAGCAAAGAACCTCTTGGGAAAGGGAGTGAGCATTACCTGTAAATTCTGCCTAAAGAGGAGCTGATGATTGAAGGCTGTGGGAAAATTAATAAGCCAAAAGGAGATTAGCTTTCTGGGAAGCCCCAGACAGTAACAGAATCTGGTTAACAGAGCGTCCTTTCTTTCTGCTCTTTTCCTGCAGCAGAAAAGAAGGTTTCTTCTCCTATTCTTATGCCCTCCCTCCCCATGCTAGATGAAAATACAAGGTTCTTCGCTGCCTGTGAGGGCCAGCACCAGCCTTTCCTAAATCCTGCTTTGGATTTAGTTCAGCATCAGTTTTAGCAGCTCCCATACTGGCACACATTGGCTCCTTCCACTTCTTGTAGTTGCTTTCCTCTCTGCTTTTAACTAGCAATATGGTTTTAGGCTGGCATTTTCCATGAAAGACATATTTGCCAAATAAACCTTTTCCTCAGCCTGAGTTGTTCCTGACAAATTATTTAATTTTTGATAAGCTGCTGTTTTCCAGCCAGAGGCCATTTCAGTGATGTCTCCTGTTCCTCACCCTTCTCTGGGAGGAGTGCAGTCACACGGTGTTTCATGGTTGCGAGCACAACTCCTATCCATAGAACAGGAGTCATGAAGAAATAAAGTACCAGGGAACAAATCCTAGGACAGGCACAAACTAGCAGCTCATTTCAGCAAATCCTACCTGGAATGGTGTTATCCAGGATAAAGCCCAGAAGTCCACCTACAAACATGCCAGTGGTGAGAAGCACCAGGATCACTTGATCAAGCTGGATGATTCCTAGAAAAAAAACCAAAGATTTAGATAGTGGTGTAGGAAGAGCATTTTACCTGTTTTACCAGCAACATTTCTGCTGCCAAGAGGCTGCAAGCTTGCATGCTTGCTTGGACTAGGCTTGCTTGGACTAGGCCTGCAAATCCAAAGCGGAGTGTAAGATTTGGGAGTGGAAGGGAGAATGATCTCACAGTCAGTTTCAGACCTACAGTTTTATTCTACATGGTTTTTCACTGACCCACAGTGGGCAGGAGATGGCTTATAAATACATTAACAGCTTATTAACAGTGCAGACCCCAGCACTGTCTGAAAAAAAGCCACCTTCTGCTCCAAACACATTCAGCACCTGTACAACGTAACACCTAACAGATCCCTACACAAGCATGAGCTTCAGTTCCCAAAAAAATGTGAGTGTATTTAGCATGGGATTTCACCACATGATCATCAGGTGTGATGTTTCCCCTCGAGGGCTGCTGGCCAGGAGCAAAGCCCAGTGGCACTGAGCATCTGATAGCGCATCTATAGAGCATGGGGTTTGTGGGCTCAGCTCTTTATTTAATCAGCCCACCCAGCACACCACATGTGCTTTAAGAGAGGACACTGGCCTTTGTGATGAAGACATCAGTCACACAGGACACAGCGAAGGACCAGTTGTTGGAGAACTGAAAATATCAATAAAGTGAACTTGATGGAATTTAATAGAGGAGTATACTCTTGCATTTTGAAAGCACAACATTTTATTGTGTATGAGCACACAAGAAAGCCTCATTCATTGAGAACCCAGTCACTGACCAAAAGCAGAGATTTCTGCACCAGAGCTATGCATGAGAGCAAAAGGCAAAAATAGCCCTCACAGAAAGAAACAGGCAACAGTCAAAGCACAAGTTTCAGCATTTTATCAGAAAAAAAAATATTTAAAAATATTTCTCTGGTCAGCCTTTCCTTCTGTTTCATGATACAGAAAATGCCTCTGATGTCACTTCTTACCTGTTTCCAGCAAAGCACTATTTTTGCTTGCCCAGTTGGGAATTGTGAGGCCAGCAAATAGAGAAAATCCAAAGATAAAGATGTTTCTTGAGGAGTTCATATCTGTAAACTGCAGAGAGAAATTTAATAAATTACATGCACAAAACTCTGGATTACTGTTGTGTTTATGAGACATGGTGGGATGCAAACACTGGAATCAGGAACAGACCCAGCCCTGATGCTGCTGGGGCATTTGTGATCCTGCAGTCCCCAGTGCCAGCCAGCCCTGCCCATACAAGGGAGCCCTCTGTGATTTAGCCCCTCTGGGTACAGCCCCTCATCTTTACCTGAGGAATTGCCAACATAAATATTTGCATTTGCTGCAGTGTGGTTACAGCTGACAGTCTGTAAGAAACTGACTTGAAACTGAGGGTGCTGTGTGCAGTTTTGGGCACCACAATATAATATATAAAGCTATTAGTGAGTGCCCAAAGGAGGGCCATAAGGATGGTGAAGTGTCTGGAGGGGAAGCCATATGGGGAGCAGCTGAGGTCACTTGGTCTGTTCAGCCTGGAGGAGACTTGAGGAGAGACCTCACTGCAGTCTGCAACTTCCACGTGAGGGGAAGCAGAGGAGCAAGTACTGATCTCTTAACTCTCATGACCTGTGACAGCAAACAGCATAAAGCTGACTCAGGGGAGGTTTAGGCTGGATATCAGGAAAAAGCTTTTCACCCAGAGGGTGTTTGGGCACTGGAACAGGCTCCCCGGGAAGCAGTCACAGCACCAGCCTGACAGAGCTCAAGAAGTGAGGGAGTGAGAAGTCAACAATGTTCTCAGGGATATGGTGTGACTCTTGGGGTGTCCTGCTCAGGGCCAGCAGTTGATTCATGAAGATGGTCTTGATGGGTCCATTCCAACTCAGCTTGTTCTATGATTCTCTGTTTCAATGAAATTAAGTCCCTTTCAGCAGGGATGCAGCAGTGCTCTCAGCTGTTACCTGCAAATTGGAAATGCCCACTGCCGTGATAACTCCGAACATCACAAGGAACATGCCTCCAATCACAGGGATGGGAATGCTGGCAAGGATGGCCCCAACCTTCCCGAAGATGCCGCTCAGGAGCATGGCACAGGCACCAGCAATGATCACCATTCGGCTCCCTACCTGGGCAAGAGGAAGAGGAGGCAATCACGCAGGGAAAGGCTAGGGGGGCAGGCTCCAGTGCCAGCCTGTCAGATAGGTGTTGCAGCTCTGGCCCTAGCACTGCCTGGCATGTTCAGGGACAGGTCTGGATACAGCTGCTGGTGAGCTGGGATGCTGACACTGAATGGGAAGCATCAGTATTTATGCACCACAAAGATTTATCATGAAAGGCACTCTGAAAGCACCACACCTACTTACTCAGTGTTACCCTCTCTCCTACTATTGACAGAACTTCAACAGTTTGCTATTAAACTGAAATAATTTTTTTAAATTAAATTAAGAGCACAGTAATACCCACTTGTTCTTGCTTTAGCCTAGAAATATCTTGGCATACACACAAGCCTGGCATTGCAACCCTCCAGCCAGTTAACTGGATAATCTTTCCACCAGCGTTTGGATTGACATCCAGAAGTGGCTTTCAATGAAGTATCCCACAATGATCCCTCCATTCCCTGCAGACCAAGATTTCAGAGACCAGAGCTGGCTGGCTGCTCCATCCTAAGCTCTGGGATCTGATATATCCTTTCTATGGTCAAGAAATAAGAAGTGAGGAAGTCTTTTGCTCTGTCCCTATCTATCTTCAGTAATGTCATGGTTTGACCCCGAAGTAAGGTCTTAGGAAGTTATGGTCAAACCAATCAGTGGCCAAATTTCAGATTGGCACCTGGTGTGGCCACTGGGGACTTGAATACGCCTCTGAGAACACACAGGAGTTAAAAGCAGAGCACTCCCAGAGAGACTTTCTCTTTAGAGTCCGGCAAGTGAGCAAATCAGATCCTCTCCCCTGCCCAGCTGCATCTGGGTGGGAGAGGGGGGAACTGTGCCAGAGTCAATCCATGACAAGTAAAAACCATTTTTTCTCATTTTTTCCCCTAGAAGAGTCAGGGTGGCCTTTTCTTGGTTGAGCACTACAACAAAGATGCAATGAAGCACCAAACCATGCCCTCTATTCAGATCTGCTAAAGCATATGTATAGGAAAGAAAAGAAGTATCTGCCAAACAAAGGGTTGAAAGAGACATTTATATGGAAAGTGAAAAGGAAAGCAGCAATATTCGTTAAACTTCCAAGCCAAGATATGCCTTGCCCACACCAAAACCTGGACTGCCTAAAGAATCATGCTAAACTTACAATATTTGTGCCAGGGAAGCTCTGTAATTCTCTGCACACATTTTATAGTTCAATTAAATATTTTAATCCCTCCCTTTAAATATCTAAAGAATGTCTAATTACAGGACAGGCTTTTTGTGAGTGCTTTCAACAAGAATATTCTCAGTAACTAATAGTGTCTCTTTTTAGGTATTTCCTAAACATGTCCATTTAAAATATTTTAAGTCTTTCTTGATTGTGAAAGATAAATAAAAAAGATTTGGTGTGGAGTTTCAAAATAAAATCGTGCATTGCCTTCAGGTGCTTCATTGCTTTTTATACTCTGGCTTAAAATCCTGGGACACTATTACCATCTAAATGTTAATTAATAAAAGTCCACAGATCTATTTGTTCCAGGATTAGAACAAAGATTCCAAGTCTTGGTTTGCTAAAATGTTGAATTACCATGTATATGGAGTTTGCCTTAAAGGCAAAAGACCTAATCCAGTGATAGCACTGTGACCATATTCTGCTAAAGCCACTAGTTTGGAGTTTGTTTCAATTATGTCAGAAGAACAATAAAATCAGTTCTCTTTCTTAAGGCTGAAGATACTGCAGGGTCCCTCCCAACATGTGGTGACTCTGAGGTCTCTTTAAAAACCTCCTTTTCATGGAAAGGAGTTCTCAGTACTGGCATACTGGGCCTGATCAAGCAATTTAAATATTGGTGCCTGGTGCCGTGTAAGATGTTGCATTTTGGCAGCTTCTAGAAGCTTCTCCTTGCCTTATCTGTCAGCCCCTGTATGTATCTGAGATCTCCAAAGACCTCTTTGGTGGTGCTGGACATTTCTGTTTAAGAGAGGAAACAAGTCCCTTGTGTTTCCAATTGTTATGGAACAACGTGTTTCCCACGTAAAAAAAATAAATTAAATCTGCCTTGTGCTCTCAGCACCTCCATCTGTCCCAACCAGATGTTTACACTGATTTAAACTGACTGAGATGACACTCTATTTTCAGCTCTTTCAAGTGTGGACAGAGTGAGCAAAGGTGGGATCCAAAGGAAATATTTATCCTGAATCAGCAAGGATGGCATGTCCTCCTGGAGGACTTAGCATACATTGTGAGAATGCATGTCCTATAATCTGGTAATTATGAATTTGGGCAGCATCCCATACATACAATACATGCAGCAAACTACACACCAGGAAAGAACTGGCTCAGGTAGATGGTTAGTGTGCACAGACTTCCTAGTGACAATGCACACGTGGTGATAGGCTGAACTGGACTCCATGCAGACATCCATGCAGCCCTTGGTGCTTGAGGCAGCCACCTCAGTCCAACACTTACACTGCAATGTGTGAAAAATGCTTGTTGTGAGTGAGGTTTATAAAATCCAGTGAAATAAGCAATATTATAGAGCGGAAACTGTAAGGAAGCTGCATTTATTTACTGATTCACAGCTCTGCTGGCATGACATTGCTTATTTGGCAATGATTTGAAAATGTTGTCGAGTTAGTAGCTAGATGTCTGTCAGCCTATCCTATGGCTGCAAAGCTCAGTGAAAATCTTTGATCTGATTGTCAAGCTTATCTCTGGAAATTTCTTTCCTTGATAAGTGCAATTAATATACTCAAGGGACTCACACACAAACCTTTGCAATCACATTTTATAACCCTGAAGAAATAGTCTACCTTTCACATGATTGCCATCCTTGTGTTACAGAAGTGGTGGAATTTGAAGCCCTGTTAATATTCACCCTTTCCCTTTCTCTCCTCTCCCTCTCTGCACCTGTAGAGGTTAGCTCAGATGTAGCATTGTCTCTTCAGCCTTACCTAGGCCAGGTGTCTGAGTGAGTGCACTAATTCCCTATGCAGGCCAGAGGCAGAGAAAGGGAAGCACTGCCCACCTTTGTTAAGTCATTTGTAGTGCTGCTGAGCCGGTCACCAGTGTGCCAAGGCACAATTTTCCTGTGTTCTAAGTTTTATATAAGTTATAAAACCTTCGGGAGGTGGCCTGAGATCACTCCCCAGGTCCAGCACACAGCCACGCGCACCGCTGTCCTGTACACAGCCCCGCAGGGGAGGAGTTCTCCACGAGGCTCCGCAGCCGCCCCGCTGGGCGAGGCTCACCTTGGTGATGCCCAGGGCTCCCACATTCTCGCTGTAGGACGTGGTGCCGCTGCCCGTGCCCCAGGCCCCGGCCAGGAGGCAGCCGATGCCCTCCATGCCGATGCCGCGGCTGATGGCGTGCTTGGGCGGCGGCGGGGCCCCGCACAGGCGGGCACAGGCGTAGTAATCTCCCACGGACTCCAGCATGGAGGAAATCACGCCGGCTAGGATGCCAAAGACCCCGGCCAGGCTCACCGTTGGCGTTCCCCACTGGCCTGCAAGTAAAGAGCTCGGTTTAGGTGGAAATTCATGGTTTCATTTGCCCTGAAATCTGCCCCAGGGAAGGAAGAACAGCAGGAATGCCTGTGGGTGTTCGCCTGATTTTTGACATTTCATCTCCTCCGGGTAGTCGTAGGTGGAGGCGCAAGCAGGAGGAGGCAGGATGGGGAAGGGGAGGCAGTGGTACCTGGGTAAGGCAGCCGAAACCAGGGAGCCTGTGACAGAACGTCCCCACGGCTGTCTGTCCGGGCCAGGTGGCCGTAGGCAGTGGGGGCCGCAGGCAGGACGCTGGTCACTGTCAGCACGTAGCAGAGCAGCCAGCTCAGGGAGAGCCCCAGCAGCACCTGCCCATCACAAGCAGCAGGGGGGTCTGGTTAGGCTATGCCTGCGTCTTCAGCACGGCTGCGGTGGGCAATGTGTCCCCACCCGACCCTTTTCCCTGCACACGGAAGGGAGACAAAGAGGCAGCAGGAGCTCCTGGTGGCCCTCTCTTCTTCTCTCCCTCCCTCCCAATAATTAGGGCCATGGGGAGCTTTTTCCTGTCTGCCCCTTACCACACAGGCTCAGCTGGGAAGCATTCACTCGTCTGGACACGAGTGGAAAGAGCCCAGGCAGCCCGAGGTGGGTGAGGCCAGTCCCTGACACAATTCCCCGGTATCCAGGATCCCCAACATACCGGGAAGATCTGGAAGAGGTAGATTGGAGAGGAGTGGGACTTTTTGCCTTTCTGGTAAGACGGCAGCGGCACAGCAACGTGTTTCAAGTACTGAGAGAACAGAACTATGAAAAAAATAGTCCTAGAAGGAGGGGAAATGAGACCATAAACAAAGGGGTGCCCAGCTGCCCACCTGTCCCCACAGAACTACCAAAGAACCCAAGACTCCAGAAGACCCATAAAAATAGGCCCCCAGCAGCAGAGGGTGGCTCCCCACTCCACCAAGCCAGATATGGAACAAGCTTTCCATCATAATCTACTGAGAGCTCCGCATATTTGCAAATAACTCTTTTACCCTTATTGTTTCAAGACTGACACCCCAGGCAGTGTGTCTGTGAGTACAACACAGTTGCAGAAAGGTTAAAAAATGCCTAATAAGTAAAAGAAAGGCCTGACAGATATGCAAGGTTCAGGTTCTGCCTGTGTAATTCAGTATACTAGAAATACAGAATTTATTATTTCCTGATTTCAGGTTTACCTATGCTGCTCTTCAAGGGACAAAAAGTTCCTGTAACACAGCGTAAAAGAAGAAGATTTGGTTTGGCTGTGCAAATCCCCTGTGCTGTTTTGAAAGAAAAAACCATGGTGGCTCTGTGGGGCTGCACACGGTGCCCTCAGAGCCCTCCCAGCCAGCCAAGAAGGGGAGAGCATGGCTCTCTGTCTGCGAGCGCTGAGCAACGGAGGGGCCCTCCATGGCAGGGGTGTTCCTGTGTGTCCCTGGCAGCACCCAGGGCTCCTGCTGAGGGAAGTAACTGCAGCTGCAGCTCCTCTTCCATCCCTTGTGTAGGACACATCTGGGAACAGCAGCACATCTGGGTGCACTCACAGCCTGCCCCCCATGTGCCTTTTGCCCAGAGAGGTCAACCAGATGAAGCTGGAGGCTACCACAGGTGGAGAGAGGGCAGGGACTGGGCATTCCACTTTGACTGCTGAGCTGGTAGAAGACCACGGACATTTCCTGGGTTAGCCAGGTCTCTGAAGGGCTGCTCATTATTTTACAACAAATCTAAATTTTATACAGGGAGTGAATTAATCTGGATAGGATTTGGTGAGAAATCAATTGCACCAGCTGAAGTGCACTGACTTCACTGGAAAGCTGGTAGTTTTCTCCACGTGAAAAAGTGACAAACTGTAGGTGCCATAGTCAGGGACGGGCAGAATTCCAACAGTGCAAAGAAAACTCTATCCTCACTTCTCGGCAAAGACACTCCATGACATACACAATTCAAAGCACTGGATGACTGGAGGGAGAAAGTCTGAGGAGGAACTGGTTTTCATTTGTGGTTTCTAATGCTACAGAGTCCAGACAGACTGCGTGAGAGCACACTTTGTCCATTTGCATAAATAAAAGTGCTCAGCAGCCTTATGACTCTGGAGAGAACAATTCTTCCTACTCATGTGAAGACAATACATAAAGCACCAGCTATTTCAACATAGAATACCTGAATGCTCAACTTGGTCATTTCAGGAATGTCTTTTAAACTTAAATAATGGGTATGTAAGACAGTGTGTGTAGACAACGATGATGGAGACTGCACACACATGGGGAAGGCTTGTATCTCTACTGACATATGAACTTTGTATTTTTACAAAAATCAGTGGTTTTTAAACTCATGTTTGGGTTTTGCTTTGTTGCTGAGGGCTTAGCCTCCTGTGGGTTGGAGGAGAATGACTATGTCACATGGCTGCCTTGCACAAGCCTGTCACATGTTAGTGCTCAACAAATAAACCTTGAACCCAGGGGAACTCTGCTACGGACTGTGATGTTTGGTTTCATATTGGAGGCAGGTGGTTTGTGTACTCTCATCTTTCCCGCAGAGATGTGAGACTTACAGGAATGCTATGCCCCAATGGTACCCAGCCATCTCTCCAGCCGACTCAAACAGAGGTAGTGCAACCAAGGTGATAGTGGGGGCAATTGTCAGGGGGCCAATGAACTTCATCAGAAATCCAATCAGGCCAGAAAATCCAATGAAGATTTGAAAACAGGAAGTTACAATGATAGTTCCTTGCACCTGGAAAAACGGAGGATGAAAACAGAGGTTGGAAGGAGCTCCAGCTGTTGAGCCCTTTTCTTCATGGCAGTGTAAATCCAGCATGAGAACCAGGCTCAGTCTCTAGTGACAGACTGGCATGGAGGCCTCCTGCTGACAACAGTAAAACCTGGCTGAAAATTACATGTGGGAAGGACCAGCAAAGCAGCAGCACAGCAACTCCCCCCATGGCTGATGGATTTAGTCCTCCCCAGGGCTAATTTTGTTCCAGAGATCACCTCCTCCCTGTCCCCTTGGGCCACCCAAGCATGCATCACCTGCCCTGCACTCTCCTGCCTGCTCTCCCAAGACAGGGGAAAAGCTCTTTCCCCAAAAACAGGAGCAGGGCCATGGTCTCCACTGATCTGCCTTTTGGGAAGGGCTTGGGTCTCTTCAGCACACTGCTGAAGCAAGTGACTCGTCACAGCCTCTTTTTTTTCCCTGAGTATCAGTTTCACTCTGGGAACACATTTATCACCCTGAACTTCCCAGTGTTTGACAATCACTGCCAAGGAGCCAGCAATTACATTCTGAAACGCTGCTCATCTCAGTGTCAGCTTCAGGCAGGGGCAAGGCTGCTCTCTGCCTTCTCAGATTTGGTGACAAGCTGGAACTTCTGTGGTGCTGAGCACCTTCCTTTCCCCAGCTCCAAAGGAAAGAGAAACACAGGGGCTGGGTAAATGACCCAGGCTGAAAGGAGACGTCAGCAGTGCCCTTGTGATAGATTTATGGTTTTCTTCACAATCAGCAGAGAGCAACCTGTGCTGCACAGCAAACCCCTGGTGAGCTTTCATAAATTCCCAGGAGGTTTGGAAAACACACCAACAAATGGATCCACAGAGGCAAATTTAGTCACTTGCTCTGAGAAAGGCAATTGATGTAGAATAAGGCAGTGAAACTCCTGACCTTTCCTCCTCCCTTCTGATTACCCAAGAATGTCCCTTTCCTTAATATTTACAGTAGGTTTTGCATTGCATTTTTTTACTAGGTTTCCTGTGCTTAGACAGGGTTCTTTCCTTGAAAATATTTTCCCTCCCTTTCTTCTTCAAGGCTAACCATGCTTTATAGAGAAGGGATCTGACTGGACCAGTGGAGACTTTGCTGGGACCATAAATCACATGAGGAAGTCTGCATGTCCCCTGTTCAGCGGCAGTGAAGCACCAACTTTTTTGATAGAGAACAGATGCTTAGAAAGCTGCAACAGCTTGAGGGCCAAGGTTCATTGGGAATAGAAGTTTCTCCAGCTGTGATGGCCATGATATGGTCAGGCACTTTACTGAAAGCAAACAGCCCTGACACAGAGCAGGTGCCACTGAAAATACAACGTACCTCTCGCATCCGTGTCTGCCAGACTTGGATGAATTCTGGTGAAGACGCATTCACCAGGGTGGCGTTGTTTGTCCAGTCAGGGCACTTCCAATTGGGGAGAGACAGCATTGCCAAGGTGGGGGACAGAAATGTTAAAGTCCCTCCTTGAATAATAGGCAGCCTGGAAGAAAGCAGAGGGGAAAAAATGACCAGTGAGAGTGCTAGAAACTCTGCTCTATAAGGGTGAGAGAAAGGAAAGCAAAATAAATTTAAAAATCAGTCTGCCCATAGCCTCTGACAGTATCTTTTGAATTGTTGTGGCGGGTCAGTGTCACTAACCATGGGGAGGAATTGCTGCCCACTGCATGCAAGAGCACTGACAGGGGGTAAGAGCTGAGGTTCAAATACCACCAATGAAGGGGCACATCAGTGCTACAGTCCAACCCTGCTACCCCATGTTAAGGAAGAAGTAGTGCTTCTAATGGCTGATGAGACCACGGACCTGCACAGAGTAGGAAATATCTGGCGGAGGGAAGAAGGCAAGGAAGAAAGACGGTGAGATGCTGAAGAAAAGCTCAGTGTCAATCTGGCCAATATTCAGTTGCTTCCTCTCTCCCCTTTGGCTGCTTTGCTTTTTTTCTTCACAATGTGCTCATGCACACAAGGGCATGCACTAACTACTCTCCATGTCACAAAGATCCTCATTCTGAGAGTGATAGAAAAGGTGATTTGGCTTTTAATACACTGGGTTTTAATGCCAGTTCCTCTTCTGCATTTCCACTGAAACTAGAAAGGAAACCTGCATGGACGGGTCCATGGGCACTGACTGGGTGAGACCTTGGCTCTCTCCCGATGCCACATGTCTCCTGGCTTAGAGTATCTCTCCCTCTGGGAATCCCTCAGAGTAGCAAGGAGGTTGTATTTCCAGAGGAGATCAGCATTGGCTTCATGCAGAGATTTACACAGCAGAGCAATGTCCTTTGAGCTGCACCAGCCTCTTTTTCTATGCATGAAGAAATGAAGACAGAGACCTAAAAGGCCAGACTGGCTCCTCAAAGCCCCATATAAACCCCCACTGCACTGCAAGTTTTTTTTAACCATTCCTCTAGTGTGCTTGAAAAATCCTAAGCTGTCTGAGGGTGGGCACAACATCCCTGAAACAGCCAAGGGAAATATCCAAGGTGCCTCTGTTTCCTTCCTTTAGGAAGCACCCCTAGGAGGAGCCCCCAAAGCAACCTCTCCTTGTGCCAGGAGCTCTCATGGCACCTGTTCAGAAAAGCCATGGGACAGCAATTCAGGTGACTGCTTTTGCAGGGCACAGCTTTCCCTGAAACAGAGGAATTTCTAACGTTCTTGAAACAAGAGATGGCGTAGATGTAACAGACCGTGTCTCTGTCACCTAAATCAAATATTTATACTAGTCATGCACAACTGAAGCATTGTCAAAGCGTTGAAACATTTTTCCTGGGCAAGGCACAAAAAACAAACCAAAAGAAACAGAGAAGGCCCAGGGCCATGAGTTAGAATCTAACAATAGATTTATAGTTCCTGTTGTATTGGTCCCTAAGATATTTCACAGCCAGTGTTGCCATGGGTAGGCTCAGAGGAAAACAGAGTACCAAGGTGATGCTCATGGAGTACACTGAACTCTTTCCTGTGGGGTTTCCAAGAGGGAAAGCTGCAGAAATAGGGAAGGCAATACTATGTTTTGATCAATAGTATATGATGTCCAAGCATTTACTAAGCAGGACTCACCATAATGGCAAATGACCTGTGTGTGCCTCAGAGCCTCACAGTGTCTCCAGTGACTGTCTGGGACCCACTACTGCTTTTTCATGCTGTGTAACATGACTGAGTTGCAGGTTGCAGTGGGTCAGCTTTTCCCTTGGCTATTGCTTCATGGATGTCCTCATGCCTTATAGTTGGGGTCAGCAACAAGGCAACTGCACCCTCAGCACAGCAAAAGCTGTTCAAGTTTATCCCATGGAAACAACTCCTTACCACTTAATTTAATCTGTTGTACCTCAATTAGCTATTGATCCGTGGGAGAGAAAGGCTCTCTGCTACCCTTTAATCCCCAGTTAACAGAGAGCAGGGGGATATTACAGCTCTCAGAAATGCACCAAGGTGTTTGGAGAGGGCCTGGGAGAACTCAGAATTGCACCAGCAGCGATGGTCATGCACTCCAGCCTGAATTTAGCTGGAAACCCAGTTTCTGTGTTTTTTGTGGTCAAGGTGCTCCTCCTTCCTCCACTAATCCTGTAGCAATGTAGGAGAAGGGGAAAACACCTCAGAAAGTTTGTCTACAGACATGTCTTAAGACTAAGAGAGAGAGAAAATTTTCAGTAGTGAATGAAGCAGGAGGAGGAAAAACATTTTGCACAGCTGGCAGTTGACCAGTGATTAACCAGAGTCCCTCAGATTCAGAAGCCAAAGAATGTATAACTTTGGTCTTTGAAGCAAAAAACATGGGTTCCCACCATACTGGAGGAAAAAAACAGCCTGTGGAAAGAGAGAGACAGCCCAGAGTTATGACAAGAGGAATAGAAGAAATTTTTCAAGATCAGCAAAGATACAGGATCTTTCTGGAAAGGGGGGAGTACTTGCAGTCATCTCTCTCATTAAATACTTCTTTTTCTGGGTACTGAATGGCAACTCCATGCTCATCTCATTGCTAGCTGCTCATCAGCAAAGGATTTACCTTTTATGCTACAAATCCCTGAGCATGGGAAGTGGCACCACCTAACAGGATGTGCTGCTGAACTCTTCCCTGAGTCCCTAAGTGGTGGCAGATGGACTTCACCCCTAGAGTTTCCTGTAGAATTTGTGCTCTCTTGACCCTGGGCCCAAATCAGAAGGCTCCTGCCTCAGCTGGAAGATCCCTGGAGTAAGGAACAAGCAAATACTTTTTACTGCATGTTGCAATGCTCTATTATTTTGAGGACAGATTCCTTTTAAGCCCAGCAAAAAGTATAGGAAGTATCATGAGATGCAAAATTTGGAACAGCAAGGTAAGCCTGCAAAGCTCTCAGCAGTTTCAGGGTGCTTTGGCATGGACCCTGATTCCCCAAGGATAACAAATTACTCACTGATAAACTCTTCAACAGGGTGGTGGCCTAGCACAAAGTAATTGCTCATGTTCTCAGCTCTTGCATTTGGCCTACCTTACTCCAAAGAGGACTTGCAGCAGGGTGCAAATTCCTGAGACAAAGATGATGGTGCTGATCAGGTGGCTCTGGGTCAGTAGGTCATGCTGGAGGCAAAGGCCTTTGGAGAGCATCAGTGGGACGGCTACAAGACCTCCTATGGCTGTCAAGAAGTGCTAGGAGCCACAGAGAAAGACTAGGTGAAGAAGGACACAGAACTGGCTCTGTGTTATTACCATGCTGTTGAGAGAACTCACAGATTTGTGCTTGGGCAATACTAACATTACCCATTCTCTCTCTTTTTTTTTTTTTTTTTGGCAGCTTTAATGCTCTGTTAGGAGCTGTTCCAAAGCACCTACAGGAATTGCAATGCACCCACTGAACTGTCTCCTCCTTTACATGTCCAAAGACCTTTTTGTAGTGCTGTGGACTTCCCAGGCCACTGTCAGACATGATCAGTTTATCCCCAGCATCTGCACACAAAGCAGTTGGACATACTTTTCCAGGAAGCTGGGGACCTCCCAAGGTACAGGGAGAGAGCAATCAGGCAAAGTGAATGCAAATATTTCAGTCCGTCTTATTTGCACCACAAAGGATGACACAAAAAGTTGGCAAATTGGAGCTACACGTTTTTTGCCATTAGTAGCTTTTCTCACACAGCACAATTATGGATAACCATAGAAAGTGAGTGCCAAAGAATGGAAGAATTGGGCATTGTATTTGTCAGAAGAGTCACGGACATATTTCTACAATGACCTGTTGTTAATGACTAAATATGAAAACAATTTTTAAAACCTCTTTTTGTTTTCATTATTAACCTATGTTGTTCACTCTCACTTTGGAGCACAGCACTGCAGTGGCACTCAGAAACTGGTGGCACTCAGAAACACACTCTATTCATTACAGGCATGTTTTATTAAAATTTTGATGCAGATGTGTTTGGTTGATAAACTCCAAATTTCCCTTTAAGAAAACAAAGTACAAAATTCCACCAACCTCCAGTCCATCATTATCTTAATGACTCTGAGGTCTCTTTTCCCACAGGCTGCCTACCCAACATGGCATTGATGGCACTGGGTCATTTA
This sequence comes from Onychostruthus taczanowskii, assembly GCF_017590055.1. Taxonomy (NCBI): domain Eukaryota; kingdom Metazoa; phylum Chordata; class Aves; order Passeriformes; family Passeridae; genus Onychostruthus; species Onychostruthus taczanowskii. The sequence goes on along the minus strand of NW_024499418.1, from coordinate 50,033 downwards.
ATACACCTGGGCGCTGACACCAGCCAAAACAGCATGTGGCTTGCTGCAGAGTTTTTGTTGCCATGGGAAGGCAGAAGTTCAGAAACCCCTTACACATCTGGCTGCCTTCAGCCAAGGTACCCAACAAGTTCTTATTTACTGTTTGACCCCAGCCCCAGGACTCTGCCTGACCATTTGCACTTCAAAGAGTGCAATGTAGCTGTGGGCATGATGATAATAGTCAGTGCTAGGGATGTGAACTAAAGGATTTGAGCTCACTAAGATCCAGCCTCAGAGCTCCATTCAAGCCCTGTGAAAGTAAAAGACTCCCAAATTCAGGTTTAACCCCAATTAACTGGCTGAACAGCCATGTAACTTTTACCTACTCCCAGCCTCCACCTGCTTTCCATCTCACCTGAATGCCCAGCAGGATGCACAGATACCAGGGAGGCACATCTGTGACACTGTAGCCAAGCTTGGTCCCACTGTGGCTAGTGCCTCCACCTTCCTCTGGGCCCCAGGCACCATGTTCTGGTGAAGAATGGCAGTGGCTCCCATGTTTACCCTGGACAACAGGAGAGACACTTTGTTAGCCAGAACCTGGCCTTGTAGATGTCCAGCAGCCACCTCTCTTGCATCCACACTCTGTGTCTGGAAGGAATACCTCCTGTGTAGCTTTCAACAATGTATGATATTTTTAAAAAACAAAACCAAACCAAACAAACAAACAAAAAACCAAGGAGGAGAAATTAAAACAGAGGCACAAAACATATGGAAAATTTTTGTATGTGCTGGTGTGTCTAAGGCTGAAGAAACACTAGAGAGTGTCTCAGTCTCAAAGGGACATCCAGACAAAGTGTGTTAATGTCATTAAAATCTAGTTAAGGATAAAGAAACTGCAACCAGGAGCAAGGAAGAGTGTGCAGTGGGCTTATCAGAGAAAACTGCAGTCCTCCGGTCTCTGTACCTCCTGGCAATTCCACCCAAACAGCATTTTTATAAAACATGCTAAAACACCTGGGCTGCTAATTACTGACTATAAACACATTTTATATTTCATTTCCTGAGTCTTCTCTTTCAGTCTCCCTATGCTCACCTTTACCAGTGTTCTGCCTTGATAAAGACACCTGCCTTTTGTCCTATTAGAAAACCCTGGTCCTCCAGAGGAGCTGGGTGAAACACAGGGACACCAGTAAATGGGAAATCCCAGCATCCATGCCAAAGGAGCTGGCTGAAACTGCTATGCAGGGAGGCTCAGGTCTCCTCTCAAGCAGCCAGAAGCCCCAGGGCTTCCCAGGGAACTGCATGCCTTTCAGTGTTTATTTATATAAAGATGCATTTTGCCAAGGAAAGCAAAGTAGTGCTTTGCTTCATTTGCCACGGCTTTTAAGTTGAGCAAATTCTCCTGGTTGTCCATGCCTTCTTCCAGCCCACTCTGACCTCTGTGCACACACACACATAGGTTGGAAGGAGGCTGCCTGGGAAACCACAACACTTAGAGCCAGATGCAAAAGCTAATTAAGATCCCAAAGCATTTGTTTCATTGGCCCATCTCCAACCAGCAAGTCCTCAGCATCCTGGCAGCAGAGGGCTTTTCTGGGCTGAGATGCCCTACTGTATCAGGCAGGGACAGAAACCTGCTGTCTGGAGAAGCTTAATCAGTTTGTCTGCACCAAACTTCTTTTTGGTTTTTTTTGGTTTTTTTTTTTTCTTTATCCTCCAAGTCCTGCAGGAGCCTCAAGACACCAAAATACCCAACACAATAGCAAAGTGTTTGCAGTAACACTCCTGGCCTACCTACTGATGGAGGCAAACAGGTAGTGCTGTGGTCAGGAACAGAGATGTAAAATTAATGTTGCATTCTGTTGTAAATTTTGCAGGTGTGGCAGATTATTACCAAAATCATTTGCCTGAAACCTCCAGGTTTGCATTCTCTTGGCTGAGTCTCCAAAGTCCCATTTTAGGTCACACAGTTTTGAAAACAGGCCATGTAATCCCTAAGACCCCAGACCTGATATTGTTATTGAACTGTTGTGTGAGGGGTGGGGAACTCAGGTTGTAAGGGTATAATTGAATTAATTATGAATTTCTTTGTTCAAGGTCCCTCCCCAGCAGCACCCAGCTTGACCTGTTTCTATTGCAGTACCACTCAAATAAACAACCTTAATCAATTTAAAGCCCGAGACTCTGCTCCAGGATTCCTACGATGGAGAAGCCTCTTTAACAAACACAGTGTATTTATCCAGCCTAGGCAAATGGGAGCATTACAGACACTTCAAAATAGATAGGTGAAGGCAGACTTAATTCAAACTGGACTCAGGCATGAATTTCAAGAGCAAAAGTTGTTCCTTAGTAACTCCCTGTGCAGACATTTTCATTTCAGAATAAGAGAGCCTGAGCCATGGATTAACAAATGTACAGCAAGGTACTTAAGACTGCCCATGCATGGAGTTACTTGGAGACAACTGCTCCTGTATAACACCACGGGTAGACAAATGCTAAGCTAGGCAGACAGCAGTAAGCTCCTTTCTTTCCATTGCAATTTCCCCTGTATTAACCAGGAGGCATATTCCAGGCAGGCAGAGCCTGTGCCAGTAACAGCCCCGCATGATCATCACATGAGAGCCTGACCCTCCCCAGGAGCTAGAGGGGAGTGAGCAGGACTCATCAGGAAAAGAATGGAGTGGAGATATCAGGATGAGAAAGGAGCAGAGCCACTGGACTCAAACTGAAATGCAGGAGGTACCATCTTAAAATCTGGCAATATTTTTTTTGCTGACAGAGTGACCAAGCACTGCACAGGCTGCCTAGAGAGGTTGTGGATTCTCCATCCTTAGAGATATTAAAAACTGTCTAGACACAGCCTGAGGCAGCTGGCTCTGGACAGCCCTGCTTGAACAGGGCTTTGGAGAAGGTGATCTCCAGAGCTGCACTCCAACCTCAGCCAGCCTGTGAGGCTGAGATGCTGGCAGGAGGACAAGGAAGGAGCAGTCTGGAGCAGGGAAGGGAAACCCCTGTTGGGGGTTCTGAGCCCAGCTGCTCCCATGAATCCAGGGGACCAGTACACCTTCCATTGCCTCAGGTCCCAGGCACAGCATGAGGGTCCTCAATCACATCTTAAATAAGTGGATCAGGAAGGCAGTCAGAAACTGAACTGCTCGAACCACAGGTAAAAGACCTTTGTCTTCTACCTTCTTTAGGGTGATTCAAACCATAAAAGTTCACAAGTCTGATATGTGTTATGGAAGAACAAGTTGAAGTGGAGGGCCTGTTAAAAATAATGAAAGAAAACTGACTGACTCTGAGCACTTCCCTGAGGCTTTGCCCACAGCTGGCACAGCAGCTCCACTGCACGTAGTAAGCTCACCCAGAGCTATGCAAGAAATGTGGGACTTGTATACTAGGAAGTTAAATGCTTCCTCCAAGGTAGCACAGACAGGTGGTCTGTATCAAGGTAGCAAGATGTTTGCAGGACCTCACTCCTTCACATCTGTTGACAGAAAATAAGCAAAGTTTTTGGTTTCTGATGGTGGTGACCCCTGCCTTGGGATAGGAAGAGGGCTGTCATGTCCCAGGACCTTTCCCATTACTGTTATAGCTAGCAGCATTCTCAGTGTACCACACACCCCTGAACTGGCACATCATTTACAGCTTTTACTACACATCTGTAATTCTACAGGGTGCCCTCCTCAGCTGACACCCAAATCCCTTCTTCACCCATCTTTCTAACAATTCACCTCACTGGAAATAGGTCCAAAAGACAAAGAAACACAGTCTTTACTAGGTTAAAATACTATTGTAATTTTTCTAATGAATACATAAAATACTTTACCCAAAAACACAGCCACAAGCTCACCTGTTTTTCAGTACAGATACACGTGCATTGCCATTCATCTACATTATAATTTTAGAAATAGTGGAGGGAAAATAAATTAAAAGGGTACCAAAGAGTAGAAAGTATGCTGAGCCTGCAGCAGCAGCAGCGGCTGTAGTGAGGAAATCATTCCTCAGATTCTTGTCAGTAAGAGCCGAGACAAAAGCCCGAGCCCCCGGCTTTCCCCTTCTCCTCCTTCCACAGGGTTTGCAGCTCTTTATGCAAGAATTACCCTTCAGAGAGCAGACTCACCGCAAAGCTGGGGTTACCTAGCCCGTTGATATCTTTGTCTGAAGAGGGTGTCATGCCTTCTGCTTGCCTTCACCGACTGCCTTGAAAAAGAACCAGTCAGAAGAGGAAAGCCTCCCAAATTCCCACTCCTTTCAGTCAAAACAGCCCCAAAGAAATGGAGTGAGTAGATGCAGAAGCTGGATTTCAGGAGCCAAACAGTGCTCAGTCCTAGCTATTCATGTGAGCTGTATTGCAGAAGTATTTCCTTTTCTTTGGCTTATATAAGTGACTCCTTTCCTCCAGCTGATTAGAGGACTGGCATTCAAATCAATCTGGAAAGCAGCCCTTCCCTGGAATGAGAGAATCAGTAACTCCTGACAGAAAAACTTCATCCACAGGTAAGGATGCTGGAGGATATCAGAGAGGCATCCCCCACAGCCTTGGAAATTGTTGCTTCATTTCTGTTTCAGCATCAACTTGCATTTTTTATGTGGGTTGGGCCTGTTTGAAGATCGTTGTCGTCATCTTTGGGACATTCAATTACCAGACAGTTTCACTTATTACTTATGCAAACTACTGTATATTTTGGCTGACATACAAACATTGTCATCTTGTAGGATATCCCTATTACAGCCTGAAAAGAATGAAGCTTTTATTGTGAATTTATTTATGGCAGCAACCAATGACGAAGTGCTGACATATATTTGTTGTTTAGCTTAAATAAATTTGAAATAGAATGAGTCATAGTTGTAATACTGTGTGATTTAGAATACTGTTTGCTTAGCTTTAGTTGCTTAGCACGAGCAGCTGGATTTTCTGAAGGCTTGAGCCACAAGCTGTGGACTTTCATAGAGATACGCTTTTGGCTGAAATACAATTAATTTTCCTAGTAACTGGTACAGTGCTGTGTTTTGTCTTTAGTCTGATAAGAATATTGATAATACACTGATTATTTAGTTGTAGTATTTATCCTGAGTCTAACTCTTTTTTAGTTCCCCATGTTCTGCCAGTGAACAAGTGCACAAGAAGTGCAAAACAGAAGATAAGAATGCTACAACCATCAACTCAATAAAATAAGGCAATGGCCTGCCTGCATGAAGACAAAGAAAGAGTTCAATAAGATAGTAGAAGACCCAAACCAAAAATCACCATTGGACTAAAAACTGCATTAAGAGCACATGAATGGCAAGTGTGTAATCTTAAGCATATAATTGCCTGGGGATTTCTTTATTCATGGTCCCTCTCCAAAGGCATCCAGCTCAAGCTGATGTGCTGCTGTACCATCTATTAAATTCTTTATTTTTATAACTTCCTCTGTTGTAGGAAACCTATGGGTGAGCCTGAATGAGCAGGAAGTACACCAAAGTGAGGAAAGGAATACTCTCACTGGCTGATGGAGCTGCTTACTGTGAAGGATTTTGATCTCTGCTCGTGTAGTCTTGGGGGGGATGTGTGGGTGTGGATGTGGGTGTGACTGACTCCTGGAACACTAAGGCAGCAGCTTCTCCTTTCACACAAGTCATCAGAACATGACACCAAAGAGGTATAGAAAACAGAAGATTGAAAAAAGCCTACTTCAGTTCATTTGATTATCCCCACACAGCTAAGGATCCAAGCTGATCACCATCAGATAGCCCAAAGCATAGTTACCCTTTTCTTAAAATAGCTAATGGTGTTAATGCTCCGTCAAACCATTCCAGCCACCCCACCCCCACTTAGATTAAATTCTATTTCATTTAATGCCTTCCTAAGGCAGTGAGCTTCAATTGCAAAGAACTCCTTCAGAGAGGGGCATGTTATCAGCTACACTTAGTGACCAGCCATTGGCAATATCTCCTGGTCTCCACAAAGGATGCAGTGGAACTGAAATAAACTTCAGTCCCTATTCCTTCTGTAGAGCTTTGGTATTCTCAGATCTTCTCTTGAGATCAGGACTTCATTACAGGATAGGACAACATCGCCCTAAACACTATTAGTGAAGTTACATCCTGCTGGACAGATAAATTCTAAGACATCAAAATCATTGAATCATAGGATGGTTTGAATTAGAAAATACCTGGAAGATCATAGAATCATAGACTCAGAATGGGCTGGTTTGGAAGAGACCCTAAAGATCATCTAGTTATAGACTAGAATGGCACAATATTCCTACGGGGCTGGTCTATCTTCTCAGTAATTTCTTATTTTTATTAAAAAAGTCTCCTACCTGTTAATTTCAGCCCAGCATCTGTTTAATGACTCCTCAGTCCTGCCAAAACCTTGTTTTCAGATGAGACCCAGGCATTCAGTAACCAAAGCTTCTTAAACAATTTAAACTTGTTTAACATCCAAAAGGCATGGGTGCATAACAACACCTGTGTCACCTAGACTAGCATGTGAAACTGCCCACACAAAAGAGTGTTAAGTGAACAGGATGAGAATAACAAAATAATAATAAACAACAATAATCCTTTTCCTAAAAAAAAAAAAAAAAAGCTGGGCAGAAAGCCAGCTTCCTCACCTGGGAAATCCTGCAGTGCAAAAAATGCACTTTTTAGAGTACCAAGAGATTGTAGATTTTAATAAAAAACATGATAAGTAAGTCCTACATAGCCAAAAGCCTGAACATTAAGCCTGTTAGGAATGAAGAGTTTAACAATACCAACCTCTGGCCAACAGAAGGTTAATAATCTGGAAGCTAGATGAAGGTTATGAAACAGCACAATGTATATGCCAAAACAGAAATTTATGGGGTCCATGTGAAATGCCCCAGCCTGGATATCCTGCCTTTGGAAATAAGCAAGAAAAGTAGGCAGTCTCTGTGTACATTTAAATATTGTATACATAATGTATACATGAACATTTATGTGCATGTTTAAGTGTATATGACAGGATTATCAATAAATTACTAAATTGTGAGTTTTTTTCAGAACAAGGTATTATTCAATTAGCAAAAATGCATGTTTGAACAGCAGTGTTGTGAACTACTGATTATTCATGACAGTCAATTATACAAACAACTTTTAAGTATAAATTGGCAGGTACGCACCTTTTCAAGTTATTCACAATGTTTTAGGAAAGAAAACAACAAAATACAACACAGATAGCTTTAGACTTGTGTGTCTGGCATATCTCTTGCTGTCAGTCAAGTGACCGGGCCAGCTGCTCATGACAGTAAAGGCTGGCTCAGTTTATGCCCCTAAGAGAAGCATAACTCAAACTTTATGCCTCTGCAATGCAAGCACTGATACAGGAGCTCCCTTTGCTTTCAGTGAATACCTCCAAAACTTCCAGTGCACCTTAAAATTGGAGTCTCAGGTGGGATAGATTCACAGAATATTCTGAATTAGAAGGGACCCACAAGCATCATCTAGTCCAGCTCTTAAGTAAATGGCCCATACAGAGATTGAACCCACAGCCTTGGTGTTATTAGCACCATATTCTTTCCCAAATGATAAACCAAGAGTGACTGGCACAGGTGAAGATGTCAAAAGCTGAATGAGAGGCATCCCTCCATATAGGGCTGTGCACATCTAACCTGGGGAGGTGCAGACTTGCTGAGGTGTGCCAAGCCCCTTGCTGAGAGAGCAGGTTCATCCACAGTGCTCTCACAAACCTGTGGCACTGAATCCCAGCTACTGGGGTTGAACAAAGGTGTGTTTAAAGGGAACTCAGGGCTACGAACTAAAAGCGGTGCAGCATAGAAGAGGCATGTCATGGAGACTTTGTGCAAAAAATACCAACAAAACACCAAATACTGCAATCATCTTTCTGAAAAACAGTTTGCTCTTTCACAGCTCTAGCCCTGGTTGGTTTGCATGAAGGATGGACTAGCAAGAGAACTAAGCAAGTGACTTGCAATTACTAATTTAGTTACAAAACACCTCTATGTCCTGTCTGCAAAACCTTCTGCAAGCAAAGAGGATTACCCACAGTCACTGACTTGAAATTAGTACCTGTGTGTTCATTGAATCATATAGTAGTTTGAGTTGGAAGGGACCTTAAGTGTCACCTAGTTCCAAGCCCCCTGTCATGGACAGAGACACCTTTCACTAGATCAGGCTGCTTCAAACCCCATGCAATCCAGCCTTGAACATTTCCTGGAACAGAGCATTCACAATTTCTCTGGGCATTCACAATTTCTCTGGGCATCCACAACTTCTCTGTAGTTCAGAATTCAGTAGTGGAAGTGTGGGAGAGGGACATTTTTGCAGAGGGAAGATTTAAAAGGTTCAAAGGGGCGCAAGAGAAGGTAGGAAGAAATGCCTCTGGTTCAGGAAAGCTTTTCCCCTCAGTGCATCCCCACCAGCCAGCAGGGAGATCTGAGTGCAAACACAAGAGACACTTGAGCCAGCTTTGAAAACCATCAGCTGAGCATTGCCTTGCAGGCTGCTGTGATGGAGAAGCAGTCCTTGAAGAAGATCATCCACGGGGAATATACAGTAAAGGTGGACAACACCAGCCAGGAGTTTGGAGCTAGGAAAGCTGCAGCCCCGTGGCCATGACAGCTTCCCCTCTAGCTTCTCCTTCCTCTTAGCCTTCCTCACAAGGAAAGGACTGACCTGGGGCATGGACATGCTCCTCTCCTGAGCCCTGGAGGAAGTTGCACTCCCTGCAGGAACAGCCTGGTGCCCTGCTCTGGTGCCCAGCTCGATGCAGATGTCTGCCTCTGGAAAGCAGGAACTGGGAACAGCACTGAAATCCCACTCCAGCAGGATATTGATTTTGTAATAATAAACCCCTTTATTTCCCTCAGCTGCAGGCTAGCTCTTAAGAGCATTAGCAAAGGGTTAATCCATGTCACCTATTCAGCATTTTGAGCACAAACGTGGTTGTTGTGTCACGGGGGTTTTGCTGAGCCTGGTCATTCCCTGGCATGTGTGACAAGCCAGACTGCTGCTGACACCGGGCTGAAGGCCACGCTTTTGGCATGTGCTCAGTCCACAGCTATTGCACATCTGGATGCACCCAGCAGCAGAGAGGGGCACTGCCCCAGGCTCTTCCCACTGTCTGCCAGTCTGGCAGCAGAGGGACCAGCTCGTAAGCCCCGGCAGGAGAAGGTGGACACAGATCCCAGGCTCAGGCTCAGCAGAGGGACCACTTCAGGGTCGGTTCTGTCCAGAGAGACATAGCCCCAGAGCCCAGGGGGCTGCCTGTGCTCCAGCTTCCAGGAGACAACAGGGTTTGCACCCAGGGCATGCCCCAAGGCAGGCTTCTCTGCTGTCAGGGTTACACTGGCACACAGTCCAGACAGTTCCACTGTCACACAGTCCTGCCTCAAAACTTTTACCTTTACTGCACGAGCAAACAGTACAATCCCTGCAGTCAGATGAAGAAAAAAAAAAAAAAAAAAAAAAAAAAAAAACACTCCCAAGAAACCAGCAATACCAGCAATATAGCAGTATTCACTGAGACAGGCAGGAACATACTTCCTTGGTCTGCTCTCCAGGGGGTGCCAAGAAAGGTCAAGGATTAAGAAGGATTAACCAGAAAAGCGAAGAAATGAAAGTAGTTTCTGAGCAAGATCATTATGAGTCATGGGAGGTTGAAACAGGTTTTCCTAAGGAATCAAATAAATCCATTGGAGAGAAGCCCAGAAATACCAGCCCAGAAAAAAAAAAACAAAACAAAAAAAAAACCCAAAAACAAACAAACAAAAAAAACCCACTCAGAGATGGATGGACAAACAGAGCAGGATTAACGCATTCCCACATCCAAAAATCTCATGGAGGTGACAAGAAACCTCTCTGCAAGTACAAGGAGGGCCAGCGTACTGCTGAACTACTCCAGGTGGGAGTAAAGCTAAGAGCAGGTCCCAGTGCTGGGGAGGAAGGCAAGCAAGGTCCTGCCACTGCCTGGCCCCACAACTCCCACTCAGTAGACACCCTCATCTACATCCCTGTGTTGGGATGGAATGTGACAAGAACTTGATCCTGACATTTTTATTTCTCCTTTATGCACTACAGTAAATCACACTAAGATAGTAAGACCACTGATGGGTTTTAGAAATAGAAGCTGCTCACACATCCAAGGCAACATTCCCCCCCTCAGAACCCACTGGGGCAGCCATAAACAGCCCAGCACACTGACTACAGATATAAAAAGAGAAATGAACAAAAACTGATCCATCTGCATGCAAAGCTGTATTTGTGCCAATGCAATTCGTGAATAGCAGCCTCTAACCCTTACACCTGCAGTAAGTCTCAGGACAGGCAAGGATGCAGTACAGGAGGGAGACCCACAGAGCCAGGGGAGCTCCAGGGGGTGCAAGAAGGGGAGAAGACAGCCACAGCAGGGGATGCTCCAAAAGTCACCTCAAAGTCCTGCTGGTCACACAGCTGCTGTACTGGCTGCTGGGGAGAGCCCTGGCACAAAGGCACTGCCTGCTCCAAAACATCTGGCTCTTAAGCCCTCAAGGCAACATGGAGCATCTTTTCATGGGTGACCAGGTGACCAGGCACGTGGGGTAGGTAAGAGCAACATACATTCCAGGAGGCAAGAGTTGATTGCTACTACAGCCCCTCCACCTATAAAACATCAGAGCCTGAAATGACAGGCAGAGAGATGCCAAGCAGAGAAAAGGGAAAGGAAAAGCAGATTTCTCTGCAGTTCTCATAGTGGCAAAGCCAGTGGAACTGCTGCTATGAAACCCTTTTGAATCCCATGGCTCATATCCCACTCCACTGCCGTTGACAGAAAATCAGCCCTAGGTTCTGGCAGGAAGGAAGAGACAAGCCCAGGAGGGTCTGCAGCGTAAGAGTCTCAGCAGTGAGCTCAAGCATGGATTTTGGTAAGTGGAGGAGGAGGAGAAGGAGAAGGGTTCCTGATGTGCAGCTCCAGCACCTAGAGAGATGCTAACAGCCAGTCTCTGCAGACAGGGGCTGTAAAGGATGGATCCTAAGGGTTTGCTCTTTCTCACTCCCTTTCCCACACCTGTTTTCCTTCTCCATGGGACTCTGGAGGCGAGTGGCCAGAGCAGGGCTGGCAGTGCTGGGAGCAGGGACACAGGACTTGTGCCGGCGCGGAGGAGAGGCAAGTGCCGGGGGGAAGAGCGGCTTCTAGCTTTGCTGCTCAGGGCTTAATGCACTAAGAGCTCAGCTGATTCCTGCTCAGACGCAAAGGGAAACCGCAGGCGCTCGGGGCGGCCGGGCACCCAATGGTGCTGTGTCTGCCCAAGCCATGACGGGACAAAGGCTCGGGAAATGCATCGTCCTTTGCCTGCTGCCCTGGAGCTTTGCCTGGAGTGATGCTGCTGGGCCCGGGACCGCCTCACTCGGTGCAGGACACGTCAGAAAGGGGCTGTCCAGAGACGCTGCCAACGGGACCGATGTGCAGAGCAACATCTCAGGTACTGAAATGAGCGATCTCCCGCCTCTCCCTCTGCGGGCTGCCTGGGGCCCCTCGGTGCAGGAACACACGGGGAAGGGCGCAGGGACGCGGGGATGAAGGCTTGATGGTGCTTCTCTCGTCGGACACAGCGGCACTCCCAGGGCATGCACAGTGGCTACAAGGCTTTGTGTGGTGGCCACAGCAGAATCTGTGATACGGGAGAGACGTGTTGCACCAGAAGCAGTCAGGAGGCACAGGGAGGAAACTCGACAGTTAATGTTTTCCTTTGAGAGTAAAGTCCTCCTCCATGTTAACATCTATGCCTGTCACGATGGACCAGCTGTCTGCTCAGGGTATGGGACGTGCACTGGACACATCCTATCCGTAGAGGCTGAGCTGCGACCCTTGGGAAGAAACTGAGATCTTTTTTTAAAAAAGTACAAATAATCTCCAGCTGCTGAGGGTGATTATTTTTCTTTAATCAACTTTCCAGGGCAAAGCACATGCCATTTCCCAGTGAGATACGGCCTCAGGGTTGCTGTGGGGTGACCACCCACCCGGGGCTGGCAGCAGCTCAGAGAGCCCATGTCATACTCCAAACCATGGTGACTGTTGGCAAAGGTCATAACAGATGGTGCTGGGCAATGTAGTCATACAAGAGATCCAGTCCAGACACTCAGCAGCCTCCCTGGCACCGCTGAATTAACTCATACAGACATCTGCACTACCTGTTAACAGCACTGCTGAAATGAGAGAAAGATTTTACTCAGCCTGGTTTGTTTCTTATCAGCCCCACTGGACTAGAAGCCTACACCATCTCAGTAAAAGCAGAGGGAAACCAGACCTTTCTCTCACATTAGCTTTGCTATTCCATTTGGAATTTCCCACAAAAGTTACCCCTAAGCTAGATAAAGCACATTTCTGCCTGCAGGTTTTAAGCTTGGTTAAATTAGAATTGATCAGAGTATTTTCATTAATGGAGGATAATGATATCCATGATACCTGCTACCACACTTTCTCTGCCTTATGGTAGAATATCCAGATGGGGGGGTTGGCAAGCACGTGGTCAGACTGCCATTCTTTTTGGAGCCTACCTAACTTTTGGCTCTCCCTAGGTATTCGCGAAATGCAAAAGAGATGGTCTAAGCAGGACAATTAAGTAGCTCTGAATAGATGTCAGTTACAAACTAGATAAAAAATTAAAGGCTGGGATGAAAAAAAAAAGCCTCTCTCTCTAGCAGAGAGTAATATTTCTTTGTTTTGAGTTCCAACCAACAATATTCTCCCAATGTTAAAAAACATTCTCTTCCTTTCCCCCCTAAAAATTGCTCTCTGCATACTCTCCCCAGCCTGCACCTTTCCAGTCTCACTTCTCCTGTTCAGCAGCTGCTCACACTAGAGAGTTTGCAACTGAAAAACTTATTTTTTCAGATAAAACTGCTAGACTTTGTAATGTATTTCCTTTGGACTATACACACACCGTCCCAGAGGCTTGCAGGTCCTGCAGGAGTAACACAGGGGACTAGCAGCCCTTTTGACAGCATCACTGGGGGGCGTTTGTCACCACCTACGCTGAATATGTCCCCTTCTCCCCCAGTGCCATGCACAGCTCTCCCCCCGCCGCGCTACGGATACTACTACGTGGACAGAGGCTCAGGCGTCTCCTTGGGCTCGGTGCTCGTGTACTGGTGCCAGGAGGGATACCAGCTGGTGGGCAGCGAGAGGCTCGCCTGCCTCCGCCAGGACAGCACCTCATCCTGGAGCCACGCCCCTCCGCAGTGCCAGGGTAAGGAGCCCTCGGGCGGGATCCAGCCCCCGGGGGCAGCGCTAACGCGGGTGGGGAGGTGCGGCCACCGGCCCTCCCACGGGGCCTTCCTCGCTCTGACCACGGCAGCGAGGGCAGCGGGAGGTGGGGTGACCCGGCCACCCTGAACGGGGACAAGGAAGGTCCAGCTTGACCCAGGCGGTTGCGGCCAGCACCGCTCAAGTGCCTGCCCCAGCAGCAGCACTGCAACAGCAATTCAGGAGCTGCATGAGGCAGGGGGTGCCAGGGGGTGAATGCACCTGAGATCAGCTCAGCAGAGAGCCAGAGCCTCCCTCATTCCCAGCAGCTGCTGCTCAAGCCAGTAGGCTGGGTCAAACCTGGCACCGGCTGACACCGACTCCTGGTGCCAGGCACAGGGAGCCCAGGGCACTGCCAAAAGCTTTCCCAGCAGGAGGAAAACTGAACTGCACAGTAACCTGGGGCATGCTGAGCACCTGCCAGTCGCAAGTGGCTCTCCTTAATACTTTTTTAACTTTTCTTTTAACATTCTTTTTTCCGGTTTTAGCTGTTTCCTTTTGTCCTTTTAAATTTTTCCTTTTTACATTTTTCAACGTTTTTTCCTTTTTAACTTTTCTCCCTTTTAAACTTTTTTCCATTTTTGGCTTTATTACATTTTAATTTTTTCCTACTTTTCCTGTTTAATCTTTCTCCTTTCTATTTTTAGGGCTTAATTTCCGCTACCCTTATGCTTTATGCAAGACACATCAAATGCTTTATATTTTCTATCCCGTGTGATTATTTTATATTAATTATCTGAAAAAAAAATGATGTGTTAATAGGGGGGGTTTTTTTCCATCAACTTTCTGGTGTATTGAGCCGGCGCGGCATCACCCACGTTCACCATTAGCTTTTATAATGGTTATTAATAAATATTCTCTGGCGTCACTCTGGGTTACCTGCAAGGCGGACGGCGGCCGGGAGCGAGGGGCGTCCCTTTCCCCGGCGCCGCTCACCGCCCCTTGCCCGCAGCCGCCCCGCAGCCCTCGGGCACCGGGTCCCGCATCGCGGTGGCCGCCTCGCTGCTGAGCGGAGCCGTCATCCTGGCTCTGCATCCTGTCCGTCTCCTTCGCCCTGTGCTGCTGGCGCGACAGGGCGAGGAAGAGCCGCGGGGGGTGAGTATGGAGGTGGGGTGGGAGCGGTGGGGTGGGTTCGGCAGCAGCGAGGAGCAGCTGCGGCCGCTGAAGGAGCGTCGCTGCTGCCATCTGCAGAGACAGCGGGTTGTGCCCACTCGGGACACTTGAGACCCACTTGTGCCCTTTCACAGCCCTCCTGCTCACACATCTGGAACTATCAAGCATTAAAAAAAGTTAAACCACTGCTCCAAAGCCAAGGTATGCTTGACTGTGGAAGGGGTTTCCATCAGTGGGGATGCTGATGATGATGATTGCAGAGGGGGCTCCTGTTACGTGTCTGAGGAATGGGATGCCATACAGAGGGACCTGGACAAGCTCAAGAAGTGAGGCCATGGAAACCTCAGGAGGTTTAACAAGACCAAGTGCAAGATGCAGTACCTGGGTCAGGGCAAGCCCAGATATCAACACTGGCTGGGGGATGAACAGATCGAGAGCAGCCCTGCTGAGAAGGACTTGGAGGTGCAGGTGGATGAGGGGCTGGACATGATCCAGCAATGGCACTCACAGCCCAGAAAGCCAATTGTATCCTGGGCTGCATCCAAAGCAGGGTGAGAGAGGGGATTCTACCCCTCTGCTCTGCTTTGGTGAGACCCCACTTGCAGAGCATTCCGCTCTGAGGTCCCTAAAGTAAGAAAAACATGGACCTGTTTGAGTAAGGCCCAGAGGAGGCCACAAAGATGATCAGAGTGTTGGAGCACTTTCGTGAGAAAGGCTGTGAGAGTTGGCATTCAGGGAGCAGCAAAGGCTTCAGGAAGATCTTACAGCAGCCTTGCAGTACTTGATGATACCCTACAAGAAAAAGGGGTACAAGCTTTTTAGCAGGGCCTGTTATGATAAGACAAGGGGCAATTATTTTAAAGTGAAAGAGGATTGGCTAAGGTTGACTATAAGGAAAATGGGTTTTAAATGAGGGTGGTAAAACACTGGAACAAGTTGCCCCGAGAGGCTATAGATGCCCCATCCCTGAAAATATTCAAGGTCAGATTGGATGGAGCTCTGAGCAACCTGATGTAGTTGAAGGTGTCCCTGCTCATTGCAGTGGGGTCACTTGAAAGGCCACTTCCAACCTAAATTGTTCTATGATTCTGTTAGCTTGGTGATCTACAAAAAGCTCCCCATTATCAGAGGAAGAAGGGAACAGACAGTACATGGAGGATGGTTAATAGGAATATCACTTTTCTGAGGCTAAGTTCAGTGCAACTGTCTGCACACAGCCCAGGGCTGGGGAGGGAAAGGAGAAGCATTCTTCTCTGGAAATAGCTGGGAGAAAAGTCATGGTGGGAAGCAGGACTGGACAAACAGAGGTAGCAGGACCACAGTCACAGAGAATCATCTCTGCAGCAGCACTGCGCAGTTTTCCCAGCATACACTACAGCCCAGCAAGGTCTCTTTTGTATCCTGGGCGAAAGATTACAGTAACAGGGACCATGCAGCCTAGGAATACACCTTAACCAAGAGCCTAACTCATTATCACAAGTGCACAAAGACAAGGAGAAAAAAAAAAAATCCCTGCAAGCAAGAGAGAGCATCTCAGTCTTTCAACAGGCACCAGCCATTCCTCTTCCCACAGGCCTGCTCTTCCCTAGGTGGTGCAACCCTTTTCTGCAGGGCTGAAACAGCATCAGTCCTTTCCTCTGGGAACAGCAGAACGGGGTAAAAATCACTGGGCGACAGCGTTGCCTTAGGATACAAACATAGAGATCTTTCCCTGTGTGAGCAAATAAAAGCCAGAGCACAGAGCACCAAGCAAGCACCTGCATGAGCATCTCTCTCTCACCACCCGGCAGGCAGCAGCAGCAGAGAAGCAAAGTCAGAGGACGGAGGCGTGACCCCTCCACCGCCGAGAGGGGCAGGAATGCTTTCGGAAGACTCAAATACTACCACCGGCGCGATTACCACCTCTCGGCCGTCTCCAGCTCTGTGTTCCCAGGGGCATTGGCAGGCTGCAATAACCTGGCTTTCCAAAGGTACGGTTCAGCACCACCCCCTGCCGCTGCCCTCCCAAGCTCCTCACACATAGCCGAGAGCTGCTCCCAGCCTGCCCGGAGGCAGCAGCAGCCAGCTGTAAAAAAGCTGGCGTCTCTTGAGCAGTCAGTCCTCTGCTTCATCCTCTGACAAGGGGAAGGGTGTGAAACCCCACAGCAGTGAAACCCTTGCACCCGCTCTTTTCCAAGGGGAGGGAAGCCGGAGGCCTAGGGCTTCCCTTTGCCCTGCCTCAGCATCACCTGGGTACAGGCTCCTTACCATGTCCCGTCCCGCTTGCCTTTCCCAGCAGCCCAGCCCAGCAGCCGAAGGTGCCCGTGGAAAGATGGCGCTGCGAGAGCCAGGCGCTGCTCCAGCCGGGGCTGCCGGCCGGCCCCGCCCCGGGCAGCGGCCTGCCCGGCCACCTGCCCTCAGCGCCCGGCCGCCCGCGGCTGCCCCTCGGGCCTGCAGCAACACAGGCTCTGCAGCAAGTTTGGAAAACCGGTGTGAGAATTTAAACTGCCATTCCACTTCCTTTTTTTTTTTTTTTTTTTTTCCCCTTTTAACGCTGTTAACTCCTTGAGCTCAGGAAAGCATTTCAGAAGAGCCAATTACTCCACCTGGGTTTTCAAGTGGAGAAAACCTGGCACTTCATGCTGAAAGACAATTTTTAATATAAGCCTTTTATTTCCCTCCCATACCCAGCAGTGCACATTTCAAACAGGAGTTTCTGGGTTATAAACTTCTTAATTGACCATTGATCAAAGTCAGGTCTGAGCAACCCCAGCTTAACCTGAAATCTATGTGTAGACTTCTAGGTTTTGAACATGAGTCTGATTTTCTGTTTAGGGCTCTTTTAAAGGCTGAAAGTGTTTACCAGGAACAAAGAATGAGATTAGATATCTGGAAGCATTTACAATTAGTTGCAGTTGAATATAGATGGAGACTTAAAGGGTTTTTTTGCTGGCATTCAGAAGTCACCATATCCCCCCACTTCTATACGGACAATCTTCAGATTGGAAGATGTATTGACAAGAGTGCAAAGCTAGCCAGTCAAGGGGAAAACATGGATTTATCTTTAATACAAAGAACCTAGCACATCTGAAAACAAACAAAACAACACCCCCTCTGAAAGAAAAAGAAAAAAAAAAAAAGCAAAAAGGAAAGGAAAAAAAAAAACCACCAAAACCCAACAAACCTCTTGGGGATTTTTCATCTCTTCTCTCCAGCACTGGAAATTCAATTCACATTTATCAGGATCCATAGCAGGACTCAAAGAGCTAACCTAAGCACCATCAATTGCATTCAGAAAGCAATGACACTGTATTTCTGTCCAACATCTCCTGGGTGGAAGTCCAGGGGCGTGTTCCAGGAGCATATGCAGAGCCTGGCCAGGCAGCTTCAGAACACCTTATCCTCTTTGCACCCCAGGACACACAGCTATGCCGGAGGCACTCTGGGCACACACGGGGCTTGGTGACTACTGTGGCATTGGGTCTGCACAGAGACACTGCTGGTATCTCAGGAAGTGCTGTGGTGTTAGAGGAGGGGCTGGCAGCCCCCACAACTGCTCCATGCATGGGGCTGGCAAAAAGAACCAGCACCCCAGCATGCCCTGTTGGCCCAAGGATCCAATGTGATACTCATACAATCCTGCTACAAAGGTGGGAGTTTTAGTCTGCTGACTTCATTTCTGTCAACATCTGCATCACATTTCAAGGAAAGCCTTAAAAAGATGCAATTTAGTACTTCCTTGTGATAAGAGGAGGTTTGATAGTAGATGTTGATACTGCTGCCACTTTTCCCTGGAATGAGGGCTAGGGACACTGGTTTTTTTTTTCTATTTCTAATAATAAAGGAATCTATTCCAATTTCACCTCCTATGTATTTATTTTTTATTTTTTTTCTCACATGACCAAGCTATGGGAAGTCTGGAAGCGGGTGATAAACTTTTACAGATCTCTGGAAGATGATGATGTTGACAGTGGCCATTTACCAGCAACTGCACGAGAAGAAAAATCTTTCATTGTCTTAAGCCAACTGATGCCTTAGAAAGGACAGGGAAAACAAGATCTGCTCTGAGCTTCCCTTCAGCTCACATCCTAACCTTACCTGTTCCTTACCTTTCCTTCTTACCTTTTCCTCTCTCTTCTTCCAGCCAAGGGAGGGGAATAATCCTGTTTCAAGGTAAACTATTCAAAAGAAAAATTGAATAGGACAGGAATGAGACTTTTCCTATTTCTTTCTCTGTTCCTCTCCCTTTTTATGTTTTAATGAATCCAAAAAACCTCACTACAATCTTCTCTCTCTCCAAAGAGATTTTTGTTCAAAAAATACATTTGGGACTCTGTTCTTTGGATGTGGGTGAGGCTTTAAAACCAGAAGTGTGGGTTTTTGCTACATAATATTAGAGATTGACACCTGCTTTCACTATAAACTGAAATGATGCACATTGCACATATAAAAATCTTTTGCCAAACATGTCCAGAAAGTTGCTGATTTGTCAGCAACTTCACTTCACATGAAGTGTCATGACAAAAAGCTGGCATTTTCAATAAAAAACTGACACAGTAGTTTTTCTTACAGAGAAAATTGTCAACTTGAAACACGCATTTCATGCAATTGATATTTTAAAAATTATTTACTTGACAAAATTTAAAAGTTTCCTTGGAGTAACATTTTCCTGACTCTTTTTTTTTTTATTTTTTTTTTTTTTTTTTTTTTTTAATGCATGTATGCAAAGCTCAGCTTCCTAACAAAACTCTTTGATCCCAAGTCATTGTCTTAGCCAAATTTCTCTGGCAAGGAAGCACACACAGCCAGGTCTTCCTCAAAAGTCATCTCAAGTAGCAGGAGAACCAAGAAAATAAATATGGGTTAAGGACAGGAAGGTCAGCTCTACTACAAGTTTCCCTATCTACCCTTTACTCTTTGCCTCAGCTCCTTGGACCAGCGCAGCAAGAACTGAGTGAAAGTGTGAAGAGCCACAATCAGCTTCAACTCAGGAAAACACCATCAGTGAGGCAACAAGAAGCACAGTTTCATTTATTTACCAAATGAGGAGGGAGGAGGAAGGCAACTATATAGAAGCTTTAAATAATTTGTAAACTGGAAGAAGCAAACCTCTTAGATTATAACCCCATGCATTCTTGCCATGTTACACAGAGGTTCCTTTTGGAGCCAGCATTCACTGAACCCCACATACCACCTTTTTTTTTTTTTTAAATTTAAATTATATACATTCAATATCCTGCAGAGAGCTGGCCCTTGGAACGGAAGGAAACCATCTGAAGAGGGATGGAGATAGCTGCAAGGACAGCTCATTGCCCATTCTGTCCTGGGCAAACCTCACAAACAGTAGCTTTCTGCTGAGTGTCTGAACAAAGCCCTCCCAGTTGGTTCTTTTTTTAAACAGGATTTTAAGCTTCAGACTCCACACTGTAAACCTCAGCCTGCATGCTTATCTTGAAAGAGCTAAACAAGTTTTGGTCACAACTTTAAATTCTCCAGTGAAGGTTGGTGTACCAGCCTCCCGTGACTGTTCAGCAGTCTCAGACTCTCTGGAGATATGGCCAAGATTAATGCTGGGACCTGTAACTCCAAATGCTAAAGACACGAAATTCTAAAAACACATTCACTGTCAAGCTTGAAAAGAACGGCCACCTTCTGGCAGTACAAGCTTTCTAGAGTAACATTTTAAGTGCTGGTAAGAAGAGTAAAGAGCTGAGCAAGTCTCATTCTCTCTCCATGCACCTCAAACACATTATTTGTCAATTTTAAGTCACAGGACTGGGAAAAAGAAATAGCAATCTAACAAGATTTCACAGGAGACAACAACAGTAACTATGTGATGCCTGTATCCCACGGAAAGACTCACCTGCATTGCAGGAGATGGAACCTCCTGACCATCAGGTATCAGGCATATCACTCTCCCACAGATTTTAGATTAAAAAGGATTTTTCTGTACTGTTTTCCTCTGCACTGATACCACCTCTGTTCAAATGACTTCCACACCTAAGTCACTGCATCAGACCACCCTAGACCAGTACTCTTCATCAGCAAAGCCAGTAACAAATCTGCAGCTGCCAGGTCACCCAACTCACCTCAAACCCTCACAATGCAGCAATTCAGTGCCACAAGTCACTCCAGATCCCTGAACTTCTATGGCAACAACTTTGTATGGCCATTTCCATCTGAAGAGCCCTCAATTTGCCACAGAAACATAACTGCAGTATGTCTGGGGCAAAGGCAAAGCCCAGAAAGTAGGGAAGATGAACACCTCGCTCATTAACAATACTCTTGCATGTAGATCACAGCATCCTATGCATTTTCTTACATTGCAACCCAGAGGTATGATGATACTTCACATTTTTACTCTTTAGAAGCTTTGTTTATGGTCTCAACTATTAAGAGAAGAGAACTCAAGAGCTCCTTCCTATTGCTGCCTGGAATCAAAGGACAAAAACTTTACAAAAAATATTAAGAGTGGTAAGATAAAAAGCAATTATTTAATGAAAGCTTTTGGGTGCACAGATATGGCTACATATGCACCCGTGACAAAGGATTCCTACCATTTTTATAAGTGCAATTATTCAGTATATCTAGCAGGTATATCCACTAGGAGGTCAGTGGCCCCAGTAACCCACCCTTAGGTCACCCCCTTGGAGTTGGTCCAGGGTCTTCTTTACCCTATTTCTTGTTATGTTTCAAGTTCTGATGGAAAACAAAACATGCTTGTCAGAAGTTCTCTTTTTAAGACTAAATAAAATTTCAAGAATGTGTTAGAAAGGTTTAGCTTATTGTTCTAAAACGTGAGGGTAGGAAAAGTACTAGAAGTCATACAACTGTATCTTACAAATCTACAAAGCTACAATATATGGAAAACCTAAGAATCTTTAGGCATGGCTATCAGCTGAACATCCCAAAGAAGGAAAAAAATGCTGAGATTTGGGCAAAGAGGAAGGAGCACAAGCTCTTACAGTTCCTGCATCTGCATTCAGCTCAAACAATGACCATACACAAGCGGAAAGCACACCCACAGCTGGCCATGCAGCCACACACTACTGGAGATGTAAAGCAAAACCACTCAAAGCACAGCTTCATGCCAAACACCACTTTACAGTACATGCTCTGGCCACACTGAGAACTCCAGCTGGACTGGAGGAGAGGTCATCCCCCTCAAGACATTACAAGCACCTACAAACCCTTCAAGCCGGCTGGTGACAACTCCAGTCCCTCAACCCTTCAAGCACTCTGCCTGCCACCTCTCCGTTTCTTGACACACCTCAGTTCTGAGCAGTGAGTTTTTAATCCCAGCTTTCCCCAGAGGGAATTAGCCCCAGGCAATGCAACACCTGCTGTGCACTGGATTTCTGTGTGCTAGAGACCAACACCAGGGCCAAGCTCCTTGGCAACTAAGGCAACTTCCATATATTTTGAGGAGAGGGATGAACAATAAGCACCCAGGTATCACAAGCTTTTCAACTGTTATTTTTCTAAACATCCTTACAAGCATAAGGATGGAAACTGATGCAGGACCATTTCTCTCCCACCAGAAGAAAAAAAAAAGCCAGAAATCTCCACAGCAGCATGACAACTCTACCAAACTATAAAAAACTCCAAACTAGAACAGAACAAACAAATCCAAAACCATTCCCCATTTTCCCTAAAATCCAACATCTTCAATGTTTATGATTATATGAGCATCTTGGGGGAAAAAAACCTACTGGACAACAGAGTCTGTGATGGAGGAAAAGGAAAACAAAAGCTGAGTTCAGGAAATCCCCAAACGGGGACAAGGAAGGTCCAGCTTGACCCAGGCGGTTGCGGCCAGCACCGCTCAAGTGCCTGCCCCAGCAGCAGCACTGCAACAGCAATTCAGGAGCTGCATGAGGCAGGGGGTGCCAGGGGGTGAATGCACCTGAGATCAGCTCAGCAGAGAGCCAGAGCCTCCCTCATTCCCAGCTGCTCAAGCCAGTAGGCTGGGTCAAACCTGGCACTGGCTGACACCGACTCCTGGTGCCAGGCACAGGGAGCCCAGGGCACTGCCAAAAGCTTTCCCAGCAGGAGGAAAACTGAACTGTACAGTAACCCGGGGCATGCTGAGCACCTGCCAGTCGCAAGTGGCTCTCCTTAATACTTTTTTAATTTTTATTTTTTCAACATTCTAACTTTACCCCCTTTTAGTGGTTTTCTTTATCCTTTTTAATTTTTTTTAAATTTTAATTGTGATTAAAACAGGTCTGTCAGGACACTGCATTTACAACGCCACCTACCTGTTGACACTTGATTTCCAACTAGGCAATTAAAGTTTTTAAAGGAAAAAGAATTCATGCAATGGCTCTTCACCTCAGCCAGAAGGTGACATTTTATTCATTGCTGTATCTAGAAAAAACATAATACCCTTGTTTGACATTAAAAATACAGGGAGGGGGAAGCCATAGGGCAGGAACCCTTACTATCAATCCAGCACTGCTCACCCTCAAATTAATACACCTGAATTGTAAATTCATTAAAAATGCCACACAGTTTCTTATATCAACACATCCATGGCCAACAATCCCCTTCCTTCCTTCAACACTCATACACATTTTGGAAGAGAAATCTGGCCCATCCTTTACCTTCTCCAGACATTATCTACCAAATGTGTTGCCAGTCCTGGGTCACCAGCCTTTTAGTCAAGCACTGTTCTTCGCTTAACACATGAAAGAGCTGCAAGTATCCGTACAATATAACAAACAACAGACCATGAACTAAGACCATCACACTGATGTTCTCTTCAATAAATGTTCCTGTACAGAATTTCTAGTCATAGGAAAACTTTATCAATTAATTAAAAAAAAAACAAAAAAACCCAAAGAAATCCACACCCAAAACAAACACCCAACAAAACAAAAACCACCTTCCTTCCCCCAACCAATAAACCCAAAACTTCAGGAGAAAAAACAGGTGAGCTCCACACAGCTGACCAGAGTGCAACACCACATTGGTTCCCAACTGAGGGGATGCAGAATCCACATCAGACAGTACACAAAAATAGGCTAAATGTGACAACAGCTGCACCCAGCACATATCAGTCTGATCACTGATGCACCTTACTGTTGTAATGCCAGTATTACCCACCAAGAAGTCTTTCTTGGGAATGCAGCATCATAAGGAGAAGTCATTGTAGTTGCAAAGCTTTTCCTGAAGGCTAAGGGTTTGTTGGCACGCCAACCACACCAGCTGCTGCACGGCAGCAGGGAGTGAGCGTCTCCCAAGCAGCCCATGGGCACAGGGTTGCCACAGCACCTCCAAAACTGCAACAAAGGGGCAAGTAAAAAACTGAAGAAGGCAGCAGCTTCAGAAATTGCTGTGGTACATAGAAACAGTTGGAGCTGCTTGGGGAGCCTTGCTAATTTTCAGGGTCAGGAAGGGCACCCTTCTAAAACAAAATGTTAAACGTGGAAAAATGCCTAGCAACTGTGGAAGGAGACAAAAAATTCCAAACCAAAGATCATTTATATCTTCACTAGCACCTCCAGCAGACAGTTCCTGCTGGACTGCAACTCCAGCTCAGGGGCACCAGTAGGCATTGCCATAGATGAGGCCATTCCAGCCTGCAGCACTTCTCTTTCCACCACCAGCAGTTACAGAAGATGGCTGGGTGACAAAAACATAGTTTACTTTTTGGGGAGCACTGGCATTAAAGGGTGTGCACATTCCCCCAAGTAACCAGGGTACATGACTCATCTGCAGCAATGCTGACAGCTCAGAAAGAGCACACACAAGCCTGTAATACAGAGTCATAAATACAGCACTAAAATGGCGATGCACGTGAGAGAAGAGCAAAAGTATGCAGTCACCGAGTGCTGCTTTGCGTAACAGGATATTTAGAAATACATTGCGCAGATTGAAGACTTTGCTCCTCTGTCCAGTGGCTGATTCAGCATTTGTCCTCACTTCCAGAAAGTCCGGCTCCTCACCCCACCCCATCCCACTTTAGGGTTGACAGTTCATCAGTGGGAATTCCCTTCCTTGCCCCTGCCAGCAGCCAACATTTTCAGAAGGCTGCCGGCCTGAACAGTACAGCTCACACCAGGCATCTTGAGAATTTCAGGCTCTTTGCCACCCCTGTAAGCTACATCAATCAGCAGCCCAACCACACGGTTGCAGGTTTTAAGTATGTCTGCTTGCAAGTAAAAAAGCTTACTGGAGGCCTTCTGCCCATTAAGAGCTCTTCATCCCCTGTTGTGCAGGGACAGTATTTTACACCTTTATGCAAGGCTGCTGACAAACACAGGGAGTCAGAACAAATCCTCTGTCATATGTTCAGGCATATTATTGCATGCTATCTACCCCAAGTGCCATGGCATTTAATTCAGAAAATATAAACAAGATGTCCATGCTTCAGATTTAAAAGGATACCACCTATAACAGTTACATACTGACTAATAACAGTTAGAGACTGACTGCCTTGAGCTATTGCCATGAGTAAAGACAACAGAATCCCTTTAAAAGATTTAAAGTGTTATGCTTTGTCCACCCTTCAATACAGAAGTTACCATACAAAGCAGTATTTCCAATGATGAAGTAGTTCTGGTTTAGATGAATATGAAGAAAACCCCAAACATGCAATGGCGTACACTTTTTAACCAGATGCAATAATTAAAAATCCAAGGTTAAAAAAAAACAAAAAGCAAACATGAAGTCATCATCAAGTTTTCTGTTTTATTTAAGATTTTAGTTTTAATTCTGAAGAAAGAGGTACATTTCCTTGGTTTTAGTTTTAGCGTCAGGTTATAACCATGTTTATTTATCTGTTTCTTTTTTCCTGTCTTTTCAATACTGCACAAACGTCCAGAAACTACAGGGTTAAGTAAAAGCTGCAGGCAGAGGAGGTCAGAGGTTGCTCCTGATGGTGATCATGTGGCCCCAATGCAGTGCTATCCCAGAGTGCCCTAATCAGGTGAATCTTTAAAAAAAAAAAAAAAAAAAAAAAAAGAGAGACTGACAGAGGAGACAGAAAGACTGAAGTAAATATCACTCGTGTTTCAGCTGCTTATAATTATATTACGTATACACTAGGTATTAAATCTGTGAATACTTTTAAAACATTAAAGTTTACTTGAAATCTAAAGCCAAAATTAAAGAAAAATCTTATTCTCCCCTCTTTAAATCACTCTAGCAACATGCCAGTTACTCATAGCTACAAGTGTTTTGTCTTTCAACACACTTCATGTCAAACTCTGACTGATGCAATAAAATCCCCTGCTCAAAAAAAAAAAAAACCAAAAACAAAAAAACAACGAACCCCAACATAGCAATTTCCCTGTGTAGTGCCACACTGAATGCAAAATAAATGCTGGGCCACTGCTTGTCCCACATGTTCAGTAACTTCATTTAAATTAAATAACTTTATGTTCTTGCATTTGATTCTGCATTGCACTTTTCCCCCTACTGCAGATTGACACTTTTCCACTAGGCAGAAATACTCATGTGCAAAAGACGTAAGACAGTAATATTCTCCTTAAGCATTGAGACTGCATTTTGATTTCTCTCTTTTTTTTTTTTTTTCTTAGAATGGTTAGAAAGTATTTCAAACAGTGTATTTCAAACACTGTTTCTGCAGAAACTTAACAAAAAGAATGGTCATGACCCTGTGATGGCATTGCATTTATGGGGGAAGTTTGATCAGGAACTGGATTCTTCAGAAAGAAAGATATGACAGGGAACAGTAGGTGGGCGTGGGGAGGAGTCAGGGTGGGACACTTCCTGCATTTCTAACGTTTTGGGTCTTATTTTTCTTTTTTTCTTTTTCTTCCTTTCCTAATGACGATCCAGCGCTGAGCTCTGTAGTAGATCTGTGGGGGTTTTACTGGGGGGTCTGAAGGCTGTCTGAAAGCCTGGAGGTGGGGAATGGAAGCTGGTGGGGTTTGAAGGAGGAGAGTAAGGATTCCAACTGGCTCTGTGCAGAGGGATCTGTGTGCCGAAGGGGTTACTGTGGTGCGTCTGTGATGGCGCTGCACTGGGGCCGTCCACCTCTGTGAGGGCCTGAAGAGATTTTAGCCAATGTGGAGGATTGTCATCTTGAAGAGTGTCTAAACTGTTTCCTGTGGAGGCTGGGATACCTAAGAAAAGAAGAAAAAACAGGGATACAGGCAAGTCAGAGGAAAAGCAATAAGTTGACCATGAAGGAGGTCAATTTAACCTAGCAAAAAGCAATAATGAAAAAACATGATTAGTTTGTACAGAAAATGCATTTTACATTATTATGTATAATTACCCTGCCCATAAAAATATTTAACATTAAACTGAGATATGAGAAAGTTCACCCTCAGAGCACTTCTTCATAAAACACACATTTTTCTATCAAACATTCTGCTCAAGAACTGCATCCTTGTCAACATGACCTTACCACACCAAGCTGCCAGTACACTACACGCTTGACCTTTTATTCTGCCTACTTGAATCATGCTTCAGCCTCTCTAACAGGGAGACACAACCAGATAGCCTTATAAAAGAGAGCTTTATAAACAAGTGGAGTATGTCCCTTTTTAAATAACCAAGTCCAGTGATTGCCTTCAGTGCCTCAGGACCAGCGACGCACATACCGGACATGCCATCCAGCACAAGGGACACCTTATAGATTGACCCTACAGGAAAGCACTGATGCACCTGACTGCCTGCAAAGGTCCTGGGCATGCAATGCAAAGGCCTAAGTGACGCTCTGTTATATCTAAAGGTTCCACAAAAATTCCTGGACCCTTGAGATTTTGTGGATGGAAGCTGGAAGAGACCACCGCATACTGACTTTTTTTTTTTTTTTTTTTTTTTTTCCAGATGTAAATCAGTTTGTGCCAAATACCCATTCGATGGTTTGCCAGTGGAGCTGAAGGAGTGAGAAACGGTTACCTGTGATGATTGCGGGGTCCATCCAGCTGCCAGGGCTGTCCCAATTCAGGCTGTCGGTGGTGGCAGTGTTGGACGTTGGTACACTGTGGTTGGCGTTGGAGGGGGAAGAAGCATTGGGCAGTCCACCAAAGTTGATGTTAATGTTCGGTAGAAGTGCCCTTAGCCCGTCCTGCCATTCCTTCATATTTAAACTCTCTACAGAACTGCTGTTGTCTGGGAGATTTACCAACAAAAAAAAATGAAAGATAAAAAAATAAAAAGCTGAAGTTAGAAACAGATGTCCTTCTTTGGTGGGGTATGGGATTTTGCTTTTACTTTTTAAGCTAAGCATTAAATACTTTCTCTGTCCAAAACCTAGGGTCAGTGTTTCCATGACTGATTAATTACTCAGAGGGGCTGGCAGGTTTTAAACAAAGTGTAAGGGAATGGGAGAAAGATATAACTCCTCCCCAATATGTATTTTCCCATATTGATTCAGAGACTCGAATAATCAAGGACACAGTGGCTCTCCCTCTATTACTAAGAGGGGAAAATCTACCAGGTACTTGATGAGAATACTTCTGCTGCAATTTGGCTGCTTTACTGATGGGCAGCAGGCTCAAAAGGGTAATGTGTATCAAAATGAAGAAAGGCTAGGTAGGGCTTTGCAATAGAAATGGAACGTGAGAAACCAGGGAGGCTGAGGAAAATCACAGATGTCTTTTGTTTTGTTATAGCTTGCTCATTCACAGCCCTAGAGATGTTCTTCCGAAGAAAATGATAATGAAGTTGGAAGGAATGAAATTTCCTCTTGCAGTTGAAGAACAGTAGTGAAAATTCTTTAAAGACCTGTCAGAATAATTTCTGACACAGCAGTATCCTCAAAACTTTGGTAACAAGCAAACCAGCCGGACACCAAAGCAGTCAAGTCTCAACTATTTGCCTGAACGCTTCAAGACATATTGATAAAGGACAACAGGATAATGTGGCTATTAGCACTACAGCAAATGATCCCTCAACACAGAAGTCACACCATGCTATCCAGAACAGACTATCTGGTTTGGTGATCCATCTCTTGCTTTCAGTATCTATAATCAGGACAAACCAGACATGAGCACTCCAGCTGCTGTATCCAATACAGCAAGACATATTTCATTAGCTTGTGGTCGGTTATATTTGGAAAGGAAGCGTTAGGCAGTATGTTGCCACATGCTTGTCTTTTTGACAAATATCTAGAATACCCTTTTTTTTTTTCCCCAAACATCTCTGCCTGTCCTGATTGAATAAAGAACCTTGATCTCAATCAGAATTGTTAGATACTTTCATAATACTGCTACTTCTTCAACAACAGAACAGATTTAAGTCTTCCTGGAAAGTTAGAGGATATCACTAACAACCTTATTTTGAAGAGTAAAGAAAGCAGTCTCAATTGCTATCAAAACCTGCCGTGGCAGTTTTTGTAAAACTGAATGTTCAGAAAAAAGTGTCCTGAGCAAATTACCATTTTGTAACTAGAGGGGAAGAAAAAACCCCCAAAACCAAACAAGACGAGTACCTCAAATGCTGTCCTTTCACAGCTCCTCTTTTTTCCTTTGCAACACTAATGCACAAAATAAATGTTTTTAAATAATTCAGTGCCACATGTTTTTCATCAAAACCTACAATCCTGAGATTAAAAATAATAAACCAAAGTTTTAGAAACTATTAGTAGAAAATGCCGTCAAGAGATATTGTTCACAGCCCTCTAGAACATCCACAAGCCCATCTGAGACAAGTTCTAAATTAACTTTTTGGAACAAAAGTAGCCAGCTCACGATCACAGAAATAACTGCAACAAATTCTGAATTGTACACCATTAGTTTCCTTTCTTTTTTTCCTCACTGCTGCTTCCAAAAGCTTGTGCAAAGAAACAAAGCTCTGTTTAATTATTTACTTCTACTGCAACAAAAAAGACACACAGGTCCGTGCATGAGCAAACAGAGTCCTCTCCACACCTGTGAGACGCTGCAAGGGTCTCAGTCACTGACTTTACTAACCCCCAACAAGCCCTCAAAGCTCAGTGCAAGAAAATTAATCTGCAGTAAACTACCTGCAACAGGTCATTGAGGAAGAGTAAGACAAAGCCTGCAGGATGTTATAAGGAACAGGATAGGAAAATTAATGCCATAGGGCATTATGCCTCCCTGGGCTAAGAAAATATGTACATTTTTCTCCTGTTATTCTCCATGTAAAAAGACGTAATACAGCACACATAAGGGTCAAGAAAGCTAGCGAGACACAAGACTCATGAAATGGAAAAGGCTGGCACTTTCTGGTGAGGAGACACTGCTGCCTGAGACAGGCATAGTGCACCACTGCCAGGCACCCTCTACAACACAAAACAACAGGAAATAATAAACTGAGGGAGACTGTTCTTTACCTCAACTGTCCGAACAAAACCTACTTGGATTCATGGAAGTCAAGAGATGAAAAGCCTAAAATGATTCAGTATCTACCAAAACAGTGTTTGCTAACTATAAGAAAGTCAGTTTGATAAAATCTTGTGCTCCTAGGTATAAAAGTGACAAAATATAGAGAATTACAAAAAAGTTATTGTCTTTCCCAAACAGGTGCATTTGTGAGGCTGCAAGGCAAGCTAGGACAAAAACACTGGCTCCTGACACAAAAAACCCCAAGCACCACCCAAGCACCTCTTTGCTGAATTCTGGCAAGTTTTAAACAGCCTAAGTGAAAATGCAAATCCACATCAGAGACAGAAGTTATTTCTACCAAGGGAAGTAATTTCTTCAGAAATCATTACTCATCCCTCAGCTGGTTTGTTCTTCCTGTTAATAACATCTATGCTTCACGATGAAGCTAGGACCACAGTTAAAAATGAGAAAAAGCTAGCTCTCAGTTAAAGCAGATGTATTAAAAAGGCTATTTGCATATTATCTTTCCCTACTTCTACAGTTAACTGGTTGGAAGGAGTAATTTTCTGACTATTAGCAGACTTCTCAGTTAGACATTACAACCTAGGTGTATGAGAACCAATATAACAGTTTCCCTCTCTCAAGAAGTAAAAATGCTGTCTCCTTCCATGGGCTAATCTTAAAAGGCTTAGAGCAGCATGCCCACTGATAGCAGGAAAACACAGAAGAAAACAAGGCAAAACCCAGATAACTGCAAAGAAAGTGTTTTCTATACTAAGATAAATATGAGATTCCTCCCCTTGTGCCCTTTGTCTCCCAAAATAGAGAATAACCTCGTGAAGCATCACTGAAAGCACAAGAAAAGCATTTTCAAACACACAGCCTGCACTCTAGTCTTCCCTCGATGTACATTTCATAATCCTGTCTGGTCTAGTGGAAACTTGCGTTTACAGGGGTGAACAGATCCCACACTTCTAGGACTGAAATTTTCCTGTGTCTGAGGTGGTATGGCAATGTAAAATAAAAGCACTTATGCAAAATGTGCTAAGTCAACCACTGTCTCAGAATGAGAAAATGAAAGAAAAAAAGATTCATCACAAATGCAACTTGTCCATCCAATCAAAATAAAAAGCATTTGAAGTTAACTTAAGAAAAATAAAACACCTGAGAAGCCTGAACATTAATTTGTATAACACTAGTCACTTAATGAATTTCTAAATAAAATAATCGCCCCATTATCACATCCTACCAGACAGTCAAGTAGTTTTACCTCATTCTCTGCCTACAATGCCTTAACACTATTTCTTCAAATCAGGCAAAGCAGTGTGTATTTGGGGGAGAGGCCAGGAAGAGGATTAATGGCCAAGCCAGAATACTGTTCTGTTGCACATAATCACTACTTTTGAACATGTTTGCACAAGTGTCTGCTGCACTGATATGGGCTGTTCTGTGACCTCCAAAATTCTGATAATGACATGGCAATGAAGACCCAAAAGTGTTTCAAATTTGGCTGTGCCACTTTGGTGACACTGATGCACTCAATCTTTTATATTGATGGCACAGCAGAACTTCCAGTTTTCTTGGTGTGAGACAAGCCCACTCAAATGAATATTCCACAGGGACTAGACTATTTCAAATCATTGCACTAATTCTGATACAAGCCTATGGTAAAACCCAAAGCAAAATTCACCCAGTACATGCTTAAGTAAATATGACCAATAGGAAAGATCACAAGACTTACATTATGGGTAAAGCAGGAGCATTTCTCTGCTCTACCTAACTTACATTCCAAGCCATTACAAAAGCCTACTTTCATGCCAATTGAGTAAAAACATTAAATACATTCATACCAAATCCTAAATATTCTAGTCCCCCTGAAAAGCAAACAGTCCTGCAAATCATGGTTACAATTATTTGTTTTTAAAGAACCCATCGGGTATGTTGTATGTGGGACAAAAACACAGTGTGTCCATTACAGAAAAGCATCAAATAAGCAAAATAAAATCAGAGGAAAATCATCACATGAGAGAAAAATAAACTTCTAGCCCATGTCATATACCTGACTGCAAAAAGTGGCAACAAAACAAGGAAAGAGACTATCAAGGTGTATTCAGTAATAGAACAGCTATTTCAACAACTTGCCTGTAAAAAGGCCCTTGTGAAATCTTCAAAGACACTGTACAATAAATTTTGAAGCCAAAGAAAAATTAGAGGAAAAAAAAAAAGAACAGGAAGGACTACCAGGAGTTCACAAAGAGTCTTTCAAGTCAATTAAAAGCAAATGGAGCCACCAGAGAAGCATACCCTTTCAAGTGACATCTCTGGTCCCAGTCTCTGCCTTGTGCCATGTTCAGAGATTTTAAGTGCTTTCCCTGAAACAGCCTATTACCCTATTCTGAGAAGTGACTGGGGCTTCTCTATTTTAGTCTCAAAACAACTTTCCACTGTACTTCTGTTTTGAAAACAGTTGTCCAGTACTTCCCTTTGAGGAGTAGAGAGAAACACAGGACAATTTATCACATCCAAAAAAAGAAATTATGACCATGACATTACATAAACTCAAAAGCTTTTCATTCAGAGGTTGTATACTTAAACATCAACACAACAGTTACGGTAAGAACTATACCTGTTTCATTTCAGTATGAGTAATAAGCTGTTTGCTCATTATTTTTTTTTTTTAATAATGAAAAAAATCCCATTTAAACATCTATGACCTGAAGGATTTCTCTCTCAGCTTCATTGACGCTCTATGACTCCTAGAAATCCTACAATGCTTAAATGAAACAATGAAGTTTCATCCATTCACAGAGACCTAAGAATGTTACAGGCAGATTAGAGAGGATGGAAACTGTCCACATTTAAATAGCAGTGCTGCCGATCAGGAATACAAGTGGCCTCTTCATTATACTAGAGAGACATCTAGTGACAGGAGCACGAGAAGGTAAAGCTGCTTGCAGTGAACCTCTAAAAGCCTCACAAGCAGTGTCTACACATGGGAAACAAATCAGCAATTCACAAAATTCAGATCTGTAAGTGTCATTTCACAGTGTGAATTTCAATGAAAGTCTTACAGTCATGAGATCTAAGAGCTCAGGAAACAAAAGATGCACATGTACATACAATTTATGTACATACACATACCTACAAAACTGGCTTTGGTAGACAAGAGACCAGTCTACCCTCAGCTTTAAAATACTGCAAATAAAGCACATTTTACCTCTATTCCATATTGATTTCCACAGTTATCGCAATTCCACTCAATTTAAAAGACAGCCAAGTAAACAGAAGCACACTATTCTTCAATGCCAAATAAATCCAACTGCAACTTAACTTACCAGTTAGCCAAATTATCAAGTAGAATATACTAATTCTAAAGTATACATTTAAATGGGGAAAATAAGATTTTCTAAATGATTTTTGATGATGATCTGACAGCACAACTTTTAAGCTTTCTGTGACTAAGTAAGTGTTATGAGTCAGAAAATATCATTTATTTTCAGAGGAAATCCCTTCAACATGAGTACAGGGACAGTAAGAAGACTCATATTTGCTTGCATATACAGTGTCAGAATTTTATTAGGCTTGAGAAAAGCTGTGTTACATCAAGTATTCTAGAGAGTTCTTGTGATTGACTTACACTTACCACAGCTCAGGAGGCCAAACCATAATTATAACAGCCAGCAACTCAATTTTAATCTGTAAGCAAATTTTAAATTGAGATTCCAAGTTGTTTTGAAAGACATGATTGACTTCCTACAAAATGTTTCCAGAGCATCCCACATTTTTTATTACTTTTATTACTTTTTAAATTACTTTTATTATTTTTTATTTTCTTATTTCCATAAGAAAATAGGTTTTGGTGCTGATAAGCTTTAATATTACCATAAATCTAAGTGCACCAAGACTTAAGACACTGAAACAAATGAAATAAATACTTGAATCTTAAACACAGAACAATTTGATTAAAAAACTCAGAGAGCATGCAATTCCATT
The DNA here is from genome assembly GCF_017590055.1 of Onychostruthus taczanowskii. Taxonomy (NCBI): domain Eukaryota; kingdom Metazoa; phylum Chordata; class Aves; order Passeriformes; family Passeridae; genus Onychostruthus; species Onychostruthus taczanowskii. The sequence goes on along the minus strand of NW_024499418.1, from coordinate 16,445 downwards.
CACCTGAGAAACAAAGTTCATTTTAACCTGAACTGCTTCCTCTCATGTCATGCACCAGAGTTCAATCTCACCAGGTTACCTTGCTTGTCATTAGAACAAACTTTGACTTCAAAGGAAAAGCCCACGTGCACAAATGTACTTGTGAATACACAGATAGATGCATGCATAAATCAAATCAATATATTTGAAAGTGAATACACAGATAGATGCATGCATAAATAAAATCAATATATTTGAAATCTGCCCTATGGGCAATGCAATAACTAGAAATTGCAAAGAAAAACCCCTAGGTCTTCAAATCTATAGTAACTATTATCAAGAGCCTATCATGCTACAGAGATTCTGGATTCCAGGAATATCCCACCAATCAATCAACCCTCTGACTTCAGACTGCAAGACCAGCATTAGCACAATGAAAGCATACTCTGGTAAATGATAAACTCATTTTTAATCTTCCCACATCTGCAAACAATTAAGGCTGATATATATTTGTATATTATTTCAATAATTATGGGAAAATTAACTGCAAGAAAGCCTAGTTTTCACTTCTGTGTCACCTTCCATGTCATGAAATTCATTCTGATTACTAGATGCTATCTTCTAATAGAAGTGACCTATTTGTTAAATAGATTTTTTTAAATTCCTCTGAGGATAATATGAAGTTAAATGAGGCTGTGTAGAAGAAAGCAAGAGATGGCAAGGGATGGGAAAAAAATTTTTATTTTGCCCTCAAATGTGATTTGGCAGTACTGGGAGGAGAAACACTATTTGCAAAGCTGCTCTTTCAGCTGCTGCTATTCCTTCAGGATTCATTTATGCTCCTCCCCCAACACAATTTTCAAAAAGACTGTATTTGCTCTCTCAGTTGCTTTTCAAGCTGGAACACTCAGGAAAAAGTTTATGCAGAAAGCCTTTGAATTATTTTTACTTTTTGCTGAAATGCACCAGTCTTTACTGGTATTTTGTTAAATGGACTCAAAGAGCCCAAGTTTCAGGTCCATGCCAAGGCACAGCCTTTTGTTAGACACTGAGGTGGCAGTGCCAAAGTGCACTCACTTCCCAATCTTTAAAAAGAAAATGCCGTGTTTTTAACATCACTAAGACAGCTGCACCTTTTAACTCATGCCAGTGACCTAATGCATAGTTTGAAGTGACTTCAGAAAAGCGTCTGAGAGAACACAGCACCCAAGGCTAAGCAGCTGCCTGCTGGAGGAAGGAGACACATAAGACAACAGAACTGCCTCTGACACTACTGCAGGGCCATCTCAGTATCTCACCAGTTACCTGGGAAAGGAAACAACCTTTCCATGTTTTGGTGAACCAGTACTAAAGAGGTTCTGCTAACAATAAATAAATAAATAAATCTTCCATCCCTAAAATTTTGGTGAACCAGTACTAAAGAGGTTCTGCTAACAATAAATAAATCTTCCATCCCTAAAACCCAGGCAAAAGCCAACACCTAGTGTAGCTGAAGCTCCTTTTGTGACACTACTACAGACAAAAACAGTCATGAAATTTGATGTGAAAAGCCTCCAGTCTGACTGTTTCTCCCTGTTTCAGGAAAGTTACCAAAAAGGCTGACAGGACTAACAGTCTAGAAGGCAGACTGGGTCAGCTACTCAGCCAACCCCGTGTTTATTTCAAATGCAGTAGTGTTAATGTGACTAGTCACTCCTCTGATACACTGCAGCCAAATTGGAGAATTTTTCTCCCACTTTTTTCTTTGTCACATACATATTCTTCCAAAATAAAATTACACATTTAAAAATAGACATCTTGCTACCCAAAAAAAAAAAGCAAGATGCCTGCCTTTCACTGTCATGTCTAAAATCCTGCAATCAAAGATTTAAAATAAGAGCTTAAAACCAAGCTAGAGATGAAGACAGATATTTATGTATCAAGTCTTATTTGAAACAGTATCACCTATATAATCACAGGAAAACTATTCAACAGGATTTAGAAAACAGTTGCAGTATTAGCACTGAAAAGGCACTGGAAGGAAGGGTGGGTGTGCAAGATGAGATTTTGAAACAGATGGAGACGTAGTAGCAGGACTTAAAGGACAGGTGCTGTGGATGAAGTTTCCTCAGAGATCATGACAAGATTATACCAAGGAAGCCAGGCCTTTGGAGTAAATGTAGGAAGTGTATGGGAGTTAAGGGACAAGACACCAGAGCTAAGAAAAGGAATATCCACAGCGGATTTTGATCTTGACACTGATTTAATATTTTGGAAATTAATTGGAAATTTTATTTTGTTTAAACCTAGATGCATAAGAAAAGAAACTCCTAAACTCCTCCACATAAACAGAAATGAGCAAGCCAAAAGTTTATTTTCAAAATAAACTGCTGAACACTTCTTCACCAGTGAAATAGAAAATTAGTTATGATAGGAAATAAAAGAAGAATGAATTTCAAGGTAGGGATATACAAAAATAGAAAGCATCTTCTGAAGAGGAAGGACAGAGGACTAAGAACCTCCATGGAAAAAAAAAAGGTGCTGTGAGCAAAAGGACTGATGAGAAGAACAGAATGTTCAATAGCAAAGGCTGTATTAACAGTCATCTTCATTGAGGAAACCAGGATATATAAGAACCAGTAGAAGCAATAATGTAAATAGCTCAGGGTGCTTACAGAAGGTGCTTTTCATTTTACAATTTCAAAGCAGTTTCAAATGAGGAATGACCCTGTTATCAGAGCAACACATCTACTTCTGAGAGCAGCTGCTCTGCACTCTGGAAAAGATACAAGCCTTTGGAAATGCCATACGTGGCACGTACAACTATCACTTGTATCAGCTAAAATGTTCACCAGATTTCCTATTTTCAATATTTACCCCTAATCAGAGAAAGACTGCAGGCAGGCCTAGATCTAACCAGGGGGCACAGAAAAGATGACTTTCAGCTGCCATGCTTTCTGCCCAGGTGGTGTTGGAAAGCCAAAGATCAAGGAAGAACACCAAGTGAGCAAGTAGTCTTCTTTAAAAGATTAGGACAGAAAATTAATAGACTAATGTCTTAGTGTTAAGAGTAAGGAAACCAATACTTAAAACAGGCATTAAAGCTTTCATATACTGCCAGGTCACGAGGAAAAGTACAGGAAGATGTTTCATCATGGCATCCAAATAAAGGGATGTGAGGCACCACTGTTTAAGTCACATCCTTTTTGTTACGGTATGGGATCAAATGCCTTTTTTACAACAGCACTTGGAGATTTTTTACAGCATGCAGACCTCAACAGCCATACCGTATGGCCCAAAACCCTCATTTGAAAAGGGACAGTAGCAGAACACTTCCAAAACCCCATATCAAGTTATTATCCTGAGACCACGGGAAAACGTCAGCTGCTATGCCACAAATTCTATTTCCTTCCAAGACTGTATAAAACAAGGCTTGGAGTATTTGTTTGTTTGTTTTCAGGAAATAGAAACAAGTCAGGGAGAGGAGACAAAAAGACAAAGACCAAATAAAAAACCATTCAAACAGAAATGCAATTATGTTGTGGGAAAATAGCAAGTCAGACAAAGAATCTTAGTATTAAAAGGAAATGCTAACCCTTATTCTGCTATGTCATCCTTTTTTTGTGCTGTAGTCTTTAAATAATATGACCACAGCCAACATATCAGCCAAAACAATCTTCCCTTGTTTTACTAAAATCTTGTCTAAAAGGTAGCATTAGGCAAGAAAGGATTTGATGTTCAAGGCAAATTCAACAGCTGGGGAGCATAGAGGCCAGAAAATTTAAAGTAGCAGAAGATGCAACACCATAAATAGTTCAGAAATGGAAGAGCTCAGTACTTTAAGTGGGAAGATGTTGGACCTTCTTAATAAAACTGTCATTACTTTGTCCTCTCTGCTACCAGCTACGGCTTCACAAAAACCTAAATGCAGCCATGACATGAAGACATGCATGCTAATCTGTGTCTGGATAAGGAATGCAACACCACTACCACAGACACTGCTGGGGGACACCCAAAATTATTAGAGCAGTCTACCCATTTATTGTCTCATCTTTAAATATATATCATATCCATCAATAAGGATGTACATATTCAACAGATATAAGCCACAACATGAAAACTAAAACATCTTGAGAGAATGGAATTTTGATTCTTCATTATATTCTATTACACAGACTTATTACATTCAACCCCAATGTACTGAAATATCACGAATAGCTCACAGAAACCTATGGCAGCTTCTGTATCAGTCAGCTGCATGGTTAAAATATCATTATGAACTTTACAATGGTTATCTTCAAAGGCAACGAACAAAATATTTTTCCCCATCCTAAATAAGGTTAAATTCTTTATACTTCGTATCTGTCCGTGTCCACTTGACTCTTTCCCCTATTTAGATTTTTGATATATGTATGATATACATAAATTACCTCTGTTCAACAAGCATTTGGAGAAAGCTTTGATATATGATTTAATTTTTAGGCTGCACTCTGCAGAGTCAGAAACTGGACTTGACGATCCTTGTGGGTCCCTTCCAACTCAGGGGTTTCAATGATTTTTTTGGGAAAAATATATACATATTGTGTAGGAGTAGTCTTGGAAGAGTTCGAACTACCTCATTATTATGGTCTACAGAGAGCTTACAATGAAGTTCTGCATTCAGGGTAATGATGAAATTACTAAATGAAGTAATAGCCAGTGTTTCAAAGCGTCAAGTACTTCATCTTGCATAGAACTAATGGGGAAAGTGGACTAACCATTTTCAACTTTTTCCTAATAATTTTAACTCTGCGAGCTTGTTACTGTACTTCTCTGTAACAAAATCAATGACTATCAACCACTCAGTGAATTCAAGAAATAAAATATAAATATATTTTCAAATTAATATGCATACATCTCATTTTGTAAGCATCTGTCTCAAAACACACTGTTAATCTGAATCCTACCTTATTCTATGATCCCATATCATAGTTATTATTTTTGAACGCACCAACAGGCAGTAGGGTGGCAAAGATGATAGTGCACTAGCTATCAAATTACAAAGAGTTTCCTGTTATCCTATAGTAAAATAAAAATAAAGGCACACACCTACCCACGCTGCTGTCAGTAAATCAGTCTTTCCCTTGGCATTATCTACAGAACAAAGCATAGCTGCTGGCCAATATTCTCAGGATAGCTTGCATACAATCTAGGGTAAGATTGCTTGTGGCAACAATCACACTGTCCATGAGGAAGTCACTGGACTTTTCTCCTGAAGCACAGTTCCACATTTATAATTTCACAGTAAACCATCTAATCAATCCCACTCCAGAAGGCAGCAATAAACTTAAATCATCTCTGAAAATGAACAACATGAAACATCTGCTACAGTTTGAAAAATGACACAGTGGGGGAAGGAAAAAAAAAGTTACTCTGGGAGTCAATCAACCAAAAAGTTCATTTAAATATGGGTTGGGGACAAATGTATGCCTGATAAATATGACACATTTCAAGTACATGCATAATAAATCTATGAAGTCAATCATGTGTCATTGTGTCATTTCACTGGAAACTGCAGAATTAGTTATTAACTACTTCCTCTGAAAAACAAGCAACCAAATTCCACATAGAAATTATTTTGAAGTGAGAGCTTAATTTAAAAAAAATGTAGGTAATTCCTGTGTTCCTACATCACAGAACAGACCTGCCCTGAAGCTGTGAGTTTATGAATACAGCACAGCTCTGTTTCTCAAATAAACAAAAGACAGTTTCAGCAAATTACAGTTAATATATCACACATGAGCATTTCAAATTCCGGTGAATAATAATGTCTAAAGTAGAAACAGCAGCAGTTTAAAATATACCATTTTCTTAATACAAGCTTCCATACACAAATACACCTACTGAAACCAACTCAAATTTAGAAAGCCTAGAAAATACTATACTAACATATGAATTTATAGAAGTTATTAGATCTGCTTGTTTTGACATAAATGAAAAGCTTCAAAAGGGTTGATTAAATAGAGCAAGCAGACAGACTCATGTGCCTGTTCCCACCCCCTTTATTTTTTGCTTACCAGTAACTAGTCCAATATTAGCTACTTTAGGAATTTATAATCCTGTAAAAAACTGTGATCAAAGACCTTAAGAAACATGTGGCTTTACAGCAGTAGAGGGTCTCTGCTACAAGACAGAATGTGAAGTTTCACCTGCACTTGGTTTCTTTTCCTGTTATAGCTGAACCAGCCAAGTTGGTAACATTGACTAAATGTTACCAACTAACTAACTTCACTAACATTGACTAAAACACCCTAATATAGGCTACCAAAAGAGCCAAGAGAAAGGAACTTCAGGTCCAGTACAACTTACTGTTCCATACAGCTAAACAGCTGCTATGAGATGCACTGCCTTTCTAGCAGGTCAGCTAGGATGTGATAAAGTCTTACACACATGAGTTCTCTGTACTTGGATACCACTTTCTTTCCCCAACCCCACCAGATAGATGTATCTGTAAATTGCATGAGGAAACTAGGAAAATTCTGTAATTAAATACTTGCTACTGACAGACTAAAACAAAAAAAAAGAACATGAATTATTTTTTCAAACAGAAGATAAAAGGGATTCATTGAGAGACTAGAGGCAGATTAAAAAAACAACCCAAAAAAAACCTGGAAACTATCAAGTCAGCACACAAGAAAAGAGCCATGAGGTCATCTCCTGACTTTCAAAATATTCGTACTTCTGAAGCAGTTAGAGCACTAAAATAAATATAAATAATAAAAACCCATAACCCAGGAAATTACACCAGAACTGACAGTTCAGCTGATTTCTGGCAGCAGGAAAAAGAAAAAGGAGTAATCTACCCTTGTGCAAAATAGCCTTTTTTCAAGATATATCAAAGCTGATGTATATCAGCTGAGAAGTGTTTGCACTGCAACAACTACTATCGAATTGTCAGCCAGTCAACTAACAATATTTTCTATAACAAGAGATTAAAACCAACACAAAGGAACTTTCCATGGTTAGTACAGCATATGTCTGTTTTGGTTTTAGCACAATATTTGCCGAAAATATTTTTGGATTAATTGGTTGTAGCAGTTGCATACAAAAAAAGGACATACTTAAATATCAATTATTTTACCTTAAAACATATGGGGGAAGCACATGGCCTGGGGCTGTGCATCAACCAGTACCACACAACCTGCTTTTCAGAAGTCTAAAAAAAGATCTACAAGTCTCCTACAAACACAAAAATTCGACTTCCAAACTGCTAACTAAAATTAAAATAATGCAATACTTCTGCAAACTTGGAATCAACCTGAACAGATCTTTTTCAACACTACAGGATTTCTCTGGTCCCCGAGGTCAAAAGAGAGTCATGTTACCGACCCCTCAAAGTAGAAGTTTTTACAACTGAGTGGTAGAGTTGAAAAGTGATGTCCTGTTGTTTTTCTGTAAGTTGTATGTGGTTTAGAGGAAAGGGAGCAACAGTGCAGCTGTGGATGCTGTACTTTGTTACTCCATGCCAGCAACAACAACTTTTTTTGTGCGACCAATATCAGACATTTTAGGCTTAAAACTTTGCTACTGCCAGTGTAAAGAGTTTTGAATTACTTGCACTAGCAGTACGGACCATGTTTATACTTGAATTAGCCTAAAGACCCTTCAACAGTATAGTAACTGCAACAAGGCTTCAAAGAGGATAATGTAGAGCAAAGTAACAGCCAAAACTAGTTCTTGTACTAGAGCACCAAAAATCCCCACTACCTTTTTCCTAGGTCACTTTCTTATAGTAAAGCTAGTACTTCTAAAACCCATGGAAAGAAAGCAATTCTGGCAACATCTCATGCAGCAGTTTTCTCCACCTCAAGGCTACAAGAGCTAAGAGAGACTTTATACCTGCAGTTCATTATTCATGTAATACAACTTTTTCCCCTGTTACAAGAAAATAATTTGTTTGGGACAAGCTAAATTGGAAGTAGGGAAGAGCTTCAAACCCCAGAAGTAAATTTTTAATCAAGACAATTATTGTTACAATTAGCTCCTTAGCTGCAATGTTTGATGCAAGAGCCTATTAATCCACTCCTATTAGGGCAGCCTAAACTGGCCTGACTGCACATTCCTTTTTCTCCAACATCACAGCCCTCAGAATCAGGATGAATCCTCTTACACACATTGCAAGCGTCCATTCAGTGAAGATTAGCATAATATTAAGGCCATCTGAAGTACAGAAATTAACAGCACTGAATGTTTTACTGTGCAGCCATTCAGTTATGCACAAGAGGGAATGACCCAGACAAGACATCTGGCACAAGTTACCATCATTACAATTTTTTCCATGACTTTAAGAACTCTGGTCAACACCTGCATGCCAACGTGAAAGTCACAATGCACTTCCAGGGCCTATTCTTAAATAAAGCCAGTCTGGCAAGACTGAAGAACCAAAATACCAATCTGCTTTGGCACAAAATTAAGCGGGCACATAATACTCCACCTTCCTTATAAAGCTCAACATTTACAAGGCTAAATATCCAGTTAATTTTTTTTTTAATATAAAGGACCTATTTAAAACAATATTACTCTCTCTGTTCATAACCTAGTACGACAGTCAAGAGATAACAGTCTACTGCTTGTTGCTAGCTATTTCCTTTTCCTGTTCTGACTCAAGAGAAGCTGAGAGCATGAATTAAGTCATTCACCACTGTTCCTATTCACCTACCTGATATAGGGATCCCTCCCAGACCTGTGCTGTGTTGTGGTGGGAGATTCAAGTCCAAGAAATTACTATTTGAGGTGGGATTTGCTGTGTGGTTCAAGTGCATGATGCTATTGCGTGGGAAGGCCATCCAAGGATAGCGAGCTGCTTGGCCTGGAAAACTGAAGGAGTTGTAAACTGCTCGATGCTGTTGAAACTGTGGAAACCTCTGTGGCATGACTGGAAAGGTGCTACTGAGAGAGTTGGCATTTGTGGGTGCAGCAGGATGCAGGAATCCAGAACCTGGCCCTTTGGCAGTTGTAGTGTGTGGGGTAGGGTTCTGAAGAGATGTGGGCGAAAGGGAAGGTTGGTCTTGGACTGACAGTTCCTTCTCAATCAGGTCTGCTAAGGCTTTGCGGGTGATGTCAAAGGGATCAAACCCTAAGTCGTCCTCTTGCTGTTTGGAGGAACCAAACCCAAAAGCTGCTTGCCAGTCTGTGGAGGAGGATACTGGTATAGTTTCTGTTGGAGAAGAAAGGAACAGGATTTAGAACAAGAATCAGAAATCATTTTTCCATATAAAAACTTCAGCCTGTGTATCTGACTGCGGTCTTTTATCTTCCATATAATACTACTTTATACATTCCCCAAAGGCACCTTATTCATCAGCTCAGAATGCCATTTTCAGATCAAACTGTCATAGACTTCTACTAAAGGTGAAGTGCTAGAAGTAGTAAATAACATTTTTACTGCACAGCTGCACTGTTCTTTAACTATGGAAAAACCTAATCCAGAAAGTACTTTCAGGAATAGTCCCAAGTAGAAAGAGACCAATGACCACTTGCTTAGAACCTTCTATATCCCATACTACTTAATGGAAGTGTGAATAAGCAACATTTAAATAAGGCTGTTACTCAGTTCAGTATTTTGCTTTTAAGATTAATGCTGTGAAAAAAATGATAAGCAGGATGTTCCCTCTCAAAAGAAATAACCTCAGAGCAGTAGTTTAAAAAAACCCCAAAACCAACAAAGACAAACAAAACCCACAAAAAAATCCTCTACTGCCTACCATTATGAAGAGAAACAAGCCAAATTCTTGAGAAGACACAGTGATAAAATAAGAAAAGGGAACCACATTACAAGATATTGTTAAATATTTTGAGGCACTGCTGCAAAAAAAAGTTATCAGAATCTGTCTTCATTTTCAGTTACTACTTCTTTTCATGACTGTGTTAAGTTTGCTATTCAGGTTCAGTGAATTCTGGTCTATTTTCACATTATTTTTCCTCAAAATTGTGGTCAGGCCACCTGCTAAGTACAGGGTGGCATCGCTCGCAACATTAACTCCCTCTGCTGGTAGGGACCTGGTCTGCTGCTGTTAGAAGGTTCAGTATCCTCTCAGAGAAGAAATCAACACTTCTATTTTCACTCTAAAATCCATGATGATAAAGAGTTGCTAGACCAACAAGAACTTATCCTTTGCATTCTTACTTAAACCACAACCATACACTTTGTATTAACTATGATCTCTACTACCTGGAAATGATCTCTCACTGCTACTTAATCCTAACACAACTGGTGCATCAAGGGCCTTAGCAGAGAGGCATTTTCTTGGTAATAAATATTGTTTACAAACAGAATTATGATATCCAGGAGCAAGATAAACATCAAAAGATGACTAATCACTAAGTAAACCAACTATATAATATTATTTGCATTCAATTTTTACTGATACTGTTTCATTTAGTTTTCTAACAATTCCCTCAGAGTTATCTGTGAGCTCTTCAATACTGTTAACCATTCCCAAGACTATATAATCACAACTAAAACAATGCTTCATGCACATGACAAGGTACTGCATAGGAGAGTACCTGAAAAACACAGGCAACTTTCAGCTGATGAAATTAAACCTAACTTGTCTGAATTTATAGAATCTCCATGTATTTTCCCCCCCTCTCAATAAAAACCTGTAACACTAAATATTAAAGCATACATGTCACACCCTATGCATGTTGCTAAGAAAAACTAAAATAAGCACTCTGATAATTTAGCCATGCAGCTTGAAAGCTCTTCAAAGTTTCTTTAAGAAGAAACCCTTAGGTCACTGCAATTCATCTGCAGTTAAGTGACAAATTTTAACCATTTGTAAGGGGGGAAAACACAGTATGGAACAAGTCCTAGAGTTTTAGGTTCTACAGAGTTTTAAGCTCCGTACAACTCTGCACAAGTTTTAAGCAACTGCAAAAGCAAACAAAACCCAGCCATGTAACCTGTGGATGTACCTGATGTGAAGAGGCTCTGTGGTTCTGGTGCTGTGGGCCAGTCACTCGAAGTCTGTGGAGAGCTGGGGAATGGAGGAAGCCCACTAGGGATGGGGTTAGGGTGCCGGAAGTTGTCAGAGAAGAGTGACTGTGATTCTGTTACAGCCCCTTCAAAAGGAGACCGTGCACTGTGATTAGATGAACTGATGGGTATAACTGGATTGGATTTTGTTAAACCAGGTGGTGGTGAAGGTGTGTCACTGTTTGTTATCTACAAGCAAGAGAGAAAGAGAAAAATTAGGACATGAATTTATATATAAAATATTCTTCACTAACTCAGATGAAAAGTTTCCTCAAAAATCCTGGCCACAATTAGGCTTGTTAATATATAGCTCAGCACAAGGTTAAACAAAAAAAAAAAAATCAACTCTGCAATAGCATTTTTAAATTCTGTTTAAAATTTTCACAGAATAGAGTGGAAAAAGCTCTCTGAAATCATTGAGTCAAACTTATGACTAAACACCACCTTGTCAACTAGATCATGGCACTAAGTGCCACCTGTCTTTTCTTAAACACCTCCAGAGATGGAGACTCCAACACCTCATGGGACAGCCCATTCCAATGCCCAATTATGATCACTTCAGAAAATAATACAACTTGCAGTTGGAGAAGCAAGTAAGTCCTCAAACCCACTTGTTACTTTCAGAGCACTTATCTTTGTGTCTTACCTGCTGAGAGCTGTCACCATTTCCTATACTGAGGGAATCTGAAGGTTTATCGATAGGGCTGCAAAAGTGGGAGGGAAAAAGACAGTAAGAGACTCAACTATTTAACATGAAAAATCAACACTTGCTTTTGAAGGGGAAGAAAAGCCTTAAAATTAAGACAAAATTTAAAAAGTAGGGATTGAGGACTTTTTTATTATTATTTTTTATTTATTATTTATTTTTATAAGACTGCTTTTTTAATCATAAGCATTCTAATAATTTGTCATATACTGTAATACTTCTTTTCACCACTCTCCATTCTGCTTGACTGCCTTAAGGAACAAAAGTAAAGTTTTGAACATGTTCATAGCAGCTCTATGCCATAAAAAAACCCTAGAAGTCTATACTATGACAGTATTTTGTAATAGTCAGTTCCATCTACGATACTACTGTAAAGAAACTGGAAAAGATATATTTTCCAAACACACAAGTTTTCCGTTTCCATACAAATCCTAAATAAATCTGGGAGAGATAAGTCATTAAATTAATGATTTAGTCTTGGTGGCAAGTTAAGCTTCCCACCAGCCTTTAAGATTAAGGTTTGAGATGACAGAAGGGAAAAAAAAACATAGCATAAAAAACTGCCAAGAATAAGGCTAATATAAGATACAGCAGAAAACCACCTCAGAGAGCCATTCACTGTAAATTGTTGTGATTTGGCTGAAATGGCACATCTCAGGATTCAAGATTCTTACGGGCATCTGTGATGCTAAATACCACGCTAATGAAATGGTATTATTGAAGTTCACACTAAAATCTTTGCTTTGCAACTTCAAGGTACTCTCATTTTCATCTACCCACGAGAAAAGATGCACAAGCATCAGGCTCCACAGGCCAATACACTGATTCTACAAACAAGCATCAGGAGAAAGAACATGAATTTCAGTTCCACTAAGAGGCCACAATGGGATACAAGTCAAATTACAGTAATGACATTGAAAAATATATGTAACAATTTCTTTTAACTGGGTGCAGACTTCAGATTCTAGATACACCTTGTTTTCAAACAGCCCTTGGTGCTGCAAACTTTAATTACTGCATACAGCCATAGAGTAAAGTCAACTATTCATAAGATTTCTTCCACTTTAATTTTCCCCCTCACCCCAAAATGACTAAACAAAACCCAGCAGAATTCACCATTCTGAAAGAAACTGTGTAAGAGTAATCAATACCTTTTTTTGTGAAAAAAGAATACTGATTGAGTCAGTATCTCAGATAAATTCAGCTGAAATACTTATGACTATGAAAGAAAAATCACTGTATTACTCCAGTGAACATTTACAAATACTCTCTACTACCCAATAGCATGAATAAAGCTCTTCCATTTGAAACACACTACTTTTTGTTAGTAATTTCTAAATTCCTATAGCACAGAAGTCTGCTGTAGACTCTTCATTACACAATCAATTCTGATTGAAGAGCTGATATTCCAGTCAAATTCTTTTCCTACAGAGCTAACATTCACCATACTGCAGTTCAAAAAGCTATGAGTAAGACAACTTTTACTGACAATCTAAATGATGAAAATGTCTATTATACTTGAACCTGCCTAAGGAGCCTTTATTTGCAAGAGAGACTTCCAGCCCTCAGGAGTAAGGCTCATTATCTATTGACTACAATATTTTTATTTGCATTAAACACATTATTTTCAGGAAAAAAGAGGAATGGCACATCACTACTGAGATGCAATTCACAGGCTCTCTGATCACTCCTCAGTGGACAGCTATTTAGCCTAACAAGAAGGTACCACTTCCAACAGCACTCTCCATTTTAATGCATTGGTTCAATATTGATTTAAAATGAAGATTGGCTACCTAATCAGCAGCACCACTGCTTGAAATATTAGGGTTTACCTTGCTTTTTTCCCATCCAGCCTCTGAATGAGGCTAATGTTTATTACCTAAAGGGGTCCATAAAAACAAACCAGCATAACTACAGACTAAGATTGTAACTGCTAGTGATTCATAAGGTGGAAGAGGACACCAGTTCTACTCAAGAAGGGCATCAAAAAATAAAAAAAATGTTGTCTGGCAATAAGATTATTGTAAACAGATGAATTACTTCCTCTACACAAAGAAGCCTCAGTTTAATCTGCTGCCCTGTTGTCCCTCTGAGTGGTAATTGGGGAGCCCTTTCCTCTGTGTTGTGTTTCTGGAACACATCACTGGAAGGAAGTAAGATATTTTAGCCCTAACATTTAACTTTCCTCTACTGAAGCTTTTCCAAGTCACAAGCCTCCTGATGTACAGCAAATAGTGTGCTACTTTTGTGGAAGCTTCTGTATAGAAGAAAGGACAGGCTCAGCTCTGAATGGGCCTGTGCAGCTGTACAAGCTGTTGATCCCCTGGTTATTCTGCTCCCCTCAGCCACTACCTGTACTGTCACTCACTAATTTCATGTCAGGGTTCTCCTGCAGAGTCTGCCAATCAGTCTTTTTGACATGGGCTACACTAAGCCCAGCTTTTTGTGACCTGATCAGGATTTGTATCCAGCTCTCCAACCAGAGAGACTGAAGAATCACTCCCTCCACACGAATCAGTGAGAGAGAAAGCAAGCTGTCTGAAGTACAAAAGGCAGCACAATTACCCGAAATCTGAGTCTGCACCATCTGGAGTCATGTGTTCTGGGTCTGTGCCATTTTCTAATATAGGAGGCGTTTTCCTGTGTTCCATTGTTAAACCGTTGGCCGATTTACTTGAACTCTGTAATGATGGCCAGGCATCTTTGTTATTACTGTTGGGTCTGGAAAAAGGCAAGAGTAAAATAAAAAAAAAATAGAAGAGTTCAAGTTATGAAGAAAGTGTTTTAAAAATTGTAAACACTGGGGAAATAAATCTTTGTGCCAGACAATCCATAAGAATAGATTTATCTGGATATTATTTCTCCGATTTTAAAAGGTGATGACATAAAAAAATAAGTGGGATAGGGTAGAGAGAAAACCAGAGGGAATTCTGTTTTCTTTCCTGAATAGATAGCTGTTTTGCCAATCCTAAAGTCCAAACTTGCCTGTTTGAGGAAGAGGAAAAAAATGTAAATAAAAATTAAAAATGCCATCAATAGTTCAAGTGTCCAGACATCTGCATTTCTCATTCAGAATTACTTGCTTTAGCCCATAACCTATTTTAAGTTCTGCAAGTCACAAACTAAGTAATACTTTTTTAAATATACATTTTATATTCCAGGTCCTATCAAGCCTTGCCACAAGAGATGAAGTTTTATGTTTTACACCTACAGAGAGGTCTCCAGCTTGACTAACAGACCATGAGACCAGCCACACAAACACTGTTTAAGTTACTGCTCCCTTCATTTCTAGTTTAAAGTCATAATTACTTCCCTTTCATAAAGTAATACTAAATTTCAGAGTGCACATTAGAACTGAAAAAAGTTCAAGAGAGGACTCAAAGCCCAAGTTTTTGCTGTACATAGTTACCTTCTGTACAAATTTAAGAAAAATGAAATATAGTCTATAACCAAACGGATTCAAATACAGCATTGTCTGTCAACCCTGCAATCTTTTTACAGAAGACCTTTTGTGTTCTCAAGTTCTTCCACACTACCTGTAGCTTTTCATTTGCTTCTATGAGGAGCTGGTTTCAGTGTGCAAGTCCTGTCTTCATAAAAAAGCAGCTTTCACCAAAAAAAAAAATTTAACATCTATGTCCTTCCTGATGCTCCCCTACGTCACTATTTTCCTATTAGATGGTCCAACATTTACCCTACATCTTTAGGTCAATTTACTAATTTTGCAGTAAGAATCTGGAAATTTCAGTAACTTCTTATAGCAACACATATGCTTCCTACTTCTACTCAGATAAAATTAGTAATAGTAGCTCCCCTCAAATCTCAGTATTGTAACATCTGCTATTCTGTATCCATCTTTTCTCAACTACATATACAATATGTACATAGATGAGTACCTTGACCTGATCTACAGATCTCATCTTAGCTTTGCTCACATTTGAACTAAGTAAGAGCTAATGAGTTGATCAGATACAGAACACCAGGGAATGAAGAGACAGCAGCAGCATATCTGTCATTTAATAGTCACATGGTACAAAAATGAACTGATATCTAGATTATCAAAATTGCCAATGCATTTATTTTTAAATATCCAAATGTATGTTCACTATTGTGCAAAGCCATTTCTATACTAAAACAAACTTTCAAATGACAGTTGAAGTCAATTTTGCATCCAAGGAAAAAGGGAAAGAGAAACAAATTGGTGTGTGTTTTGAGGTGGGGGGTTTTGTGTGTGGTTTTTGACTTTTTTATATTCATAGCAGCTCTATGCCATATGCTCTCCTTAAAAAGCAGCTTTCACCATTGTTAGGTTTTTTTTTGTTTTTTTTTTTTTTGTTTTTTTTTGTTTTAGTTAAATTCAGGCTGCATGTCTCTGAAGGGCTGTTCTCTAAAACATCAGTATGTGCCTAATAACTGGTTCTTCCTGTAGTATAAGAAAACATTAATTTCAGTTCTTCAGAAAAATGTCATCAAGAAAATAAAAAAAACCTTGATCTGTTTTAAATGTGGAATATATCTCCAATTTTAAGAGAACACAGTCACTGTGACTATCAAGTAACATAGCAGGAGATGAGTACACAGAGAGGCCCTAAGGGATTTTGACAGTTGTCTTCAGCAGGAAGAACAGGTCTGCAAGCAGAACCTTTCAAATTAAAACAATTGTAGAAAAACACTTAGAGTTTAACAAACTCTTTTCTACTGCTGGATATTTATAATTAAAGTTAATTATAAATTAAGTTATTGTCGTGGGGTGACAGCCTTTAT